>NC_134409.1:138901568-139232563 GCF_038048845.1 Mixophyes fleayi
GCACTCCTGTCTTTTATCATCTCCTGTTCCTCTGCATTGGTTTATTGGTTTCCACTGCCCCTCATCCTGGTATATATTTAAAGCACCTGTTCTGGCAATATGGTGCTGGATCTTCATGTCTGGTAGCTTGCTGCAGCTGGATTATTTGGATCTTGTTTCCCTGTGCTTTCATATGAATCCTGATATTCAGCTTCCCTGTGCTTCCTTGTGAATAGTGTGTTTCTCAGCTAATTCTAGTCTCCTGCGTCCAATGCTTTTTAGTAATCCTGGTATTCATTATCCTGTTTCCCTGATATCTCCTTTTTCCAGTGAACACCAGTCCCACTTGTCAGTCTTGCCTGGTGCACATCCGGAGAACCATGACCTGTGTGGTGTTATAAGCAAAGACCAAACCTCCTTGCAGGGGACCCTGGTGAAGACTTTCACCATGATAGACTTTGCACCTCTGTGGTGGGTGGAGCTAAATGCGGCAGATTGTAAGAATCCTACCATTCCTGTGTGTTCCGTGACAGTCTGTCTAGGAATACATTGGATTCTCTGGACTTTGCTATATACTGCTGATAAGTACACTGTGACATTCCGCTGTACCACATTTGCTGATTTAGGATTATTTCCTGTTCTGATATTAGGACTTTCTGTACCCTGTATTTCTGCCTGTTGATAGCAGAGTCATCTTTATTTGATTCTGTACCTGAGAGTTTGAATCTGATAACCTGCGTCTGATTCTCTGCATATACTGTTTGTTGCTGATCAGTTGTGTTCTGAAATAAAGTCTGTCATCTCAAGTCACACACCTCGTTATTTCTGCTGTTTATTTACATCTTTTTATTAAAGTTCTTTTATTTGTTTAATCTAATTGGTTTCTTTAACGTGTATAAACATAATGGGCTGAACAAATAGCTGTAGCACACTGTTAACATAATGTAAAGTATTAAAATAAAAGGCATAATTGAGTCTTTACAATATTATTTATTAATGGCAAAATCACAGTGCGCAAATCGTACACGGCACACAAGGGAGAATAGTGTATTACGTTACAGGGATACGTGGTAAATGTAGCTAACCACATCTCTTCTCTTGGAATTGGACATTTACACCATACACATTTGTACGACTGTCATAAAAATACTGCTGTGCTTAGAGTTTGAGACCACAATTTTGTTGCCGTATTTTTACACATATTTTTGGGCCACAAAAACATGTTCAACTCTTAATCAGGACCTTTGATTTTGTAGCTAATAAGTAAATGTTAAGTAAATAAGTAAATGTTAGCTTACACAAATATTGATCAAGTTAAATCAATTTGCACTAGCTTTGTATGAATCGATTCTCCTTGAACATTGAATGGACTCAGATTGATTGTTGTTTAAAACAAGTATTTACACACTTGTGTCAGCTATTTTAACTGAGAATATGGGTTTTCAATTTGTCCTAGAATAGAAAAAGTACTCCTCATTTATACTTTGTTTATGTAAAATAAATATTTTATTCTCAAACATAACAAGAGGACAATCCACAGGCACAAAAGAAAATAAACGTAGAGGAGCACAGATGTTTATCTATGAATAAAAACATGCTTGTTTTTTTAATTGATGAGTTCTTGTGGTCCAACAATGCAGAAACAATTTAACCATCTTCTGCAAGAATAATGTTTTCATAATTGAGATTTATTTCCACCGTGAAACGGTTTATTTCCACGTTTACTGGATCTCACCCCTCGATGCTGTTAACTTTTACATCTGTGCTTCTCTACGTGGATTTTCTTTTGCGCCTGTGGATTGTTCTGATGTTATGTTTGAGAATAATATATTCATTTTACATAAACAAAGTATAAATGAGGAGCACTTTTTCTATTCTAGGACAAATTGAAAACCCATATTCTCAGTTAAAATAGCTGACACAAGTGTGTAAATACTTGTTTTAAACAACAATCAATCTGAGTCCATTCAATGTTCAAGGAGAATCGATTCATACAAAGCTAGTGCAAATTGATTTAACTTGATCAATATTTGTGTAAGCTAACATTTATTTATTAGCTACAAAATCAAAGGTCCTGATTAAGAGTTGAACATGTTTTTGTGGCCCAAAAATATGTGTAAAAATACGGCAACAAAATTGTGGTCTCAAACTCTAAGCACAGCAGTATTTTTATGACAGTCGTACAAATGTGTATGGTGTAAATGTCCAATTCCAAGAGAAGAGATGTGGTTAGCTACATTTACCACGTATCCCTGTAACGTAATACACTATTCTCCCTTGTGTGCCGTGTACGATTTGCGCACTGCGATTCTACCATTAATAAATAATATTGAAAAGACTCTATTATGTCTTTTGCATTGATACTTTACATAAGATTAACACGTCTAACGTTTATACGCGTTAAAGAAATCAATTATTGTAAACAAACGAGAACTTTAATAAAAAAAAACAATTAACAAATAGCACTAAGCGTACAAATAATAAAGGTGAACAGCACTAACCAACATCATAAATGTATTCCATAAACTGCTGGTATCTGGTGCAGAACAGGTATTAGATAATTACCTCTGGGTGA
Organism: Mixophyes fleayi; assembly: GCF_038048845.1. Classification (NCBI taxonomy): domain Eukaryota; kingdom Metazoa; phylum Chordata; class Amphibia; order Anura; family Limnodynastidae; genus Mixophyes; species Mixophyes fleayi. The sequence continues at coordinate 138,904,123 of NC_134409.1, forward strand.
TAGCAAAGATGAAGAAATGAGTCACTTCTCATTATCTTGCCTGGTGCAGACATAATGGTATGTTTAATATAACTCTGATTTATATTATATAAAGAGGTGATAATTAGGAAGATAGCCATTCACAAATTGTTGAAAATGGGCAGTAAGAACCCTTATGTTGATTGCAGATACTATATAGTAATAAATACAATATAGTGCACAAAAGGCTCTTGATGTGATTATTCTCTCGTTAATGTCTAACATTTTTGCAAGAGAGTCGCTATAGACGAACGCAATTATATAGTGACAGTGTTTGCATTCGAGCTTACATTTACCTTGAAGGGGTTAACTGGGGTTTCAGGCCTGACCAATAAATGTCTTGTGGGAGGGTCTTGGGTTTCTTTATAGGTCCTCTCATCTCCTGGTTGCCTCATTCTGCTTTGCAAGATCCCACCCACCCACGCCTGGTGCCGGTTTGATAGTTAGTGACTGTTTTGACCTAATTTCCCCTCACCACAGAGCAGGCACAGTTGGTAGGACGGCACTGCGATCATCGGCTGATACATGCTGCACTATCGTGATTGGCCGCAGGTCTCTGTCCCCTTCGAGGCAACGGTAACTCTTGGTCCTTCGGTGGGGAGGGCCTTGTCCGGCTCAGTGAGGGAGGGCATGTGAGTTTAGAGGGGGTGCAGTCACTCCGATGCCACAGTAGCGCCGGCCAGGCATTTTAGGGCTAATTCCGTTTTAAGTGGATTCACGGCGGTTCACCATGTCCACGCTTGGTTTTGGGTATCAGTCTGGTAGCTGTCCCGCAGTGATCTTTCTCCGCCACCAAATTTAATTAATAAACTATGACCTTTTTTAGCCACCTTATATATGTCTCAGTGTCTTTATTTTTAGATAAGACAGATAAGTATGTAAAATGTCTTGTGCAGGGGAAGAAGGGCATACACAGTGACCTATTTAGATACATTTTGTACATTTTTTTTTCTCTATATCCTGTCTGTGTTTTGAACATTAACATTAAATTGCAAAATGTACAGATATATATTTTATACTAACATGCAAAATTGTTGCTTTTTGTATACAGATAGGAGGGCATTCTGTTGTAAGAGAAAGTAAATATTAGCATAAATGCTGCTCATTTGACCCATATTGAAAATAAATCTGTAGGGGACACATATATGTGTTTTTGAACTGTTAAGACTTCACACGTGATTTTAAATGACATATTACATTGATAATTATGTGTCTTGCTAAATCATGTTATTTTGACATTATATTATTGTTACATTATTTGTATTTGTCATTTTTATTCTGTTTGTTTAAATGTAAAAAAAGATTTAACATAATCCTGTAGCTGATACCTGGATTTCCAGTTCTGTTGTCATCGCGGTAACGTTCCACCATCTCCTGAGTCATATATCACCCAACGCGTTTTAACCTAAAGATGTGTTTTTTAGGTGGCTTATAGATGGGATGAGTCTATAGTTCTCTGCTAATTGGTAAAACACTACATATACTCAAATATTCAAATAGTAGATATAAATTATACATGAGATCTAGGAAATTCGTTGTTTCAGACTGGTTCATAATGGAGTCAGAACTTCAAACAATCTCTCTTTCAGAATGATTTAACTTGATCAATATTTGGATAATCAAAAAGGAATCAAACAATGGACAACCACAGACTGCTTAGGGCTGGGTTTCAGTATAGCAGAGGGTAGAAACTGGCCCAAGCTCTCTACCACTGAGGTTGCTTGAAGATTTGGGGGGGTGGGCAAACACATTGCCTGATTTTGTAATTGTTTACAAGTGTTTGTATCTCTTGTAATCGTCATAATTTATTTATAATATGCGCAAACCTCTGCCAGCAGGTTTCATCAAGCATTGAAAACCGCACAGTAAAATCAGATGTTTCAATTATGTTTTTAGCAACCAGTTTGACTCAAAAAACCTGTGGTTTGGTCTTTTTAAAACCACATTTTCATACATACTGTGATTTGTGTTTTCAATCTGCATCCAATTATGGTCATTCGGAAAGCACACAATAAACCACAGGTTAGTAAACCCTGGCCCTGCTGTGCTAATTTGTTGACTTTTGACAAAGTTGACCAACAATTGCAGAGTACAGATCTTTTATGAACCATACCACATGCCTTGATAAAGACCCTCGTTTTAAGGGTTGAAACGCGTTGGGTAAGCGGCGATTACCGGAGGATCATCCCAGGTGACATATGGCATTGATTACTTGTGTTTAACATCCCACAAAGATCTTGCTATGTGCACGTTAAAGATGTATCTCTGGTACGAGTTTTAGTTGTAAGCACAGCTCTGTTTTGGGAGATCAGGGCTTTTTTTATACTGTTGCAATAAATTTTTAATGTAATACACGAGGATTTTCTTCCTTGATTTTACTTTACCACATGTGCTAAGATGAATATTGGGGATGTCTGACACCTAAGGGAAGGAAACCTCCTGGATGAAAAGATTGTGATAAGGCACATGATACATCGCTTTTCTGTAAGCTTATACCCATAAGGGGTTGTATTTCCCTGAAGGAACATCACGGTTGTGGATCCCTCTTAAGACATCAATTTCACTATCTATGAATTTAGTGGTAGTGGAAGTTTTTCCAGTTATGTTAACTTATTACACTATGTTGTGTTATATGTTTTTTATGACATGTGAATAATATTGAAGATTGAACATACTGGATCAGAAGGTCCACCATTATACAAGGGGCCATTGAAGAGTACCTTTTGAGTTGGAAAAGAGAGCACCAGTGTATGTAACATTTTGTTTATTTTTGAATATTGTTATATGTGAATACTTGTGGAGTTCACAGTTACATACCAGCTGCATATCTGAGTGGAGCACCCAGTAGATTCTATACCCTGCAATTATACATACCACTGCTACTGCAGAATCCGAACCTCAAGATCAACCATGAAATACATAATGAAGGATTACAGTATTGGAGTGGTCATCACAATGCACAGACTTTAATATTATTGAACCTCTGAGCGGAGATCTCAGACCAGCAGTGCATGCAGGAGTACCTTATAATATTCCTGAGCTAGAAGAATTCTACAAGAAAGAGGAAGACTCTTAGCCGACTATAAGAAACATTTTGGAAGCTGCAATTTCTGCCAAAGGGGTTGTTACAAAGTACTGACTGACAGGATACACAAACGTTTGCAGCTATTCATGAAATTCACTTTTTTTTCAATCTGTTAATTTCACCAAATAAATAGCGATTGTCTCTTAAAATGCGCACAATTAAGTCATATTTAAGCATGAACCCTTCAGAGATTGTTTTTTTTTATACTTTTTTTCATTAAGACGCTCAGTGATGCAATTTGACCGGAGTTATCTAAACTTTTGCACACAACAGTATATCAATTAGTAAACTGTACCCTTTATATTTTTCTATATATGTAGCTAAATAATCCACAAGGTTATAAAAATATATCTATATCGGTATCACTAAATTTGTCGGAAAATGACAAAAAAGATAAAAACTGCAAATGATTAAATCCCCATTGACTTATAGTTGTCATCAAATTGCCCAAATAAAACAGTCATTTTCTTCTTTTAGGCATATAATCATAATAGAACTACCTCAACATCATTATTATTCTGTGGTACTTATACATTCATCACAATGGAGTATTTTTATGCTCTATCAATCACTTAAAATTACTAAAATAAACTTAATTACCAAAATATCCTACCAATGGCCTATGATCAGTATGTTGCTCTTTGTAATCTCTTACAATATCACCTTATAGTGACCAGATGAAAATGTGTCCTAAGTTTAGATGGCGTCTGGATTCCCATATTTTCTTGATACTCTTTTGTTTCCAAATTGCCACAATGCAACACAGTATCTGCAATGTAAAAGCCCTGGCACCAATATCTCGCCCTGATACAGGATTTGATAATGGTTTATTTAGAACTTATTTTACTTGGATTCTGTCCATTCCTGCTTAGCATCACTTCATATGTGGGAATATTATTCAGCACATGAAGTCCTCCAGTGGTAGACAGAAAAAGTTATCAACCTACACGTCCCATCTGCCTGTTCTTCTGATTTTTTTATGTACTATTCTCTTCATCAATATGAAACCAACCTCCCAGTATACAGATAACCTGAACCAGGCGTATCAAGGAGCATTGCGTATCTTTCAATGTAGCCCAATCGATAATAAGACCATTTGCAAATTGCTGTTTAACAATTAACGATTATACTGTCTTCTTCTTGAAAAATAACTGTATATTTGTGTTGCTTCTAACCTATCCACTTGTGAGCTAGAGAATAAGGAACCTATGTATCACTTCCGTTTGAAAAGATAGTAGCCCGGGTTCTGCAACAGCACTTGACCAGCAGCTATCAGTTCTGTTATTTGTCTAACTGCCTGGTAACAATGGTCTTGCTCTCAAAACACTTGACCCTTCTGCAGAAACCACAAGGCTGGATAATTATAAATAAAAATGAACTGCAGACATTGTACGATATGTAAAGCAGGAAGACGGATTCATCTTTGGCAGCAAATACATAACATGGGCATTTGAGCCTGTATTTTTTTGATCAAACTTTTTTCACTTCTGATACTTTGTTGGAAAAGAAATGAGCTACATCCTCTCAGTTTACACCCAGAAACAATCTGATTGACTCTTCTGTATTTGGGATCTGTAGCAAAATGGAACTGAATTGTTAATCTGAATTTCTTGTAAAGTAAAAAAAAATGTGTATCTACAATTAGTACAAATAACAAAATCACAAAGTCACTCTGATAATGGAATATTAGTGCTTTATTTAGTTATATTTTAAAATCATTATTCACGTTTGATTATGGTCATCAGAAAAGTTATGAGAAAGGGAATTGCAAGTTTACAAATAATTTTATACTCTCATTACAATTCCTTAAACTATTTCAATGAACCTTTTCATAACACAGAGTTAAGATTAACAGTTAAAGTCCTGGAGGACGAAACTCCATATGACTTCACTAAAACTCAATGACATCACTGTTTCCTGAATTGCTAGCCTTATTAATATTGTACAGTCCACAGAATGTCTGCCTCCATTGTGTGTAGTTGACAGGTGCTCTTTTAAGTTTCTTTAATGGAAGCTTAAAAAAACAGATCTTACACCAAATATTTTCACAAATTTAATCACAGCATTATAGATCTATTAGATAGAGCAGCGTTTCTGACAGGCAGACATAAATTCAGGAAAGAAGTAGCTGGACACATGACATTATATGTGGACTGTTAATGGTAAATTTCTAATCACTGAGCTTTGACATCTCCATATAAAGTGTACTTAATAGAATCCCAATTGATAATGTTCCCCCAAATGGTAGACGTCCTTTTATAGACATCTCTAATGGCACTGGATGGTAAAACATAATTCCACAGATGGACATCTGAGATTTCACCTACAAAACTTTGCTTTTCCTCAAACTTGCCCCCAAGTTCATCCTGGTCCTGCCCCAATATCACCTTACCCCCTGGTAAAACTTGGTGCCCTTTCTGGTAGATTTTTCCCAGAAACTGTTTACCATCAACCCACAATTCAGTCCAGCCTGATGAAGACTTCCAAGTCATACAGATATGTGTTCCAGATGTACTGAGATCAGGTATGGAAAATTTTGCACCATGTTTACTGCTTCTGAGATATAGGGACAGTTGACCATTGAGTTCTCTCCATAAATTCAGTGAATCAACCCCTTTATTGTAATAAGAGAATAATATGACCTCACGTTGGCCTGAGAGCTCAGTGGCAACACGAAGGCAAAGAGTGAATTCATTTAAGTCCATGGGTTCTCTTGGGTGTAAGACGGCATAATCCTGGATTCCTTGGCTGGGAAAAATCAATGACTTCCCACTGAGACCTACAATAAAGTATACAGATAAGTTATGTGAAAAATGTCTCAAGTGCAGAATCTGTAAGAGAATTACATATCTGTCTTTGACCTTCACTATACTTTGTTAAGTCGATCTCAGTGTTGACTTGACATGCATCACAAGACCTCCATCCAACCAAAACATTTTTCTATGGGGCATGGTCACCCCTGTGTGCTGGAACTTTATTTTTTTTAAAAAATGGCAGTCCTTTTCTGCTTTTTATATTGTTTTTCTTTTCTTTTTTTAAAATACCAATAAAAATATTTGAATAATAAAAGAAAATGACAAAGCAAATTGACAAGAGGAAGCTATATCTACCCAAAAGCCTCCTGTTGTACATCAATGGACTAAGAGTTGCATTACGTTTATCGTTCACACATATATAGGGTATATATTTAGTGGGGCACTGCAAATACTATGTGGTGCTATATAAATAACTTTATATATGCATGCATAGTACAAGCCATGTTTCCATGTTTTATTCCAAAGTATATGGATATTTCATACTAGAATTAATAGCGTCTTACCTTCTCTTTCTACAATGCCTTGGCGCTTTTCTGAAAACAAATGAAAATAATGTTTCTAAGGTTATATAACACAATCACAGCTGGTGTAGTATAATAATTCACAAAAAAGTATTTTTGAGAAAAGTGTCAGGAGACCATAAAACATATAACAGCTACAGCAAGGTTTAAAGGCTTTATTATATCATGCGGCTCAGTCATATTTTATTCACTTATAACAGCAACAAGAGCATCTTGTAACACAGTCCACCTGATGAATGTATTGGAGCACTGCAATGTGTTTTTGTCAATCTGTACTTCATAAGGCATTACCTGAATGTACCTGGGCACTACAGTGTGTATACTACAAGATATAAGGTATTACCTGAATGTACCTTGGCACTACAGTGCATATACTACAAGATATAAGGCATTACCTGAATGTACCTTGGCACTACAGTGCATATACTACAAGATATAAGGCATTACCTGAATGTACCTGGGCACTACAGTGCATATACTACAAGATATAAGGCATTACCTGAATGTACCTGGGCACTACAGTGCGTATACTACAAGATATAAGGTATTGCCTGAATGTACCTTGGCACTACAGTGCGTATACTACAAGATATAAGGTATTGCCTGAATGTACCTTGACACTACAGTGCGTATACTACAAGATATAAGGTTTTATCTGATCATACCTTGGCACCACAGTGTTTATACTACAAGATATAAGGTATTATCTGAATGTACCTTGCACCACAGTGTGTATACTACAAGATATAAGGTATTATCTGAATGTACCTTGCACAACAGTGTGTATACTACAAGATATAAGGTATTATCTGATCGTACATTGGTACCACAGTGTGAATACTACAAGATATAAGGTATTATCTGATCCTACCTCAGCACCACAGTGTGTCTACTACAAGATATAAGGTATTATCTGAATGTACCTGGGCACCACAGTGTGTATGCTACAAGATATAAGGTATTATCTGATCATACATTGGCACCACAGTGTGTATACTACAAGATATAAGGTATTATCTGAATGTACCTTGCACAACAGTGTGTATACTACAAGATATAAGGTATTATCTGATCGTACATTGGTACCACAGTGTGAATACTACAAGATATAAGGTATTATCTGATCCTACCTCAGCACCACAGTGTGTCTACTACAAGATATAAGGTATTATCTGAATGTACCTTGCAAAACAGTGTGTATACTACAAGATATAAGGTATTATCTGAATGTACCTTGCACAACAGTGTGTATACTACAAGATATAAGGTATTATCTGATCGTACATTGGTACCACAGTGTGAATACTACAAGATATAAGATATTATCTGATCCTACCTCAGCACCACAGTGTGTATACTACAAGATATAAGGTATTATCTGATCATACATTGGCACCACAGTGTGTATACTACAAGATATAAGGTATTATCTGATCATACATTGGCACCACAGTGTGTATACTACAAGATATAAGGTATTATCTGATCATACATTGGCACCACAGTGTGTATACTACAAGATATAAGGTATTATCTGATCATACATTGGCATCACAGTGTGTATACTACAAGATATAAGGTATTATCTGATCATACATTGGCACCACAGTGTGTATACTACAAGATATAAGGTATTATCTGATCATACATTGGCACCACAGTGTGTATACTACAAGATATAAGGTATTATCTGATCATACATTGGCATCACAGTGTGTATACTACAAGATATAAGGTATTATCTGATCATACATTGGCACCACAGTGTGTATACTACAAGATATAAGGTATTATCTGATCATACATTGGCATCACAGTGTGTCTACTACAAGATATAAGGTATTATCTGATCATACATTGGCACCACAGTGTGTATACTACAAGATATAAGGTATTATCTGATCGTACATTGGCACCACAGTGTGTATACTACAAGATATAAGGTAATTACAGTACACACTGACAACATGACATCTTACCACTGGAAGATGATGGAAGACCAAAGACTTGGACTTCGCAGAGTGAGAGTTTATCTTCCCGGTCTGGTATAATCACTGTGACATATTTCCCCTCCATCCCGTGACAATTGAATGACCCAGTCTCTCCGGGGCCCAGGGAATAGATGACTGCACACCTGTTCAAAAATGTGCAATTTAGAGTTTTAATTATTTCAGGTCAATGTCTAGTGTCTCAACTAATTTATTTACAGTTCCATTTTTATTTTTAAACCCACAAAATATATATCACATGTATATGAGCAGTAATTAAAAGTGCTTGTTTATAAATAGCTCAAATAAGATTTTTGCTGTATTTATTTATTTATTCACAAACTAGCTGTATACAGCCACATTACTCTTTGTCAGTCTTTGTAATGGGTTACCATTATCTCAGTAAGGAATGTAAATGGTTTAGTAGCGTTGCTCATTATACTTCCTACTGTAAAGTATATGGATATTAGAAGTCACCTAACAGTTCTGTGACCATATAAAATTCACAGGTTGTACAAGCCACATACACTTTCCTTAATTTCTAATATCTTTAATAATTCACGTTAGGTTGAAGCTGCAAAATAGTTTGCAAAAGATTTCAAGTCAAGAGAAAGATCTGCTGACCACTGTTCCCCTCTAGTTATTTGGGTGTCCTCCAAGGGCTTCAACTTCCTCCCCATGCCTAACAAATATGATTCAATTTCATGAGCAAGTAAGATTGTACAATACACAAGTTTTCCTAGTGAACACTTAGGTGATGACATCACAACTCGCTGATTATAAGTGATGACATCACTACTTACTGTTTATGCAGATATATTTACTGGAGTTTATACATATGTTAGCATCACTTTTGTGTTATATAACAGGTCCATCACTCAATTAATGTGAATATTTAATTGAAATATATTTATATATAATCAGGATACTTTATTTCATAATTTTAACAATGCAAAACACAATATTGATAAGATCTGCCCACTAGGATACACTATGACATATTTTCAACATCACGAACAATGTAGACAGCTCTATATAAATAATAAAGTTAGGAAACAAGCCAAAAAAATAACAGATATACCTGGGGTTATTTCTCCATTCTTTAGAGTTTCCTATCCTGATCTCTGCATTGTTGATACGTTCCCAGCAGCAGTCTCGTCTATTAGTGACAGCCACGGAGAAGATTGTGAAGACGCCTTTCAGATCTACCGTCCACCATGGACCTGGCTCCTGAGTGGTCTGACTGCACTGAATCTGAGAGTAGTTACCAGAGAGAGATCCATCAATGGCATTTCTGGACTCTCCGAAGAAGTTGTAGAGACTGGACTGGGAGGAACTTCCTTGTAAAGCCACGTTCGCAGCTGGGGAAATTCAATATCATAAATTACATAAAACTGAACTAGTGTTGTTTTTTTTTTAATATATATCAAAAGCCAATGAAATTAAGCCAAAAGGAATAAGTAATTTTGCTGAAAGCAGACTTTATTTAGGGCTTGTTTAAAAGGGAGCGACAAAAAGTAGGAATTTTAGAAGATCAATGTTTAATCAGCTAAGAGAACTTGGGAGCTATAGACTAGGAAAGTGTAATCTTAGATAAGGTCACATGGGTACAAATATGTATTTTTAAATTAAAAGATACTTAAATAAATGTTCTTGCAATTACATTCTATATAAGGCTAGGAATAAAATGCCACCAATATCATTAAATACAAAGCATAGTAAGTAATACTGTGCATAAAAGAGGATATGTGTATTGTTAAAACTAAAGGGGACTGAAAAGTCATCATGGAATTAAAAGTAATGTAGTAAAGTATGTAAAACGGAAATCAGGTTAGCCAAGGCTGAAGCTGAAAAATCGTTTGCTAAAGATTTCAAGTCAAGAGGAAGAAATGCAACCACTGTTCCCCTCTGGTTGTTTGGGTTTCCTCCAAGGGCTTTGATTTCTTCCCCATGCCTAACAAATATAATTCAATTTCATGAGCAGGTAAGTTTCAATCTTGTTAATGCAATTGATGTGATAGATTTGATGCTTGCAAAAGTGTTCCATATAACAGACAGGTACATAATGTGAGTGAAAGGTGAAACCTATTCTCTGATGAAAATTGGAGTTCGAAGACTACAGCCGTGTATCACCAATGATAGCTTTCACCAGGAATCTCAGAAGAAGGCTTCCCCAAGAAAAGCATGGAGAAGCCTATTTAACAATGACAGCGGTGGTACAAGTGCCACCTCTGTCCTCCTATCTCTATCACCAATTCAGGATGGCGATAACAATGGCTCAAACCCTATTATAAAAGTGATGGTCATAATACTTTACTTTAGGATTTTAAACAGTTTAATAAATACACTTCAAAGGATGATCAACATCATCCACATAATGTCCACAATGCTTAAAGCTCATGAATTACTGCAGCTATTTTATATTTCCTTGATATTTTCCTGTTAGTCAAAAATTGTTTTGCCAACTAAAACGTTACCTCCATGTGGTGTATCCAGAATGTGCTGATCTACGTCTGTAACATGTCCTAGAAAAGGAAAAGATTAAATTAATCAATGAGGATCATGTGCAAAAATTATGGAAAGAGCATGATGTATATATAACAATATGCAGATAATTAAACTTTATTACAGGACCCGATAAAGTTTTATGAAGGACACATATTTGCACCTCAATACTGGTTAGAGATGAGCCTGGTTCCCACTTTGCATTTTGAGAATACAAAGTCACCAACATTCTAAGAACACTTACATGGACAATTTGTTTTCTCCTATTATGCTTACAGATATTTACAATAATGCTCTTTTTAATTCAAGCACTCTACATATTATTCACTCTGGGTGGCTCTGGTTTTATTTGAGTCCTTCCTCTCTGATGTGACGGAGGGACTGTAGAGACTTTCTGCATTCAATTGGATTCAATATGGCACTACTGTTGGACCAGTATCATTATGTCATTATTGCAGTTTGTGATACTGTGTATAGGCAGCGATAACTTCTTATCCCTCTGATTGAGATACTGTGGTGATAAACAACTTGCCTCAATCCACTGCCAGGAACAGATTTAAAAGATAATAATCCCCATCTGCTTCTTCCAAACCATCCCACTAAAGACAGTTGGTCCCAAAAATGACATCACAATACAGCGCTTCAGATTTTTGGTTTATTGGTTTATTTTGGTTTATTGTATCAGTAAAAGCCTGAATTTTGCTTTAAGAGCAGTTGAGGAGCATTATGTTCATATTGGGCAACATTTCGACCATTTGTGGGCAAATGTGTTGAGGAATATTCTTCCTCCCCCCAGTGTTTAGGCTAGTCTGTTTAGTACAAGCTGAGGCTTACCATTAGATGTGTCAGGGACCCCAAAGACCTGCACCTCACACAGGATAAGATGTTCCTCTCGTCCTGGGATTGTCACTGTCACATACTGTCCGACCATTCCATTGCAGGAAAAAAAGAGGGACTCTCCAGACTCCATGGATGAAATAATTCCACACCTGTAGATAAAACTCAGTGGTCAAATGTATCCATATATGAATATATATATATATATATATATATATATATATATATATTAGAGGAATATTTGTAAGTATTAGGTTTTAATAGGGGAAGAAACATTTTTAAAACATTTGTTCCAGTAATGGAAAAGGTCTATTTTTATGCTGTTATTTTCTCCCAAATGTATTATAGAACATTCTGTAAATGAAATCTACTAGGTAAGCACTTGATACAGAATTGTTTGAATATTTAGTCTGGATTACAAAATAGAGTCTAGCAGCCATGATTGTAACTGAATGAACTATGTGCTTCAGATTTTATGAAGCTAAGTTTTACAAGGAATGAAAATGTTTATGACTTCCATGCCTCATGGATTGTACCCTTTCTCCAAGGCTGTACTGTCCTGTACTTGGGATTATTTAAAAACATTGATAAGGGAATTAGTGTCTCCAAACCTCAGAGACTAAGCCTCATATTTTAACACATTGTGCCAGATTCATTAAGGAAAGAATGCAAAAAATGAGTTTTGCTCCTGGACAAACCATGTTACCATGCAAGGGGTGCAAAACAGTTTATTATTTTGCACATAAGTTAAATAGCTGGCTATTTTTTTCATGTAGCACACAATTACTTGAGAGCTTTATTTTAACACTAAAATTTAAAGTTGATCTAGGTCATGCCCTACCCCAACTATAAATCTGTCCCCACATTATAAATTTACCTCCCCCTCCAATGCAACATGGTTTTGCCCAGGTGCAAAGTTACTATTTTTTTTTTTTTTCCCTTAATGAATCAGGCCCATTGTGTTAAGGAGCCACATTCTTTGAGTAGAGGTGCATATAATTAATAGTTATCCAATCAGTGCCAAGCTAAAGCCCCATTGTGTAAGATCATTGCTTATAAAACATATATACAAATGTATTATGAAGACTTTCTGCTCTAACCAGACTAGTTAGTCCGTATACATGAGAGCTAATAAATTTGACTCCATTTAAAAATATATAATGTTTCAGACTCCTTCTTTGCAACAGCTATAACACAATAATGGTAAATTAATAAAAATGTATTAAAGAGGACCTGTCAGCTACTCACTAGACTAAAGACAACTAATAAACTTTATAAAATTAACTTTTTTTTACTATTTCAACTATATATGAGCATTCTTAGAATTGTTTATATCTTATGAAGACTGATCTTTTACTCTGACTTTGATGTTAATTCGTTCATCTTACTGATTATTGTAATACTGCCAAAATATCTAGGTAAGAAGTACCCAGCAATGCTCATGTGTATTGTCATGTTCTGTTTGTTTCTCAGAGAAAAATGTTTTAAGATATTTAAACCATTCGAACTATACCCCCTTATGGCAGTATTAGTATTTAGCTAGGCACAAACTTGCAGTACTGTAGAGAAGATTGTAAATAAAGAATAATCTTGTTTTAAGGAGAATTTATTTGCTCATTGAGAAACAAAACAATGTGTGATCTATATGAATATTTTAAGTAATTTTTGCAACTAAATTGTTGGCACTTGAAAACACATTGTAACAATTAAAGCAAAATTGTTTCAGTGGTGAAGAAATGTTGATGATATCTCATTTTCACTTTTACTATGTAACAGACTGATTGACCTTGGATTTAATGTTCCCCCTTTTTCTGGTGAACTTCCAATACGAATCTCTGCTCCAACGATCCTATCATTACAGCATTCCAACACCCGATTAGTGATGACTACAGAGAAGACTTTGTAGACTGACTGTAGATCCACCATCCACCAAGGTGAGAGGTCCTGTTGGGTGATGGAACATTGAGACATAATGTGATTGTTGGCTAGGGAGCCATCGTTGGCATGTCGAGCATCTCCAGAAGAAGAGAACGTGCTAGATTGGGTGGCAATGCCAGTAAGGGCCACATTATGGTCTGAAATACAAAGAAATAGATGGGTTTTTTAAGAAAAATAAATCTGTGTTCTTTGTAACTTCATTAAAATTTGCAATGTAGTAAATGTTGCTCTATGGACATTAAGTTTAAAAATAAAATTCAGTTAATATGAAATTAGTAATAAAATATATATTTTATTTAAATCAAAAACGGTTAAAATAAAAAATAAGCTAGGCATATGAAACGTATTCCCATTGGAAAATGTTTAAACAATCGTTCAGAATTCTATTTACGTATGCTTGTCTAGAGTCAGAGCACCTATTGCATTCCTTCTTCATTTCATGAGTGTCCTTGTGTACCCAGTTTTAAAGTGGGTGGGTTAAAACAACTTGTATCCAATAAGATCATTGTTGTTAGAAGCAGGAGATGACAGTTCTTATCTTATATCAGGCATTGACCTCTACACCCAATGTGATTGTGTAAGTGAGGACAGAGCGGCCTAACTTTCACTGGTTGTGTAAAACTATATTTATAATCCAACATGCCAGGCTCACAAACCATGTTATTGTGTCACGCTGTTTCTGTCTACATTAAAGCTATAATATTTCCCTGGGTGTGTCTCAAGCACCAAGATTGAGAGACACTGGTATTGGTTGTAGATGTGTCAAAATTTGCTATTAGATCTACCCAAACACTAACGACTGATTTAGATGTACAGGCCAATTTTGCAAGGCTGCAAAATGTATAGCCGAGCAATTCATATTTTACTCCCAGGTGGTGAAAATACAAACTTTTTTTGCATGTAGGGCAAACACTTGAAGGTTCTGCATGCTGAACTCCTGGACAACTCTATTTTTACACTGCAGTTTAGAGTTGGGCCAGGCTGTGATGTCCTCACAACTCTATATCATGTTGTATTATTTTTCCAGCTGCAAATTTTACATCCACTAGCTGGATATGTCCACAACTTTAAATCAGCCCATAACAACCTTTATACTCAACCAATTGAGGTTCAGAACGTTATTTGATGGATGTACATGTGACCCACCCATAGAATACATTCCAGCTCATTAACGCATGCCATAGTTAAGAAAACAATGAAATATTGCACAGAGCATTCTTCAAACTTAAAAATGGTGAAGAACTGCATATTCTAAAACACAATATCCTCTATCATTACATACAAAATTACACTACATACAGATTTCTTCTTTTTGGTCTCCAATTGGTTCAGCAAACAATTGAACTTCACATAAAGTCAGATACTCTTTGCGACCAGGAATAGTAATTGCTACAAAACGACCCTCCATCCCATCGCAGTCAAAGATGTCAGTCTGTCCACTACCAATTTTGTTAATTTTAGCGCACCTGGAAATAACACACATCGATAGAGAGAATGTCATATTCATCTTCCTGTCTCAGACATTATTATTATTATTATTATTATTATTATTATTATTATTATTATTTTATGGTGGATGGCAGTTAGAGTAAACTGCACATTAGCTCAGCTCTTTGTCCAAGCTCCCACCTTTCCTTATTCTCACAAATATAAAGCATTGGATACTTATGAAAACTGTTGGCAAATGTCACAGTAGCGCTAATGATCAACTTTACACCAAAAACCAGACTGTTTCAGGGTCTATTGATCTATCATCTCTGTGTTGCTGTGGGACCCACAGAGCTCAACTGTCCTTGTTAAGCTGCCCACTGAGCTCAATTGTGATTGCTATTGCCATCTCTGTTTGACTGCTGGACTCTCTTCACCCAACTGTCAGACCTAGAGACCTCACTGAGTCAGAGCTGGAGAAATTGCCTTCTCTATTAACCCCAGCCAGGGGGTGGTAAATTATCATTCCCCTCCTATAGTTCACTGAACAATCAATTGTTCCTCTCACTTTCTCGTTACCTACCCTAGCTAATACACATTCATTGTATCCATCATGCACATACTAAACTTACATTCTTTTTGTCTCCTTTTCATTTTCACCACAATTTTCCCCAAACTCCTCTTGTCTCTCCATCATCCTATTTCTCCCTCCCTTATTATTTCACCTTCACTAAATCCCTCCTCAATAGTCTGCACACATTAACTGTTTTGTTTCCTAAACTCACCAGACTCACCAGCCTACAAAAACAGAAATAAATCTCACACCCATAAATCATCCTTGCATGTTCTATTGCTCACCCTGCTCCTTCTCATACCTGATGGTGACATCTCATCTAACCCTTGGCCCCGTACAATCCTCCTTATCTGCTGATGCTTCTCTTTCCACCAAAAGTTTCCATCCACTCTGTACTTCCAATCCCGCCAACCTTTTTTCACATATCTCCACTATCTTATCTTCCCCGTGCACTAGGGAATGCCAGATCTGTTTGTATCAAACTTGAATCCATTCATGATCCATTCATTTCTAAATCTTTCAACCTCCACTGAAATTTGTCTCACCAGCTCTGACTGTACATCCCCTGCAGTGCTCTCCTATGGGGGACTCTTCCTCAGTCAAACTCCCAGACCCAGAAACAGACAAGGTGGTGGAGTAAACATTCTACTCTCTCCAAGCTGCACCTTCCAAGCCATACCCTGTGAATCCTCCATCTAATTCTCTTCCTCTGTAATTCACACTATCCATCTATTGTATCCTCTCCACCTTTATGTTGCTGTCATTTGTCGCCCACCAGGTTCAATTTCCCAATTCCTTGACAACTTTACAGCCTGGCTCAATTATTTACTATGCTTTGACTTGCTTACTCTCATACTAGGCAATTTCATCATACCACTGTCTCTTCTGTCACTACTTACGTATTTTCTCTGTTGGTCTCTCCTATTGGACCTCATCTCGCACTCACTGTGATAGACAATCCCTTTACCTTGTCCTCTTTAAAAACAACAACATCTATTTACTCTTAACCCAATCCACTTTCATTTTCACTAAAACAACTACTTTCTCCTATGACTACATTGTCCTGCCCTAATCAGGCTGCCTCTTTCTACAACAAAGCACTCACTATAGCCATAGACAATGTGCAGCTCCAGCTACTACATACAGCCCCCAATGATTTAAACCACAACCATGGCATATCAAACAGACCCGCTACCTGCAAAAGTGCTCTCACACTGCACAGCCTCACTGGCGGAAATCTCGTTCCTGTCCCGATTTCCTCCACTATAAATTCATACTTTCATTTTATAGCAATGTCCTTTCAATTGCCAAAGAAACATACTTCAAATATCTAATATCCCCCAGTATTTTAACCCACATTGCATATTTGCCACCTTCAACTCACTTCCCTAAACAACCACCCCACTCCAACCCATGATTTTGAAACCTACTTCAAAACACCTTTCAACAAGATATTTCTACATTCCAATTCCACACAATACACCCACTCTATCCACCTTCAACTGCACTTCCCAATCTACTCAATTTATTCTCAACAATAACTCAAGACAAAGTCTCTGCACTCATCTCATCCTACAACCTTTACCCTCGACCCTATTCCCTCCAAATTTCTCCGCTTTCTCTTCTCCCCTGCATGCCTACCTCTCGCTCATCTCTTCAACCTGTCTCTCTCCATTGGCACATTTTCATCCTCCTTTATTCCATGCGCTTATCTCCCCATTTCTAAAGAAACCATCTCTCGAGCCAGCCTCTCCCTCCAAATACTGCCCTATTTATGTCTTCCACTACTTAAGGGAATGGTGTGCAACCACCTGTTTCCCTTTCTCTCCTCTCACTCCATTCTTGACGCTCTGGAATCAGGCTTTCATCCCCAACATTTCACTGAAACTGCTCTCACCAATGTGATAAATGATCTACTCACTGCAATGTCTACAACTGCTGATCTCCCTTTTCTCCTAAACACCCTTCACTACATTGGCTTTTGCAGTTAGTTCCTGGTTCACTTCTTACCTATTGAACTGCTCCTTTAGTGTTTCTGCCTCTGGCACATCATCCCATCCACTGCCACTATCTGTTCTTGGCCCTTTCCTTTTCTCATTGTACACCTCTTCTCTTGGGGAACTAATTCACTTATACAGCCTCCAGTACTATCTCTATGCTAATGACACGCAAATCTATATCTCTTTTACTGGCCTCTCTTCTTCTGTACTATCTTGTGTAACCAACTGTCTTTCTGCTATCTCCACATGGATTTTCCAATGCTACCTAAAACTCAACATGTCCAAAACAGATCTCATCATCTTCCTTCTCCCAAAGTCACCACCTACTCTCAAATTTCCCTCACTGTTAATAACACCACAATTTCCTTAGTCTCTTTTCTAGAGCTTACCTTAATCAAAATTATACTATTCACGCTAATGCACCCTCACACTGTCCCAATCTCCACTCTAAGCCACACTCACTCCTCTTGTATCAGCTGTGGCCTCTTCCACTTAGAATGTAAGCTCTCTAATGAGCAGGGTCCTCCATACCCTTTGTTTTCATGTCTGCATTTATTTTGTCTGCCTTGTATGTCCCTGTTTTATGCATGTCCTGTTTTCCCTACTGTACAGTGCTATGGAGCATTGAGGCGTCTTTTCAAATCTATGATAATAATAGCAATAATATTTTATTTGACCTGGGATTATTTGTGCTGCCGTGTCTTTCAGAGTCTCCAATGTGGATCTCGGCTCCATTTAAGCGAGAGCTACAGCAGTCTCCACGGTTGGTGATGGCAACGGAGGACACGCGCATTCTAGACACCAGGTCCACACGCCACCAAGGTCCCAGATCAACAGTTGTGTGAGTGCAGCTTTCTGAGAAGTAGCTTGTAGACAACTTTCCATCAGCAGCTAACTTAGCAAATCTCATCTCATCATAATAGCTGGACTGGGAAGTGAGGCCACGTGGAGCTACATTAGGAGCTAATGTGATCCAATAAAAACAACACACTGAATTAGTAACTATCATTAAGTGCAAACAATTAGATACAATCACACATCAAAACATCAGACTTCACAAAGAAAATGGCACATATAACAAGGAAAGAATTGAAGTGGACAGATACTGGAGAAGCACAAGCCCCTATCTCCTACTATGTCAGGGGTAGGCAACCTGCGGATCTCCAGGTGTTGTGAAACTACAAATCCCAGCATGCTTTGCCAGTAGATAACCAGCAGATAGGTGGCAAGGCATGCTGGGATTTGTAGTTTCACAACACCTGGAGAGCCGCAGGTTGCCTACCCCTGAACTATGTTATGATCCACAAGACATTTCTCATTTTTGCTAATATGAAGAAATCCTAGCCAGTGCTCATCAAAATATGTCTAGCTTTTAAAGCATATAGATCTTATGGCCTAAATGTAGGTAGCCAGCCCCTTCCAATTAACCAAGGTTTAGCCAAGTGCTGGCTTATCTCCTATCTATTTTGTTTTCATATATTGCCTAATATTGTCTTAGCAGCTGTCTATCCAGCCTATGAAAGATTATTTGGTGTGATTCAAAATACAAACTTTTGTTGAAGTTCAGGTTCTTGCCTGAGTGGTGAGTTTATATTGAGTGGTGATTGTACAGTGCTTAAGTGTTGTTTGAAGCATAAATGTGAGTGTAGGAACTCACAAAAAGGACGATCCTTGATGTTGGGATGCAAGCTCAAATGTTTTAATGAAAATACCACATATTATCATTTTGCTAAATATGTTCATATTTGCAATAGTATTCTATAAACAAAGCTGGCCTCAGTTGCAGTTGGTAATGAGCACAGAAAGTTTCAAGTGTAAATCCACTCCTGGGATATGTATTGTGTCTAACTATAACCCACGCGTTTCATGTAAAAAGAGTTTACATGTTCTCTGGTACACATAGCTCTGTGTTTTTATTAAAGTTGATTTTAATTAAACATATTACACCATAAAGCTCACCCTGGCTTTCTGATGCCTATAAATTATCAGCAAATGAAAAACAGTTTTAAATTCATGCTCTGTAAGAAATTACCTCCATGATTCTGCTTCTGTAGCTCAACATCTCCATTCCAGCTAGTGCTTTCACCTAAAAAGAGTAGACATCATAAGGTAAAGAAAGGAGGGTAAATTTAAAGTTTGGATCCCTTATGCTCAACCCAATAATATATCATGAAAACAAAAATAATGATAAGCTATAACTATTTTAAACATGTACAATATATAGCAAAAACATGGAATATTCACTGAAACCAGATATAAATTCTATTCTTAGACACTTAGAGGTCCAGATTAACGATCTGTGTGATATGATCTAAAACTAGCTTAAAGGTTCATGTTTTTAAAGCCTATTGCTTAATTATAGTGCCCCTATCCTACACAGTAACACCCCACATCAGATCATCTTGAGTCAGCTGATCTTTTATCATTCCTCGAATAATTTTTCTTTTATAATGAAAGAAATGTTGACATAAACACTGTGCAGGGGAGGAGCTGCCTTTTAACCTCTGTTGCCTCTAAGCACAGGCATAGTTTGCCTTGTTACTAACTCCAGCCCTGATAAAAGTCTGTGAACTTACTTGTTGCTGAAACTCTTCGTCCAAACACCTGTACTTCACAAAATGTAAGAGATGCGTTCCTGTCTGGAATAACAATGGTGATAAATCTTCCTTCCATCCAGTTACATTTGAATGAAAATGTTTCACCAAGTCCAATTGAGGAGACTGTACCACAGCTAGATTCAAAATAAAATGATAGTTTTATCAGAAAATGTAAAACTCTTTATATCATGCGTATTACATGTAGTCAATGGATTATAGAGACAATTATGTACATCTGTTAATTATAATTCATCAATACATAATTGTTCCTTTTATTTAAAAATCTTAAAATATTTTCAAATATTATACAAAAATGTGATGGACATTTCTTTTATTTTTCTGTCTGCGATGTAGGGAAGTTGTAGATGTTGCCACTTTTAAAGTAAGATTTGCGAATATTTTTGTTAAGTTTATTGTATATTTCAATGTAACATATTTCCCAGGTGATACATCAGTGTGGCCGTTGAAGACCAGGGGGTAAATGTATTAACCTGCGGGTTCTTCAACACCTGCGAGTTCGGCGCTTAAATTTAAAACGGCTCTGCATTGTAAAGGGAAGTTTCCCTTTACAAGTCAGCGCCACTTTAAATTTAAGCGCCGAAGACGCCGAACTCGCGGGTGTTGAAGAACCCGCAGATTAATACATTTACGGTTTACCCCCAGGGTAAATGTATCAAATGGTGCTTTGTGCGATGGTTGTAATCCGGTGCACTTTACCATCAATTTTTGGTGATTTGGTACCTCAAAGCTGCATGAGTTAGCAGCTGGTTGGCTGCTCTGTGTTCCTTTTCACTATTATATCCCCCAATATGTCATAATAGTCAGCTACGTTAGGGAATTGGTCTAACGGTTAGTACACAAGGGGGGTGTTAAACTTTCCATGCAGTATTCCATTTTGCAATAGTCATAGAAGAGAGACAGGATAAACACCAGCATCTGGTTGTTTCACGTAGCACAATGTGGACACATACAGAAGAAAAGAGAATCTATCCTGTCACATCTATGTCAATCCTGCATCATGTAAACTAACCTGTATGAATGTGCTGACCATTATAGGGATCAATGAATGCTGGAGATTGTGTCTACACTGTGCCTCTGCTTTGTCTATCGAAAGCAAGATAGTAGGCAGCACGGACTGATTAATACCCCATTCTCACTGCCTAAAAGACCCAGATTTTTGCCGCAGCAAGCCCCAATGACCCAGGTCTAGGCTCATTGTGAATGGGTCCTGGGGCATCTACCGGGTCTTTAGGAGGGTTATTCACGAATCCGACCCGGGGGGCCACCAGTGTGGTGAGAACCGGGTTTTTCAATCCGGGTCTCATTGAACAACTTTTGTAAAAAAAAAAAAAATCATCACCACAAGAGGAGCCAATCAGAGCTCTTCTTGAGATGTTGCCATGGAGATGTGGGCAGACCCCTGTTCAGTGTGAACATGGTCTAGTTGGGTACTTGCCTGGGTGTCCTGCACTGTCCCCCGGCAATAATCCCAGGATATTTCCAGGGCGGCAGTGTGAAAGTGGTATAATACTCCACTTAATCTTAATAGCTGCCCAGACTGTTTCCTGTGTATGAAACAGATTTGTGTCCAATGTGAACACTCTTGTCGGTAGCCATATTGACCAATGTCAAACGCGGACAAAGCAATAAAAATCATAAATGCCTAAACATAGCTACAGATTGTGGTCAGATTTGGTGCTGCATTGCTGGCTATTTTGGATCCATGCGGAAACTGATGTCTGTGCAGTTTGGGGCTGTGTATAAAACATTTACTAAAACAGATTTATTTTTATACTAAATTATCCTTTTTACCCATCTCTTCCCTTTGCGGCAGGAAATTCCAAGCTAATGCCAATGGCTTCAGTATGCAAATAAGAGGGAGGAGATTAATCCTGAGCTTTCTTATTGCTGGCACTGTCTTTTAGGGAGGATAGAAAATGTCATCACACATATATTCTTTCCTTATTTAAAAACAAAGTCTTACAAACAAATTTTTATTTAATTTATTAAATAAAAACAGCATAATTTTATGTGCAGAGGAAGAGTTACTCTAGAAATTTACACTATGACCAACTTAATATATCTTTTTCCTTTACACACTTAATACATGTGAATAAAGCAATAAGTGTAATTAATAAATATTTTTTTTATAATTAAATAAAATGTTATAATCAATTATATCTTTTATTACAAAAGTTTCCCTTTAAATATTCCAAATACACACTGCATACATTTCATCAAGTGACCATACTACTAGTACTCATTTTCTTACATGGTATAATTCTTCCAGTCGGAGGCATCGTCTCCTACACGAATCTCGGCACCATCAAGACCGGAAGAGCAGCAGTCACCTCTGTTGGTCAAAGCAACAGAGTGGATTTTGTATTTGTAATTTAATCCCACCGTCCACCATGGTTCATATTGTTCTTCAGTCACAGCACATTGTGATTGAGGATCCTGGTGAGCTAATGACCCATCAATAGCGTTCTTTGCCAATCCTTTGCCATGTGTGCTTGACTGAGATACATTGTAGTGTTGAATTTTATGTACTGCACCTGAAATATAAGGCAACTCCATCAACATCACAAGAAATAGATCCAGTGTATCAGAAACATATCTTCAATAAAAATAACTACATTGCACTGGTATAGATAAAATGTACTGTATTCAATCAAATTTGTTTTAAAATATTGCTGCCAGCATTCACTTCTATATTGGTTTCAATAAAGCGGCTCATTGAAGGGGATAGAAATCCCAGATGGTAATGCATTTAGCTGTGAGACTCAATAAAAGTGCTGCATACCTGACTGATGAGATGAAAATATCACATGATTTTTATTTATTAATACATTTAATGTTGAATAATAAATCAAAATTGCAAAAAAAATAAAATTTATGTATTAAGTATTTATTATTAATTATATATTATCATGTATTTATATAGTGCCAATAATATTGCCAATCCTTTTATGGAGTGCTGTACAGAGAACATGTAATAATTCACATCAGTCCTTGCCCGGTTCTAGCTAACAGTCTAAATTCCCAACCGCTTACAGATTCAATAGAGTCTGTTCTGATCCAGCAGTGCCCGCCTCTAGACCACAGGAGTCACACAGTATTTTTCTACCCCTTTCGCTGGGATCTTAATCTGTGCAGCGATGTCAATGGCATCAGTTCCGTTGGATGCTCCAGTGATTCTGCTATCTCTGACGGGCTTTGACAATGCCCATCGTTCCTTCTCCACACAAACGTACATCCACCCAGTTTGCTGACTTGCTTATACCTCATTCTGCTTTTCCTCAGTTACATTTTTCTTTAATACATAGTGTCTGCACTCTATTTACTTATAGTACCTATGTTCTAACACCTCAATCTTTGTTTTCCATTCCAAACCCCCCAGAAATGGCCATGGCAGGTTGTGGGGTACTGTGAGGGTTTGATTCTTTGGTGCCTGCTGAGTGTGGACTTTGTAGTTGTGATATCACACTCTAACCAGAGGTGCTGTTGTGCAGCTATGCAGTAGTTAATCAATCTTGTTGCATTTCCCAATTCGATTCTCACTGCAATCATGGTAGCCAGGTCATTGTTTATACTGTTCTACTGTTGTAGTTCTGGTGATTTAGTGCTGTTCCTGGTATTCTCAGTTCCTGGCACTCTGGTGCTAAGTGTGCAATCCTGAGATCCTAGCACCCTGTTATCAGTATGCAATCCTGAGTTCCTGACACTCTGCTACTCGCATGCAATCCTGAGTTCCTGGCATCCTGCTACCTGTCTGCAATCCTGACTTCCTGACACTCTACTACCCATATGCAATCCTGAGTTGACATTATTAGCTCATTGCCACTACGGCTTTCCAAATTGTTGACACTGCATCCTTTAAAAAATGCATGCAGCTCAGCTTTTTTAAAAAATATATTTATACTGGATGTATATATTAGTTACAAAAACAACAAAGAAAACCTATTTAAAAGCTGCAAAAGGTTCAAAATGCTGTGAAAGCCATGCTCAAGGTTTTGATGTGAATATGTCATAAATATTTTAAAATAATGTGATTGCTTTTTTCCCATTATTTGTCATGAAAACATAAGCCCAAATACAGTCTGAGGGCAAGCCTTTTATTATTGGTGTAGTGTTTAATATGTGACAGAGTTTTTAAAAGTTTTAAAACAGGTAACTACTGCCCCCTTAACAATTATAATAGTAAGACAGTTTGCAAAAACATACTGTACCTGCATTTAGCGTTTTCCGTGTGTTTTCAAGTTCAGTATTCTCTTTATCTGTGGAACATTTATTTAAAAAATATATTTTATAAACATATTTTTTTACAGTCCTACATGTTTTCATGCCTTTGGTTTGAAAAAGTATACACATTGGTTTTATTGCTATATTTATTTTACTTTTGGGTGGAAAAAAATAAATAATTTTTGACTGAATTTTAAATTTATTGTAGAAAATAATGTGAAATTTTAATGAATGATTGTGTTGTGATGCTGTTTTTATTTCGTTACTTTCTATGTATAATCAATACTGTGCTGTAGCTATAAAGTGTCAGTGTGGCTATTATTTAAGTGATGTAGCATTAGTGTTAGACATGGATAAAGCTAAGGTTCAATAGACATGTTCTTACAGAAATTATCTGTGGATGATACATTAAACATATACGTGCCTTTAGGTTCATTGGTCACCTGTGGGTTTGTGGACGTCTCTATGCCTGGAAGAAAACAAACATATGTATTGGCAACTAAATATTCCTTCCTTTAAATATACTTAAGGTCGTCTAGTATTATAACTAATGTACACAATCCCTGCCCTTTTTGATAGCTACCGTAATATTTTTTTTTCTTCAAATTTCGGGGCCAAAATTAAGGTGCGTCTTATACATGGGAGCGCCTTATACATGGGGAAATACAGTAATTTACCTGCATTTTGCTTGTCACATGGAAGAGCAAAGACTTGAACTTCACACAACGTGAGGAATTCTTTACGACCTGGGATAATTATAGTTACATATTGTCCCTCCATCCCATAGCAGTTAACTGAAAGTGTTTTTCCATTGTCTATGCTGGAGATAATAGCACACCTGGAATAGAGATTTATCAATGTATCTATATATATATATATATATATATATATTAAATCTGATATACGATCACCTTTTTGTTACAGAGTGATTTTATAAAACACATGACATATATACATGTAAAAACGCTTGTACATTATATCCTTATATCCAGAGATTATTGATTTCATGAGTAATAGTCTGGGCTTAATTATGTCACTGGTGTCACATGACTCATGTTGAATATGTACAATCATGAAATGCGCCAATGTCAGGGAAGTTCACTTATAACAACCGGCACAGCCACGCAGTGTGTCGTTGCATAATTACTGGGAATGTCAGGTTTTTGCCTTACCCAGGAGACAATTCATGCTGTTTTGTGAATGGCGCTGACCATTAACCAATCAGAGCGGTGGGAGGTCTTCCCACTTATTGGTACATGGCTGGAGAAAATTTGCCTGCCTACCCCTGAGGAGCAGGAGTAGAAGGGAGTAGTGACATGGAAGAGCAGGATGGATAACAGTAATTAAGTTGTTAATGGGTGCATTAGGGATCAGTACTGGGCCCTGTCCTTTAAATTGTCTGTATGAATGATCTTGTAGAAAGTCGGGGGAGGTTTAAGATATCCACACAAAGCTTTGTAAGGTTATTAACACAGAGCAGATCGTTACACCAATACATTACACCAACAGAGAAAGACTTGTACTAAATGACAAATTAGGCAAATAAAATGATAGTTTCAATGTAAAAAAATGTAAGGTAATACATTTAGGTCATAGTAACAACTCTGCTAATTGCACATTAAATGGGATTCAATTGAGGAGATCTGAGGTGGAACGGTGTACTAGTAGATAATATGCTCAGTAGTAGCGCCCAATGTCAGGTAGCTGCTGCAAAAGCTAATAACATCGTGTGATGCATAAAGTTTGGCAGACATTCACGAAAAGCCAACATAATTTTACCATTTTATAAATCACTTTTTAGACCGCATCTTAAATATGTGGTACAACTTTGGTCACCTGTATAAAAGATAGACATCAGATCACAGACATTTTTGAAGATCTTGACTTTTTTACATTAGAAAAAAAAGTGCCTTAGAGGTGAACTAATTAATGTCTGCAAATATATTCAAGTACAATACAAAGATTTGTCTGACAATCTTTTTACACCCATAACTATATGGATGACATTTTCTCTACCTTTTCCTATTGCCGTAGAAACTGGTAACATGGTAATATAAATACATAATTACAAGGAATGTTACCGATAAATACAATGAACTAATTAAACAGTGGGGGTGATTTATCCAGGGCTATAACTTCATTGCCATGTCTGAGGTCAGGGTGGATTTTTTTCCCATTGTGATGTTAAATTGTCAGACACTTCTGGTTGTTTTGTTTTTTCCGTAGCTTCTTAACTATTTATAAACCTAGGGAAATTATAAACACATTGTCTAGGATGTAAACCTTGCAAGGGAGTGCTGGACTTTACTGTGGGGACCCCACAGCTTGTGGTCTTCAGAACTGACCTCATTAGAGAACAGCTGAATATAAAAAAGAACAAGACAGGAATCATGATTAATTTATAGGCCAAAAATGGTTCAGGAATGTATTTCAAACTGGGGTCGGGGATGCAAGCAACCAATCAGGGCCAAGAACAAGCCATTGACAGTATGGGGGAGTCAGGCAGAATAATACTCCAGAACAACAAACTCTAAATCAACCAAAAACCACCAGAGAATTATCTGAGTGGGCTTAAACAGAGAAACTCCTGATGTCTGTGCTCGAGTGCACACTCACACACCACTCAAGAACTAAAATGCCCAATTGTTGAAATACTGAAATTAATCTATCTGGGTGTAGCTATATAAAATGTATCTATCTGTGAGTTTATTAAACACATAATTTATTTATATCCAAAAAACTATTACCTTAGATTACTTTTTACATTCTCTTTAGAGTTTCCGACACGGATCTCTGCTCCTTTTAGTTTGAACCCACAGCAATCACCTCGGTTGGTAACAGCGATAGAGATTATCTTCATTGTTGATTTCAGGTCTAGAGTCCACCAAGGTTCGACCTCGAATTTAGTAAGGGTGCAGCTTTCCAGGTGGTTTGCTAGAGAACCATCATTTGCATATTTAGCTGGACAATGAGGAGGATGATGATCACTGGACTGAAATGCAATACTTTGCTGAGCCACATTGGGAGCTGAAAAGTGTACATTAAAAACATTCAGATTTTATTTTTGCATAGGAAGACAACAGTATAGTACAATATGCAGAGAAAGATGTTTCCCTCTAAATGGTACCTTTAAGAAAGGATACAATACAAGGTGAATGAAATGTTGTGCACAGATCTGAATGATCACTTTTACTAATGGGAAATAAGTGTACATGAACTATGTTTATATTCTCCTTTGTTGCGTTAAGACTGGTTGTATTGTTTTGTATCTCTTACCTTATTCAGGAGACTAAGCGTTTAGATTGATAGCATAGGGCACCCAGGTGTGGGGAAGAGAGGCCTTTTAAAAGGTTTCAAAATATTTCAAAAAGTAAATGATACAGTGGCTGGGGGAGTCACGGGATGTGTTATTGTGTTTTCACAAATAGACCATATTTCATATTAGTATACTGATGTATAGTGATGTATTTCACCATCAGGTCACTAGTAAGCATCTGGGCAAGTTTTGAATGTAAGTTCATTAAACTCCTGAACCAGGACTAATACTCTTATGTCCCCTCACTTATTTCTATCTGTTTTATATGATTAAACAACATTGAAATGCCCCCCCCCCCCCCCTACTTCTTATTTCTTTGCATACTACCTGAAGGAAGCCTGGCATACTCCATGCCCACTACAGTAATTATTTTACAGTCCCTGGAGAGGGCACACTGGTGATAAACCTACTGTGTGGGGACAGATACACAGGCTGAAGGTTGCCCTTTACCGTCTAACTATAGCACGCGAGTGCAATAGCGTTACACATTTTCTTCATTTCCACAATTTAAATCCCACTTATTACACTATATATATATGTATATACCATACAGAAAAGAAAATCGTTTTAAAAAATGACAGTAGCACATACAGTGCCCTATGTAACTAGCTGCTTCTATACAAAGTCCTTAAGTTATATTGAAATCACAAACGTACAGCTATTGTCTGTTCTTGGCCCACTAATCTTCTCACTATTGACCCTTTAGTACTATTACGTGTAAGCAACTGTGTCTATGGAAATATCTCCACATGGATGTCCCAATGCTACTTAAAGCTCCGTCTATCCAAAACAGAGGATATCATCTATCTACCCCTCCTCCCATAGCCACCAAGTCCACTCAAATCTCCTTCACCATCAATAACACCACAATCTCTACTCTCAGAGTGATGCAAAAATACACCCTTTTCTTACCTAGTTTGCAACTTGACACTTATTTTAGCTGTGCCATTGTCCCGTTTTAAGGGCCTTTCGCATTCATATTTGCATTTATTTTATTACCCTTGTTTGTCTTTGTTTTATGTATTCCCTGTTTTCACCACTGTTAGAGTTGCAGAGCACTGTACAAATCAATGACAATAATAATATTTTACCTTGGGCCCAGGGGCATCTGGCTAGGCTTTGCAATGTTTATTTAGTATAATATTGGTAAGCTTACACTGTTACATATTTACAATTATTTCAAGACATTTTTCAGAAAAATCTCCATATTTTTCATTTAATTTCTAAATCAAAATCAAAATTGACTTTACCTCCGTGGTTGAAATCCTGTAGTTTTTTACTTGTTTCCCACATTTCATTTTCTACAGGTTCTGAAAATAAAGGAAGGTTATTGTTTCATCTTCCATTCTGATAGTGACAGTTGCAGCAATGTCATTTTTTTTATTATTGCTATAATTAAACTGTTTATTAGAGCGTTCTTTACTGATAGACCCTTTGTTCAAGTGATCAAAATAAGGGAGTTTGCATTTACTAATTGGATTAATAAGAGGATAATTAAATTATGCTACAAATTATTTAAATGATCCCACAATCAATGAAGTATCTGGCCTATATTTTTGGTTTCATTTAATAAGAAATTTAGAGACATTCAGCATTTAGATCTCAAATTCAATGTTTATTGATCCATTTAACAAATTATTTCTTAACTTGAATATTGAAGTACGGCAATAATTATAGCTTTCAATTTCATTCAACTTTTCATGTAGAATTTTAGAAATTTAGCAGCCATATACATAAACATTCACAAAGGAAGAGTAAACTACTGTTAATATTTATTTTTTATTTGATTCTTACATCTTCAGGAAATAGCATGCCAAACTGTCACGCTTTTCATTGAGAATATCACTGACTGGTATTTGTGCTACTAACCTGAGAGGCGCGGAGTCTAACACACGACCGGTGTTCACCAGGGACCCCCGCAAGGAGCTTTGGGCTTTGCTGCGTGCCATGTGTCAACAGTGCAGCGAATAGGGTAGTCAGACAGGCCGAGTCGAAAGCAAGGAAGCGAGGTACCACGGAGAGAAGACAAGAGTAGTCAGGGACGGTCCAAAGGTCAATACCAGTGCGGGCAGCGAAGTACAAGGGAGATCCGGGAGAGAGGTCAAACAAGCCAAGGAGTCTATATACAGGAGATCAGGACAATAGTAATACTACAAATGCTGGAGCTGGATAGAACCAATACTCTGGCACCAATAGGGTGCCAGTGTGAAATTTAAATATGGGCAGACAGGAAGCCCTAGAGGGAGGAAGTTCCGGCGATCAGTCTCAGCTGATCGCAGCGAAGCGTCTGGGTTGCCTAGCAACCGAAGCGGCGCATCGCGCATGCACAAGCGCCGCGGTCATGTGATCTCGTCCCGTTGCCTAGCAACGGGACGTGTCTTGTGTGCAGAGGGCGTCCGTCTCTGACACCCAGCGGAGGTGCGGAGACGGCGCCTGACAGTATCCTCCCCCTCTCTCTTGTGGGTGGTGCAAGAATCTTGCAGAAATTTTGCCAGCAGATGTGGAGCATGAATATCCTCTTCATAGACCCAAGATCTTTCTTCTGGGCCATAGCCTTTCCAATGGATTAGAAATTGGCATTTACCTCTCGAGATGCGAGATTCTAAAATGCGTTCAACTAGGAATTCTTCACCACGAATGGTCCTGACTGGAGGAGGTGGAGAGGATTTGCTGGAAAATTCGTTGAGAATGAGTGGTTTAAGCAGAGATATATGGAACGTATTATAAATCCGAAGGGAAGCTGGTAGATGAAGTCTGTAGGTGACTGGATTAATCACATGAGAGATGGAAAAAGGCCCAATATAGCGTGGAGCCAGTTTCATAGTGGGAACCTTGAGTCTAAGGTTGCGGGTAGCTAACCACACTTTATCTCCTACCCGAAGCTTTAGGAGGTTTCTTCTGTGACAATCAGAAAAGTGTTTGTAATGATTTGAAGACAGTAGTAACCTGGAACGTACTTGGGACCAGATTTGGGAAAAGTTGCGGACCAAGTCTTGTGCGGCAGGTACAGAGGAACCAGATAGATCGGAGAAAGTGGGGAGAATAGGATGTCTCCCGTAGATGGTAAAAAAGGGAGAGTTACCCGTAGACTCGTATTGGTGGTTATTATGGGTAAACTCTGCCCAGGGTAAAAGTTCACTCGAGGAAGATTGCTGATCCGAACAGTAACACCTTAGAAATGGATGTATTTCTGGACGTCCGAGGATAAAGAAGGCCACCAGTATAAGCGAGATAGGAGGGCAACTGTCTTCTTAACCCCAGCATGACCAGCAAATTTGGCGTTGTGAGCCCATCTCAGGAGTTTGATGCGCAGATGTTCTTACACAAAGGAATGACCAGGAGGAGGAGTCTTGAAGGAAGAATTGGTCAAAGCTAGAATTGTGGAGGGATTGAGGATAGGTTTGGCAACCATGGGTGACGCGGTATCAGAGAAATCAAATGCTCGGGATAATGCGTCAGCACGCAGGTTCTTGGTACAGGGCCGAAAGAGTAATATCATCTGGAATCTGTTAAAAATTGCGACCAGCCAGCCTGCCGAGGGTTCAGACATTGTGCAGATTGCAAGTAGGTGAGATTTTTATGATCAGTATACACTGTGATGGGAAAGCGCGCCCCCTCCAACAGATAGCGCCATTCCTCTAGGGCGGTCTTGATGGCGAGAAGTTCCTTATCCCCAATCCCGTAGTTGGCTTCACTGGCAGGAAAGAAAACCACAAGGAACAAGGAGGCTTGCAGGTTTCTTTTGGGACAGTACTGCTCCAATCCCAACGGAGGATGCATCGACCTCTAAGAAAAACGGTTTATTTTGATCGGGTTGAGATAATACGGGTGTAGACATGAAGGCCTCCTTAATGGCTAGAAATGCTCGTACTGCCTCCGGTGGCCAAGAATTAGATTGGCCACCCTTCCGAGTGAGGAGAGTAATAGGAGAGATTAATGTAGAAAATCCCTTAATGAATTGGCGATAATAATTCGTAAAGCCAATAAAACGCTGAGTAGCCTTGAGACCGGAAGGTTGAGGCCAATTATGAATAGCTTGCAAGTTGCTTGGATCCATCCGGAGGCCGGAGCTAGAGACTATATATCCCAGGAAGGGTACTTGAGAGCAATGGAAGAGATATTTCTCGAGTTTACAGAATAGGAGATTAGAACGTAAAGGAGAAAGTACCTCTTTGACATGCAGAAGATGAGTAGACAAGTCTTGTGAAAAGATTAGAATATCATCCAAATATATAACCACTGATTGGTAGAGTAAATCTCTAAATATTTCATTCACAAAATCCTGAAAGACAGCTGGAGCGTTACAGAGCCCAAACGGCATCACCAGGTATTCATAGTGGCCGTCTCTGGTATTGAATGCGGTTTTCCACTCGTCTCCTTTGCGAATTCTAATAAGATTATAGGCCCCGCTTAGGTCCAATTTGGTAAAAATTTGTGCCCCACGAATGCGATCAAAAAGTTCCGAAATTAGGGGAAGAGGGTAGCGGTTTTTAATCGTGATGGCGTTTAATCTCCTGTAATCAATGCACAGTCTGAGAGAGCCGTCCTTCTTCTTAACAAAAAAGAAGACTGCGCCTGCTGGGGAAGATGATTTCCTAATGAAACCCTTCATAAGGTTTTCAGAAACATATTTGGACATGGCTTGTGTCTCAGGCAAGGACAGCGGGTATACCCTGCCTCTAGGAATACTCTTTCCAGGGATGAGGTCGATGGGGCAATCCCAAGGCCGATTAAGGAGGAAGGATCTCGGAAGCGATTTTAGAGAAAACATCTGCGAAACCAGCGTAGGCTTTAGGAAGGCCCACCAGGGAAAATGTACAAAGACAGGCCAGATTGGGTTTTAAAGGGGGAAACAGATCTCAGACATCTCGTATTGCAGGATGAACCCCAGTGGATAACTTGAGATCGCTGCCAGTTGAATTGTGGAGAATGGAGTTTCAGCCAGGGTAGCCCCAGGATGATAGGGTTAATGGATTGGGGTAGAACAAAGAAACTTATGCTTTTGGAGTGAAGCGCTCCTATCTCCACCTGGAGTGGAGAAGTAGAGAGAGAGATTGAGCCATTAGAGACTCTATTTCCATCAACAGCATTGAGCATCAAATGTTGAGCCAAAGGTATGGTATCCAGACAGAGTTCCTTCACTAGCTTGGAAGAGATGAAGTTCCCTGCGGACCCCGAGTCCACAAAGGCCCAGGTAGCAAATGGACCATTAGGGAAAACCAAGGTGACTGGCATCAAAAACTCAGACTCCTTCCGAAGGTAGGGAGAAAGGGACTGGGGTCCTAGGTTGACCTCCCTATTATCCCCTAGGAGGTGGCGTTTCCCGGCCTCTTGGGACAAACGGAGAGAAGATGTCCTGATTCACCGCAATACAAACAGAGGCGGTTCTTCATTCGTCTCTCACGTTCCTCTGGGGACAGATGAGAATGGCTGATCTGCATAGGTTCTTCTGCAGAGGGGGTAGGAGGAATAAAGTTAGGTGCTAGTCGAGAAAACGGCTGACAAGTGCGGTCCCGTTGAAGAGCTCATTCCCTGTGGCGGATATCCACCTTAATACACAGGGATATGAGGTCATCCAGATTGGAGGGAAGATCAAGAGAGGCAAAATCATCCTTAATACGATCATTGAGACCTTGCCAGAAGGTAGCGGTGAGAGCTTCGTTGTTCCATCAGAGCTCGGCTGCTAAAGTCCAAAATTGTACCTCATATTGTCCTTCTGTGAGGTAGCCTTGGCGTAATCCTAGGAGACCGGAGGCGGCTGAAGAAATTCTTCCGGGTTCATCAAATACCTTGCGGAATCTCTCAATGAAGACCACAGAATTTTGCAGCATAGGATCATCCCAATTCCATGTCTTGCGTGCAGAGGGCGTCCGTCTCTGGCACCCAGCGGAGCTGCGGAGACGGCGCCTGACACAAACATATTGGTATGCACGTACATTTAGTATGTAGGGGTACATCACAATGTATACAAATTTAATTAAAATATAACAAAAATGTACAAAAAGGTTATGAAAAAGAAATATTTGGACACTGACTGTACTGTTGTATATTATTTTACTACTTTACAAGTTGGATATTTCAGTGTTAAATATAAATCATTTTAATAATCCAATGTACTCTAATCAAGTGCTCTTTGCGTAATTATTTTGAAAATATCTATTTATTTAAAAATTATTTTTGTGCAGTTTGTCTAGCTAAATTGTGTAAATTAAATATAGATTCCTGTTGAATCTGACTGCAGTACAATTTGATAAAGGTATTCATAATGATCTTATTTACTCTAGTGATACTCCCAGTACAGGTTGGTTGATATTGCATAAGCATTGCTGTGGCAACATGAAACATATTTATTCACAATAATTCATATATATTACAGATGTCTTAAAGAAACGCAAAAAATGCTTAGAGCTCATTTAAATATTTTTTTCTGATCTCTGTATTCCTGAAATGATAATAACTAAAAATTATATCAAAATATACAAATATAAATTAATAATTCATGTAATCTAGGTTTCAAATTCAGTTAAGTCCCACATATTCCCATGTTTATAAAGAATTGCTCTGTTCCTTACTTGATGTATCCTCAGGCACGCCAAACACTTGTACTTCACACAAGGACAGGGATACATTCTTCCCTGGTACAGCAATAGTCAGCAGACGTCCCGGCATAACCTGGCAGGTAAAAGAGTACGTCTCCCCGAGACCCATTGAAGAGACACTTCCACAGCTATAAATCAATGTGAAAACAAGTTGGAAATAATAAGAGGAAGTAAAATTAACTTATGCAGAACAAAGAAGGCTTGTTATCTACTATGTGCTTAATGTCCATTTATTTATAGGGACCATTGTACCGACAATATATAATATGAATTTATATATGGTAATTCAATAAATTCATTGGCTTTTAATTTTATAATAGATATATGCTATTTTTTTATTTTTTTCACATGTATAATGTAAGTATTAGCAGTTAGTGTTATCAGCATTATTTTCCAATAGACAACAACAATAAAGAATGTTATTGACAGGAAAAATCATCCCAAATTCCACGGGCCTGATCCATTAGGGCACATATCTGCTGATTGTGAGCGTATAGTGTGCAGAATCACTCTGCGCATGCCCCGATCAGATACAGCCGTGAAAAAGAGAGGTACGAACGCGTATGCAAGCAATGTTTGTGCAGCAGTGAGCGCAAGGAGCCCTTACTACAACTTCTGACTTTGGGGAGTGCAGTGGGCAGGGAAGGGGCGGTTAGCCACCCTCAATGTAAGAATGGGGCGCGCCAAACTGGAGTGCACACAGCCACGTCCATATGAAGCTGTACGGCTGTGATCGTTACTTAATTTTCTACCATATCTCTTGCAACAGCTCTGGGGCTAGTCTAAGCCCCGATCAGTAATGGTGACAGCCTCGTATACATCCTGTAATGATTTTGCAATCAGGAGCAACTGTAAAATGTATTTGTGAGTTCAGTAGACATTAACAACGTTCTAATTAATGTATTTCATGGAA
The DNA here is from genome assembly GCF_038048845.1 of Mixophyes fleayi. Taxonomy (NCBI): domain Eukaryota; kingdom Metazoa; phylum Chordata; class Amphibia; order Anura; family Limnodynastidae; genus Mixophyes; species Mixophyes fleayi. The sequence continues at coordinate 138,939,500 of NC_134409.1, forward strand.
AAAAACCTAATCTCCCCCCCCAATGTTTTATCATTAATGCATTTATTATTATTACCAGGTGCCATTAATTTTATATTTTTTTTATTTACCTGTGCGTTCTTTTGAGAATGTATAACCCACATAGGTATTGGACGTATTCTGCAGTGTCTTGTGTAGGAGAGCACAGCAGACCTACATCCAAATTCAACAGTTCACGTATCCTGAGATCCGCTCCTTGATGTATTCAGGGATCCGGAACTCAAGGATAGGTGCATAAAATATATCAGGCCCCCTGTGGTTATGTTTGTATGTCATCGATATACCTGGGATTGTCTCTCCAATCCTCTTTGTTTCCTATGTGAATTTCGGCTCCGTTGAGATCCTGGGCACAGCAATCTCTTCTGTTTGTAACAGCCACAGAGAAGATAATGTGGTTTAAGCGTAAATCTAATGTCCACCATGGTTCATATTCCACTTCAGTTGAGGCACATTTAGAGGATATTTGACCATCTGTTGCATAGTTTGCTGCTCTCCCTTTGGTGCTGGACTGAGAAGCTTTTCCACTCGGTGCCACATTGTACGCTAAAGCATAATATTTATGTTATCAATCTATTAATAAATATCCACAATATACACTATAGGGGCTTAAAATTATGGATAGGAACAGTATAAACAACATCATATTTAAAATTGTATCAAATGTTCTAATTGTTGAAATTATCAAAAAATATACAATTGTGCAAATATTTCATGCTTAAGTTTTTGTTTTGTTTTTTTACTTTTTAGCTTATTTTGCACCCTCACCATTAGAATTATTATATTCCACATGATTTTTTTTCAATGCTTATGGAGTTCTTACAAGTCCAGTTTATAATAAAATGGACTTTTACGTCAGACATTTATGTTATATCTTAAAAATGCAACACATGCTGTATTTCCTCCATAATGCACCAGAAAATGTAACAATACCACTTTGCAAATCTTCTTACAGTCAGTTGTGGACTAAATAAAAAAGGATGGAATTATAATACAGACATGGATTGTGAAGCAAACATTGTTCATGTTTATCCTGTAGAACTGCAGACAATGACCTGTTAGCTAAAGGTGCCCATAAAGCTATGAGATGTTATTTATATCGCACCATTCTTTGTTAATAGAAAGACCAATGTGTCACCAGCATTTTCATGTATAAATGAAAACAACCTTAAGCATTACCTGCAGTTGACCGTTTTTGAATGACTTTTATTTCAGTCTCCCAAAGGTCTGTAATACAAACAAAAATAAGTCATACTACTAAATGCTTAAATGGAAATCAAAATATATTTATGCAGAATATTAATCTTAATTTGATTTATTTTTATATTTTATGCTTAACATACAAGTATAAGTTATTCAGTAAATTGCATTTATATTTTTACCTATATTTGAGTCATTTGTGATGCTCTTGGATATGACACAGCTCTGCTTTCTGCGTTGGATACAGTTATGTCCAGAAAGCAGCTTTGTATCTTATCCCAAGGATTTTAGTTTAAGTCAACACAAGGCATGTACACACATCGCCCAACATTTAAACATAGTAATTTTGTATAAAGACTGTGTTCATGGCATGATGGCAGCACGGTGGCGCAGTGGCTAGCACTTCTGCCTTACAGCTCTGGGGTCATGAGTTCAATTCCCAACCATGGCCTTATCTGTGAAGAGTTTGTATGTTCTCCCCGTGTTTGCGTGGGTTTCCTCCGGGTGCTCCGGTTTCCTCCCACGCTCCAAAAACATACTGGTAGGTTAATTTGTTGCTAACAAATTGACCCTAGTCTGTGTGTGTGTGTGTGTGTGTGTTAGAGAATTTAGACTGTAAGCTCCATTGGGGCAGGGACTGATGTGAGTGAGTTCTCTGTACAGCGCTGCGGAATTAGTGGTGCTATATAAATAAATGATGATGATGATGGGGGTGGAATCGTGTCACACTGGGGGACATGATTCGTCTTAGCACCCTGGGTCACGTCAGGTTAAGTTCCCGGTGTCATGCCTAGCACTATTGTAGCACAAGGCCACAGTCAACTCCTTTCCCCCCCTGACACACATGCATTGCCCTGAGCTCCAGTAACATGTAGGTTAATGCACTTCTTACTGTAAATTATACATACAGAATTACCATATACAGGAGTTTCTATGCATATTAACATTACTTATGTAATTATTTAAAATATGTGCTAGTATTATAACATCTAAAGTCAGAAAATATATAATACTGTACACCTGGGAGCCTATATGTTACACTGCACCTATTTGGTTACTAAAGGCCACCGTACTTCCACGTTTCAAGCAACTATCTTAATTTATTTGATTTCATTTAATTTATTCATTTAATTTATCAGTTCACTTTTTTTTTATAATACTGCCACTCTGTCTTCATTCATATAGCTTAATTATTTATGGTATTCTCATACCTCACATTGTGAATTACACTCCCTATCAATGTTATATTTTGAACACTGTGCACCCTACTGTAAATTATATGGATATTTGAAGTAACCAAAAAGATTGTGACCCTATTAAATGCACGAGGCTTTAGGCCCATACATTTTATATAGGGCACAAAAATAAATGCTGACTTCTAATATCCATAATCAGTTACAGAAGGAGGTTGAGTTATTAATATAAGACGCACATTTTCTTAATGAACACTGAAATCATAACAGCAGAACTATTTATACATATATTACTTACAGGAGTTTGTTATATTAAATGTTATATACAAATATTAACAGCACCTGTGCATTATAGTATAATGATAAAATAAATTAAAAATATATATATTAAATTTAAATACTCACTTCCTATATCAGGAATTGTCTCTACTGTGAGGGCGGCATCTGTAATTGTAGATGACATTTTAGCATGAAAACACAAGATTTCTTATTGTGTTAGAGATTTGCTATACATAGGTTCATAGCATATTATATAATATTGTTCTGGGTAACAATATAAATCACCTGTTTTGGGTGGTGGTACAGGAGATATAACTCCCTGCTCTGTAAAGTCTGAATAATCTGTGTCCGTATCATCCGTATCTGGTCCGCTGCAAAGTATGAAACAGTATTAACAATGTTTACAGCTATTAGTTTGTTCATACCAAATTTCTGCCAGATATCGGCACTGTCTGAAATAAATTAATGAAAAATAAAAGTTGTATTTTTTTTGCTTCACTGTAACCAACTTGGAGACAGAGGGCAACCAGAATTTAAATGGTTAATTACATATATTGGCTCATACACTTATACTGGCATACCTATAATGCCTATACATTTACAGCAAGTATTTAAACTAATTTCGGTGCCCTCTTACTAAGCTGTGGTACAGAGGATTGTCAGTGTACTGCAGTGAAAGCCTCACTGTTCCAGGGCATACTAGGACTTGTAGTTCCCCAAGCTGCAGAGTCACAGGTAGAGTAAGCCTACCCACCCCCTAGAAGCAAGGTTTATGGGAGTTGGAAGATTGTATTCAATGCCACCTCAGGGCTCTCTAGTTCTCCCCATTGCCCAGCGGCTGGATATGTTCCCAGCACTAGACTTCAGGTCAATATTCTGCCCAGAGCATTAGTTTGGGGGGCTGTAAGCATGTCCCTTCCCCTTCCCGGAAGGTTAGGGCTCTCAGCACTGGACTGTGGGCCACATAGTTGTTCTGTCCCTACTACCTCCTAGATGTTCAATTCTATCACTGCTTAGGGCAAAAGCAGAGGCATAACTATGGTAAAACATTTAATGAAAAAATAAACCTAAACCATTACCTTTCCGGAAAATTACACAACTTACCTATCGTACCAATAATTTTTACTGTAAGGTCCATATTCTGAAATATAGAAAATAAACGGGTTGCTTAAAACAATACATTTACTCTTAGAGAATCTATCTATATATATCTCATATCTATCTATCTATCTATCTATCTATCTATCTATCTATCTATCTATCTATCTCTTTATCTATCTATCTATCTATATCATTATCTATCTATCTATCTATCCATCTCCTATCTATCTATCTATCTATCTATCCATCTCCTATCTATCTATCTATCTATCTATCTTTATCATGTCTATCTATTTATCTATCTATCTCACATCTGACTGACATCTGTCTGTATCATCCTTATCACCTGCAGCACTAAATACTGTTGATATAACTATATTACTTGTATACATAATAAGTAACTCACCAGCTGTAACATTCAGCACAATAACCTCTGTCAAAGCCAAAAAAGTAAAAATCCACAGGTGCCGTATAGATGACATGTCTCTGTCAGATTTCTCTCAGCTTAGTCTGTTTACTGGTCAAGAAACGGCTCTTTATATAGTTGTGAAATATTGAAGGAGGAGTTTTTCCAGTAAAAATTCTCATATGTCACCCGTGTTTACAAAGCAGTTGTATTCCTGAGAAATTGGCAATCTGACACTACGTGACTATCCTGATGTGGTCAAATATTAGTGTAAAATACACTACAACTGGTAACATGTGCGAAAGCATAGCTGAACTGTAACAGTAACTAAAAGCATATCTATCTATCTATCTATCTATCTATTTATATCATATCTATCTATCTATCTATCTATCTATCTATCTATCTATCTATCTATCTATCTCCTATCCTTCTATCTATCTATCTATCTATATCATATCTATCTATCTATCTATCTATCTATCTATCTATCTATCTATCTATCTATCTATCTATCTCATATCTATCTATATATCTATCTATCTCCTATCTTTCTATCTATCTATCTATCTATCTATCTATCTATCTATATCATATCTATCTATCTATCTATCTATCTATCTATCTATCTATCTATCTATCTCCTATCCTTCTATCTATCTATCTATCTATATCATATCTATCTATCTATCTATCTATCTATCTATCTATCTATCTATCTATCTATCTATCTCATATCTATCTATATATCTATCTATCTCCTATCTTTCTATCTATCTATCTATCTATCTATCTATCTATATCATATCTATCTATCTATCTATCTATCTATCTATCTATATCATGTCTATTTATCTATCTATCTATCTATCTATCTATCTATCTATCTATCTATCTATCTATATCATATCTCAAATTCATTTAGTTTGAGCTGCAGCGCAGGTGTGTTACCTGCATTATCCTGATTGGTTGTCTGCACTATTTCAGACCTGTCCTGACACTCCATCTTTGCCAGTCATAGTGTTCCTGTACTGAATTATCCTTTGTCTGCTTTCTGGCTCTGATCCCTGGCTCTCTCTGACTGTTCATGCTCCTGTTACCTGCTTGAGTGCCAAATTCTCAGTGCTCCATTCCTGGCTGAGGTGGTCGTGTCCGGAGAAAGTTGTGACAGTGATACATTGATACAACCTGTTATGTTTGCTGACGCCTGTTGGTACATCTCTCTTGTGTACTGTTCCTCCACATCCATTCCGGCCTGCATCCTGGACATCAGTTGTGCAGCTCCACTCAACCCGATTTGAGTGGGAAGAATTTGCTTGGAGTTTTGCACTGATTCAAATGCTGTTGTAGCCGGGTGTTCAGAGGGACCCTGTGTAAGTGTTACACACCAAGCCATCCAGCTCACTTACCGGGGTCTGGTTCGCAAGGTGGGCCTTCTCCATCATAGCTATCTCCAGCGGTGATGGGTTCTCCGTCTTCTGATAGCTGCCGCCATCTTGGATTGCGGGAATGTTCATGCGCACTCCTGTCTTTTATCATCTCCTGTTCCTCTGCATTGGTTTATTGGTTTCCACTGCCCCTCATCCTGGTATATATTTAAAGCACTTGTTCTGGCAATATGGCGCTGGATCTTCATATCCTGGTAGCTTGCTGCAGCTGGATTATTTGGATCCTGTTTCCCTGTGCTTTCATATAAATCCTGATATTCAGCTTCCCTGTGCTTCCTTGTGAATAGTGTGTTTCTCAGTGAATCCTAGTACCCAGTATCCAGTGCTTCTCAGCTAATCCTGGTATCTAGCAATCTATGCTTTTTAGTAATCCTGGTATTCATTATCCTGCTCCCCTGATATCTCCTTTTTCCAGTGAACACCAGTCCCACTTGTCAGTCTTAAACTAAAAGGTTGTAGACCGCACTGGGAGAACCCTTTCAGAGATATTTTAGATTAAAGATAGGTATAACCTATTATATAAACCTCTGAGTTTTGGTGCATCCTCACATATTATAACATTTCGAACCAGAACAGAGAGCAAAAGAGAGTATGTATAGAGGGGCACTCTAGGGGTTACATTGGTAATATGAGCAATCAGAACGAAAGAAAATCGTTTGTTAAAAGGAGCATAACTTTATTGATATACATTAAAAATACTAAGTATCCCATATAATATCCGGGATTAATGATAATACACAAAATTAGCGAAAGTATTAAAAGATGTAAGTGACTGATAGTGACCAAAATGAAAATACTATTAAGAAGCAGTATTAACTGCTAAACTGTGTAGCTGTCTAACATCACCACTTGTCAGTCTTGCCTGGTGCACATCCGGAGAACCATGACCTGTGTGGCGTTATAAGCAAAGACCAAACCTCCTTGCAGGGGACCCTGGTGAAGACTTTCACCATTAGAGACTTTGCACCTCCGTGGTAGGTGGAGCTAAATGCTGCTGATAAGTACACTGTGACATTCCGCTGTACCACATTTGCTGATTTAGGTTTATTTCCTGTTCTAATATTAGGACTTTCTGTACCCTGTATTTCTGCCTGTTGATAGCAGAGCCATCTGCATTTGATTCTGTACCTGAGAGTTTACATCTGATAACCTGCGTCTGATTCTCTGCATATACTGTTTGTACCTGATCAGTTGTGTTGTGAAATAAAGTCTGTCATCTCAAGTCACACACCTCGTTCTTTCTGCTGCTATCCTAACAGATGCATCTTGAGATGAGTCCAACTCTACATGACATCCTTGGTAAATATAACATGTATATGTATAAATAATATGACTTAATGTTGGCCTGAGAGTTTAGGGATGCATTGCAGCAAAGACTGATTTATTGTAAGTATAATACGACATAAATCTAGATTATTAACTCTGGAAACATGAACATGCATTATTTTAGCCAAGTTTTCCCAAAAAAGATAGAAAATAAGTTGGATATTCAGGAGCAGAGCTAAATATACCAGATGAAATTAGTGTAATGTACTATGTTGGAGGAGTAGTGTAATGAAGATAAGTAGTATAATGTAGATGAGCAGTGTAATGTAGATGAGTAGTGTAATGTAGAGGAGAAGTGTAATGTAGAGGAGCAGTGTAATGTAGACGAGTAGTGTAATGTAGATGAGCAGTGTAATATAGAGGAGCAGTGTAATGTAGACGAGTAGTGTAATGTAGAGGAGAAGTGTAATGTAGATGAGTAGTGTAATGTAGAGGAGAAGTGTAATGTAGATGAGCAGTGTAATGTAGACGAGTAGTGTAATGTAGACGAGTAGTGTAATGTAGAGGAGCAGTGTAATATAGAGGAGCAGTGTAATGTAGATGAGCAGTGTAATGTAGAGGAGAAGTGTAATGTAGATGAGCAGTGTAATGTAGACGAGTAGTGTAATGTAGAGGAGCAGTGTAATATAGAGGAGCAGTGTAATGTAGATGAGCAGTGTAATGTAGAGGAGTAGTGTAATGTAGAGGAGAAGTGTAATGTAGAGGAGCAGTGTAATGTAGACGAGTAGTGTAATGTAGATGAGCAGTGTAATGTAGAGGAGCAGTGTAATGTAGACGAGTAGTGTAATGTAGAGGAGAAGTGTAATGTAGACGAGTAGTGTAATGTAGAGGAGCAGTGTAATGTAGACGAGTAGTGTCATGTAGAGGTGAAGTGTAATGTAGAGGAGCAGTGTAATGTAGACGAGTAGTGTAATGTAGATGAGCAGTGTAATGTAGAGGAGAAGTGTAATGTAGACGAGCAGTGTAATGTAGACGAGTAGTGTAATGTAGAGGAGATGTGTAATGTAGAGGAGCAGTGTAATGTAGACGAGTAGTGTAATGTAGACGAGCAGTGTAATGTAGAGGAGCAGTGTAATGTAAGGAGAAGTGTAATGTAGATGAGCAGTGTAATGTAGATGAGCAGTGTAATGTAGAGGAGCAGTGTAATGTAGAGAAGCAGTATAATGTAGAGAAGCAGTGTAATGCAGATGAGCAGTGTAATGCAGATGAGCAGTGTAATGTAGATGAGCAGTGTAATGTAGATGAGTAGTGTAATGTAGAGGAGAAGTGTAATCTAGACGAACAGTGTAATGTAGAGGAGAAGTGTAATGTAGATGAGCAGTGTAATGTAGAGGAGCAGTGTAATGTAGATGAGCAGTGTAATGTAGATGAGCAGTGTAATGTAGAGGAGCAGTGTAATGTAGATGAGCAGTGTAATGAAGACGAGCAGTGTAATGCAGATGAGCAGTGTAATGTAGAGAAGCAGTGTAATGTAGAGGAGCAGTGTAATGTAGAGGAGCAGTGTAATGTAGAGGAGCAGTGTAATGTAGATGAGCAGTGTAATGTAGAGAAGCAGTATAATGGAGAGGAGCAGTGTAATGTAGACGAGCAGTGTAATGTAGAGGAGCAGTGTAATGTAGACGAGTAGTGTAATGTAGATGAGCAGTGTAATGTAGATGAGCAGTGTAATGAAGACGAGCAGTGTAATGCAGATGAGCAGTGTAATGTAGAGAAGCAGTGTAATGTAGAGGAGCAGTGTAATGTAGAGGAGCAGTGTAATGTAGAGGACCAGTGTAATGTAGAGGAGAAGTGTAATGTAGATGAGCAGTGTAATGTAGAGGAGCAGTGTAATGTAGATGAGTAGTGTAATGTAGAGGAGAAGTGTAATGTAGAGGAGCAGTGTAATGTAGACGAGTAGTGTAATGTAGATGAGTAGTGTAGTGCAGAGGAGAAGTTTAATGTAGAGGAGCAGTGTAATGTAGACGAGTAGTGTAGTGTAGAGGAGCAGTGTAATGTAGAGGAGCAGTGTAATGTAGAGGAGCAGTGTAATGTAGACGAGTAGTGTAGTTCAGAGGAAAAGTGTAATGTAGAGGAGCAGTGTAATGTAGAGGAGTAGTGTAATGTAGATGAGCAGTGTAATGTAGAGGAGCAGTGTAATGTAGATGAGCAGTGTAATGTAGAGGAGCAGTGTAATGTAGAGGAGAAGTGTAATGTAGAGGAGCAGTGTAATGTAGAGGAGTAGTGTAATGTAGACGAGTAGTGTAGTGCAGAGGAGTGGCGTAGAGAAATGAAGGGAAGCAGTATAATGAGAGTAGTGTAATGGAGAGGAGCAATGTGCGGAAATACAGAGGTACTTTCAGATGTCTTTTAGTTGATGATAGGAATAGTTGTTGCACAAAATGATAGAAAACCTGTTATTCTGTAAACACAAGGTCCAAAAGAATTCTGGATAACACATCATCTACTATTTGAAGAGTCAAGTGTTCCTTATAAAATGTCTATTTATTTACAATATTAATTAGTAAATATCCAAGATGATTTTGTATATTTTATCTTAATGTGATAATAGGGACACATTGGCCACAAGGGAGCTGCGGAATATTTATGGGGTAGATAATTATAGACAGGGGCAGAACAGTGGATTAGCCAGAGCTCCATAGCAATATTTTGGTAACAACTGCTTTAGCCTCCTGGGCCCCTTTTCTGCTCTCAAAAGGACATAGTGGGGGCCACTATTGAACATTTTATGGTCTGGACCAGTGATCTGGACCAGTGATTCAAGGGGAATTGTTAGTTCAGAGAGTAAGGTCACATACACATTTAAATCCTAAAACCCCAGTGAGAAAAGTCTCAACTTTCCTTTTGTACTGCACCAGTGATCCAAGAGACGCTGGAGTATCAAGTCCCTCTAATTCACTGGCTCCCCAATGAGATTTTTTTTGGGTAAGACTGGCTATTGTCTCAAGTTAATTCTGGGTTATGCTTGTCTATTGTCATGGTTTAGGCAGCATGGAGACAAACATAGACCTGATACACAATACACTACACCCCATGATTCAGTAGCTTCTGGTCTTGTGCGTGCGCTGTTGCTTCTGTAAATGTTGTAGGATCCTTAGAACCTCTTATCCTGGGTTCACCATTCACTGTACTGTTCTTCCCCAAGTGGTAGCAAATTTTAATCTTGTTCTTAAAACACAGCATATAACCCATGTTAGAATTAGCAAATATGAAATTATTTTAATGTGTTCTGAACAAAGAACTCTCACCAAACATCCAGTGTTAAACATGCTTCCACTAACCTTTACCTTCAGAGGCAGAGCCATATGATTGTACACAAATAACAACACAACTTTCTATGTCATATTCTATATAAATGTGTCTTGTCTTACAAATGACAAATGGACACTAGCTGCAAGGAATGCTGTTGGTTCCCAGTATGAAGTAATTGGCCAATTACCCTTTTTCTGCTCAGCCCAAGTCCTAGTTCCGTGGTCCTCAATGAGGTCATTTTATACAAAAGTCCTAGAGCTGACATAATCCTGTGATTGACATTCTGCATCATACACTCTTCAGTTGTAACTTGGTCTGTGCTCTTCCCCTGTTATCATCTATCTTATGGTGAACTCAATCCTCTAGTTGTTCTCTATCTGATACCCCATGGTCTGTCCCATGTGCTCCTCTGGGGTGCATTTTATGCAGATACCCAAGTTCCTAAATCCTTGACTCACTAGCAAGTTAGGGTAACAACATACACCCTTTCTGCACCTCACTGGGTTCCTCAGCCTCACGCATGGAATCCAGCTCTCAAAAATATCACTCATTACAGTGGAGTCCAAGAGTCTCCCTCTTGGAACACAATGACACACAACTGTAGGTGCCCAAGCCCCTGCTAGGTCAATAGGGTACTGGATATGAAAGGATCCTGCTTTGAAACAAAGGTTTGGGCTCAAAGCTGGGGTATTAGTCATTTCTGAAGCACTAAGATCTAACTTATATGGGAGGCAAAGATTTTTTCGGGCACTAGAGGGGACATTTAAATTCCATCACTGCTCACTAGCCCACCCTGGTTGTATCATTCACGTTTGAGGAGCACTTGAGGGGCACTTGAGGGGCAGCACACAAATCAAATGGGGGGTACTTTATAGGGTGCGCAATTTGTTCTTATGTTTTTGTTTATAAGTTGAATATATCAAATTTATTAATTATATTGATTGAAATCTATAATTTGAATTTTATTTTATGTGATTTATCATTTGGAGCTTAGCTATTGAGTGACTGAACCTTTATCTACTACATAGACTTATTTATTTATATACTAAGCGCAGTTGATATATTTTTTCTTCAGCTCGGATGAGAGCCCCACACTGATAATATTCATAAAGTAGCATGAGGGAAGAGAAGGAAACTGGAGACGCTATTAGCCCAAGGTTTCTAATGATCTTTCAATACACCAGGGAGAGATTCTGGAGTCATCATGTTGTAAGTCAGGGAGGTGAAAATGTAATATTTAACAGCATAGAGGGGTGAGATCCACTAAATGTGTCGTGATGACTGTTTCATGGTGGAGATAGAACTCGATTTAGAAAGAAATTATTTTTGCAGAAGGTGATCAGCTTATTTCTACAATGTTTGACCACAAGAACTCCTCAATTGTACAAACAAAACCAACATGTTTTATTCATTGATTAACATCTGTGCTCCTGTGGGTGAATTTACTTTTGTAGATTGTTTTCCTGCTATTTATGAGAATAAAAAACATCAATTTTACAGAAACAGGCCATAAGAAGTAGCACTTTTTGTATCCTAGGACAATTTTAAACCCCAGTTAAAAGAGCACTCAAAAGTTGTACTTGTTTTAAATAATAATTAATCTGAGTGCGATCAATGTTCAAGGAGAATCTATTCATGCAAAATTGTTTCAAATTGATTTAACTTGTTCAATATTTGTGTAAGCTAACATTTATTTATCAGCTGACAAACACAAAAGTCCTGAGCTGGAGTGGAACGCATTTTTGTGGTCCGAATGTATGTGTAAAAATATAGAAGCAAAATTGTGGTCTTACGTTTGCATTTTAAGTTGCACGTCAAATATGCCCAACTCAAAGTACAGCAGTATTTATATGCCAACCGTATAGATGTGTATGGTGTATATGCCCAATTCCAGCTATAGAGAAGAGATGTGGCTAGCTACATTTACCACGTATCCCTGTAACGTAATACACTATTCTCTCTTGTGTACCGTGTATGTTTTGCGCACTGCGATTTTGCCATTAATAAATAATATTGTAAAGACTCTATTATGCCTTTTGTATTAATACTTTACATTATATTAACATTGTGCCCTACAGCTATTTGTTCAACCCATCATGTTGATATATGTTAAAGAAACCAATTAGGTTAAACAAACAAGAGAACTTTAATAAAAAAAAAATTTAAGCAAATAACATTAAGCGTACAAATAATAAAGGTGAATAACAGTAACCAACATCATAAATCTATTAAATATACTACTTGTATCTGGTGCAGGACAGGTATTAGATAATTACCTCTGGGTGAGAGCAAAGATGAAGAGATTAATCACTTCTCACACTCTTGCCTGGTGTAGACATAACTAAGATGATCTCAGTATGAATGGTAAAACTCTGATTTATATCATTTAAAGGGGTAACAAGGAGGTGATAATGAGGTCACCTTTGCGGGGAAGATGGGCATTCACAATTTGTTCAAAACGGCCACTAAGCACTAGGGATGTGCGCAAACCCAGTAGCGGAACTACTGTTGACGCAGCAGGTGTAATGTACCGGGGCCCATGGAGATAATGGGGCCCGCTGCACAGGGAACTAGTGAGCTGTGGGCCACAGATCCCTCCTCCCTGCTTCCCCACAGTTCGCTATTTCCACCACTGTGCAGACCCCTGGGTGTTACTTTTGGCGCTAAAACCATCTTCGTGTTTTGGTTTTGGCCAAAAATCTTCATGTGTTTTGGTTTTGGATCTGGATTTAATTAAAAATTTGGAAAAATAGGTAAAATAATGGAATACCAGGTGGGCGAATGACTACATTCCGACAAGACTAGGGGCTAGCTTTACTAAGCTGCGGGTTTGAAAAAGTGGGGATGTTGCCTATGGCAACCAATCAGATTATAGCTTTCATTTATTTAGTACATTCTACAAAATGACAGCTAGAATCTGATTGGTTGCTATAGGCAACATCCCCACTTTTTCAAACCCGCAGCTTAGTAAATCTAGGCCTAGGAGTGACATAAACATTGCGAATGATGTCATTATGACATGGAGATAATACAGAGTTTATGAAAAAGTGACAAGACAACATAGTGCCAGCGACATTCACGTCAATTCAAATGGAGACAGTTACATTACTGCTATTAGGGGGACAATGCGAGGACCCAGCAGGTGTATAATGTGAAAGCCTTGCTGAAATAAAAACATTCACAATAAAGGAATACCCCCTCGTTACTACCTACTGCTGGGTGTGATACATATGTTCGACGTTTACATGATAAACATTTATATCATCGACCCATAATATAGACAGGGTTGGAAAATCAACAATTGGTACCAACCGCACCAAGCAACCAATTTCTCAGAAAATTAGAAAATTATCAAAATAATTATATCCACCCAGAGTATCTCACTATTCTATTCGTTGGGAGGTGCACACACATATAAATATACAAGATCCTTAGAGAAGGGAAAGAAAAGAATGTATGTTATTGGACCACTTTAGGATGTTCTGTCTGATAAAATTAATATTTATTCTAATTAAAATATTCATAAATCCTGATTCTTAAAGAAGTAGTGAAATATCTTAAAAATTAGTCAACTAATAATGTGACTGTGCAATAAAGTGAATTAAAGGGAATTAAAATTGCAAGTCATCGACTGCTGAGCTTTGTTGCTGGTATCTATATCTTTGCAATAAATACTTTTATGTGTGAACTATTAATGGCTCCACATATTTATTTACCACTACAATTATACTTATCCTCCTAATAGACATATAACATTAATAATATATATAGGTCTCTATACTTAAATTCTATAGGGAGTGGTGATACATTAACACATAATTCCACTTATATGAAACTAATGCATATATCTCTATATTGAATTTCTATAGAGGGTAATGATAATAAGGAGACAATTGTGATGCCCCTAGCTTTCAATTGAAGGTATCTGAATTGTTAATAAAAAAAATACCCTTACATTCTGTGGTTCAACATAGGTTAAACCTACAAAATTATCACGATTTAAAGAATGCGTCCAAAACTAAAATAATGACTTACAACAAAAAGTACAGTGGACATCCTCGGCATGCTTACGCTACATACCGATTCCTCTGAATGCCGGCACTTTTAAATTATGTCACTCTCCATGGCCACAGAGATATCTCTGTATTTAAATTACCAATGCCAGGACTCCACGACTTTAACATCTCATTTACATGTTGGGATCCTGGCATTGCTGATTTAAATACCGAGATATCTCTGTGGCTATGGATTGTTGGACAGTGGTTTTTGCCTTGATAAAGCCTAGCGAAACGCGCGTCGGCGTTGTCGCTGTAGGCACCCTTTCCAGAGGCAGAACCTGGGCACATTGCATATGCTCCTTAAATCCAAAGTTATTGGAGCAAAATTAGGTAGATAGCAAAGCATTCCCCGTATTTCTATCCACCTTGCGCGGAACTAGCTTCAGTCAGTTTAGCTAGTGATACATGCACAACAGTTAGTTATCTTTATTGAGAGTTCTAGCCATGAAGGGCTGTTCACATTGACATGACAGGTCTCTCTCAGATTCAACTATAGAGATGAGAGATTATTAGAGAGGAGATAATAGAATATATATTTTTTACAATCCAGATTATAATTCACGCTTGAGTTTAAGACTTGAGAATATTACTCTCAGACAAGTATTATCTCAGATTTAATAGATACGTGGAAGATAGAATTCTATTTACTATAGAATGATTATGTGCCCTTAAATTTGTCATTTTGACATTAAAACATATTGAGTACACTGGTTCTTGAAACCCACTATTATATGGGGATCTGTATCAATTTATAAATATTGTTATATGTCTCTGGATAAGGAGTGTTTTTAATTCACCTTACACTTTGTTTATATCCTTCACTCTATTTCGCTATTTTGATCGATATATTTTATTTGACAAATAAAAGTTAAGTTTTATAACTGGTGTATTTTATAAGCTCAATATATATCCAAGCACTCAGGTGAACTGCTGTGCATCTCTGAAAAACACATTCTTCTATTTTCTATATACACAGTTCAGTTCTTTGCTGTCTTGAGATAGCCCCTATATACCTCTATAACGAGTTTATTTTTGAATATGAATAGAGGGAAGCTCCCTATTTTTAGTGCGACGGTACCTTCTTCATATTGCCGATTTAAATACTGAGATATCTCTGTGGCTATGGATTGTTGGATAGTGGATTCGGTCGTCAGCTGCTCTGACCACCGACAGGAGCCTCAAGCAGCATCCTCGTTGCCAAACAACAAGGACGCGATAGGCCGCACATGCGCCCAGATGCCTGGCCCAGCAGGAAGGCGGCTGTCCCTGGCTGCCAGGGAGAGTGTCTAGATTTTAGTAAGGCTCATGACACTGTCCCATATCGCAGACTGTTATATAAACTAGATTGGGATTGGATTCTTAGGTGGTTGAATGGATAAATTATTGGTTGCAGGATAGAAAAACAGAGAGTTGCAGTAATTACATTCACAGGAGGGAAATGTTACCAGTTTATTACTCCAAGGATCTGTACTTGGATTAGTGATGTTTAATACGAGGTGTGTCTATTAAATAACGAGACTGTGATTCTACCTAGTAAACAAAGCAGTCAGAAACGGTTGTAACTGCAAACGTAGTAAACTTGAATCGGTCTGAATCTGCATGACAAGCTGCAGCACTCTATGACGTTCAGTTGATTGTGAGTCGCCATTTAGTTTGGTTGTGTTTTCTGTAGAGTGCCGAAAAAATGCTAAGTTTAAAAGTTGAACAACGTGTCAATTTGACATTTTTAGTAAAATTGCACAAAACACCAACAGAATGTTTTCAAATTCTTACTTCGGCCTATGGGAATGACTGCCTGTCTCCTGAGCGTGTGTTTGAGGAGCACAAAAGATTTAGCGAGGGACGTGAGAATGTCGAAGATGATGAACGCCCTGGACGACCTTGCACTTCAGGAACCAAAGAAAATGTAGAAAATATCAGTCAGAGTGTTCGAAAAGACCGCCGACTCAGTGTCTGAATGATAGCTGAATCCGTGAACATTGACAAAGACACCGTATGGAAAATTTTGCGTGATGATCTTAACATGACGAAAGTTTGTGCAAAGATGGTCCCAAGGGTTCTCACACCAGAGCAAAAAGAACGTCGCGAGGAATGTTGTGTTGACATTCTGAAGCAACTTGACACAGATCCAAACCTGTTTCATAAAGTAATCACTTGTAATGAGACCTGGATCTTCCAGTACGATCCTGAAAACAAAAGACAGTCAATGCACTGGAAAACACCGTCATCACCAAGAATGAAAAAAGCTTGTCAAAGCAAGTCAAAATAAAGCAATGCTCATTGTCTTTTTCGATATCAAGGGTATAATTTTGGAAGAATGGGTTCCAGGAAGCACAACAGTTAATCAGCATTATTATAAGGAAGTTTTGCAAAAGCTGAGAGAGAGTCTGAAAGAAACGGAAGCAACTGTGGAAAAATGGTTTCTTTCTTCACCAGGACAATGCGCTGCTCACACAGCACTTTCTGTGAAGCAGTGTTTGACTGACAAACACATTACTACACTTGTACATCCTCCATATTCACCCGATTTAGTACCTTGCGATTCTTATCTTTTCCCAAAAGTTAAATGAGTGCTTAAAAAGGCACATTTTGAGTCAGTTAATGCTGTGAAGAAGAAAGCAGATATTTTGAAAGAAGTGACAGAAATTGATTTGCTCCATGCCTTCCACCAGTGGAAAATAAATCTCGTTATTAAATAGATATACCTTGTATCATTATTGGAGACATTGCTAATGGTATCAAAGGGAAAGTATGTATTTTTGAAGATGACACAAAGATATGCAACAAGGTAGACACAAAAGGAGGGGTAAAACAAATGATGGATGATCTAGGAAGACTATAGGATGGTCAAGAGAGGGGGAAACTACAGTTTAATGCCGAAAAATGCAAAATTATGCACTTGGGTCTCAAAAACCAAAATGCTAAATATAGTATTAATGGCACTGTCATCATCATCTATTTATATATCGCCACTAGATCTGCAGCGCTGTACAGAGAACTCACTCATAAGACTCCCTGCCCCACTGGAGCTTACAGTGTAAATTCCCGAACATACACACACAGAGACAGAGAAAGAGACTAGGGTCAATTTGATAGCAGCCAATTAACCTACCAGTATGTTTTTGGAGTGTGGGAGGAAACTGGAGCACCCGGAGGAAACCCACGCAAACACTGGGAGAACATACAAACTCCACACAGATAAGGCCATGATCGGGAATTGAATTCATGACCTCAGTGCTGTGAGGCAGAAGTGCTAACCACTAAGCCACCGTGCTGCCCACTATAAAAGAAAATACTAGGGAGGAAAGGGATCTAGGAGTCACTATTTCAGGTAATCAATGTAACAAAGCGATGAGGGAGTCAGGTGCTCAGTTGCATAGAGAGAGGAAATCACTAGCAGAAATAAAGCAGTAATAATGTCACTGTATAGGTCATTGGTACGACTTAATCTAGAATACTTACCCAAAAAGACTAAAAGATCTTAATATGTTTAGTTTGAAGCAGAGAAGGGAAAGGGAGACATGATGGAAACTTTCACTATATCAAGGGTTATAACAAGGTGCAGGAGGGAAATATTCTACAAAGGAAGAGAAGTATTAGAACATGAGGACATGTACTGACATTGAGGGGAAGAGAAGTATTAGAACACGAGTACATGTACTGACACTGGAGGGAAGAGAAGTATTAGAACAAGAGGACATGTACTGTCACTGGAGGGAAGAGAAGTATTAGAACATGAGGACATGTACTGACACTGGAGGGAAGAGAAGTATTAGAACACGAGGACATGTACTGACACTGGGGGGAAGAGAAGTATTAGAACACGAGGACATGTACTAACACTGGGGGGGGAAGAGAAGTATTAGAACACGAGGACATGCACTGACACTGGGGGGAAGAGAAGTATTAGAACACGAGGACATGCACTGACACTGGAGGGAAGAGAAGTATTAGAACACGAGGACATGTACTGACACTGGGGGGGAAGAGAACTATTAGAACACGAGGACATGCACTGACACTGGGGGGAAGAGAAGTATTAGAACACGAGGACATGTACTGACACTGGAGGGAAGAGAAGTATTAGAACATGAGGACATGTACTGACACTGGGGGGAAGAGAAGTATTAGAACACGAGGACATGCACTGACACCGGGGGGAAGAGAAGTATTAGAACACGAGGACATGTACTGACACTGGGAGGAAGAGAAGTATTAGAACACGAGGACATGTACTGACACTGGGGGGGAAGAGAAGTATTAGAACACGAGGACATGTACTGACACTGGGGGGCAGAGAAGTATTAGAACATGAGGACATGTACTGACACTGGGGGGGAAGAGAAGTATTAGAACACGAGGACATGTACTGACACTGGGGGGGAAGAGAAGTATTAGAACACGAGGACATGTACTGACACTGGGGGGAAGAGAAGTATTAGAACATGAGGACATGCACTGACACTGGGGGGAAGAGAAGTATTAGAACACGAGGACATGCACTGACACCGGGGGGAAGAGAAGTATTAGAACACGAGGACATGTACTGACACTGGGAGGAAGAGAAGTATTAGAACACGAGGACATGTACTGACACTGGGAGGAAGAGAAGTATTAGAACACGAGGACATGTACTGACACCGGGGGGAAGAGAAGTATTAGAACACGAGGACATGCACTGACACCGGGGGGAAGAGAAGTATTAGAACACGAGGACATGTACTGACACTGGGGGGAAGAGAAGTATTAGAACATGAGGACATGTACTGACACTGGGGGGAAGAGAAGTATTAGAACACGAGGACATGTACTGACACTGGGGGGAAGAGAAGTATTAGAACACGAGGACATGTACTGACACTGGAGGAAGAGAAGTATTAGAACACGAGGACATGTACTGACACTGGGGGGAAGAGAAGTATTAGAACACGAGGACATGTACTGACACTGGGGGGGAAGAGAAGTATTAGAACACGAGGACATGTACTGACACTGGGGGGAAGAGAAGTATTAGAACACGAGGACATGTACTGACACTGGGGGGAAGAGAAGTATTAGAACACGAGGACATGTACTGACACTGGGGGGAAGAGAAGTATTAGAACACGAGGACATGTACTGACACTGGTGGGAAGAGAAGTATTAGAACACGAGGACATGTACTGACACTGGTGGGAAGAGAAGTATTAGAACACGAGGACATGTACTGACACTGGTGGGAAGAGAAGTATTAGAACATGAGGACATGTACTGACACTGGTGGGAAGAGAAGTATTAGAACACGAGGACATGTACTGACACTGGTGGGAAGAGAAGTATTAGAACACGAGGACATGTACTGACACTGGGGGGAAGAGAAGTATTAGAACACGAGGACATGTACTGACACTGGGGGGAAGAGAAGTATTAGAACACGAGGACATGTACTGACACTGGGGGGAAGAGAAGTATTAGAACACGAGGACATGTACTGACACTGGGGGGAAGAGAAGTATTAGAACACGAGGACATGTACTGACAGTGGGGGGAAGAGAAGTATTAGAACACGAGGACATGTACTGACACTGGGGGGAAGAGAAGTATTAGAACACAAGGACATGTACTGACACTGAAGGGAAGAGAAGTATTAGAACACAAGTACATGCACTGACACTGGGGGGAAGTAGGTTCAGAGGAAATGTGAGGAAAACTACTTCACAGAAAGGGTAGTGGATAAGTGGAATAGCCTCCATCAGAGGTGGTAGAGGCTGATACAGTAGAGCAGTTTAAACATACTTGGGATAGACATAAGGATATCCTTACAAAGAACTAAGGATCAAATAGGGTTTCAGGTTACCATAGGTTAATAAAAAACGGGCAGACTAGATGGGCCAAGCGGTTCTAATCTGCCATTAAATTCTATGTTTCTATGTTTATTGTAGTCCCCCATAATTCAGGAAACATCTGGACCCTGTTCTCTGCGAAGGGATTAAGAGGGTTTTCCAATGTTTTGAACGTAGTATAAATGGAGTCTCACTGTTGTCACTAATTTCTTGTTATTAATAGATGCCAGTTATTATTGTGACACGTACATGGTAATTAATAATATCACTTCAAGGTGGAAATCAATATATTTATCATGCTAGTAGTTGCTGTTCGTGATTTGTTTTGTTTGTTCTGTTAAACTTTGTTTTTTGGTTTACAGAATAAATATTTGACCACATTCTGATAGTGTATTCACAGAACATTAATTTTCTCAGGAATACAGTCACTTTGAAAACACGGGACAGAGAATAAATTTTTGCTGGACAAAGTACGTATAAAAGCTGCTGGCTGCTCACACAGTACACTACAAGCTGAGTGAGATCTGCCAGATACTTCAATCATGGGACGTCTGGGGATCATTTCATTTTTGGCTGTAGTAGGTCTGAACATTGCAGTAGGTGAGTTGTGCTTTATGTGCAAAATAAAGAGATTAATAATGAGAGTATCTGTTGAGAAAGATAGATAGATAGATAGATAGATAGATAGATAGATAGATAGATAGATAGATAGATAGATAGATAGACATGAAATAGATATATAGATAGATAGACATACATGAGATAATGAGATAGATAGATAGATAGATAGACATACATGAGATAATGAGATAGATAGATAGATAGATAGATAGATAGACATGAGATAATGAGATAGATAGATAGATAGACATACATGAGATAATGAATGAGATAGATAGACAGATAGATAGACATGAGATAGATAGATAGATAGACATGACATAATGAGATAGATAGATAGATAGATAGATAGACATACATGAGATAGATAGATAGATAGATAGATAGATAGATAGATAGACATGAGATACATAGATAGATAGATAGATAGATATATAGATAGACATGAGATACATAGATAGATAGATAGATAGATAGATAGATAGATAGATAGATAGATAGATAGATAGATGATACTGGAACATATTTAAACAGGCTTAAACATGAACGAGCCTGCTCACCTGTCTTGAATATACCTCAAGATGACATAAGGTTAGGGTTATTAGTCTATCTGAAAATATATTGCAAATTTCGCAACTTTAGAACTAGTTCTAGAACTACTCTGAAGCATTTTTGAGCATCTCTACCTAGAACATTATTATATTACAATCTACATACATCCCATTTCCAAGAAATATCCATTGCTTTAATGCCACAATCTAATTTACCCTTCCAGATACATCCATCACAGAAGAGACAAGGTCTGATGCTGAAAGTGAGTATTTGAATATTTATATTGTAAACCCTCATAATACCCAAGTGATGTTAATATATGCATAAAGTCCTGTAAATAATATGTGTATATAACGTGACTTCTGTTAGAGATGAGCAGTTTGGATTCTTTCTGATCTAAAAGATCTTCATTTTGGGGATCAGAGTCGGTCCGTGGTTTCACTCAAAACGAGGTGCAACCTCGCTTACTGGAAAATGTCTTGTTGAATCTTGCAAGTTTTATATAAAACATATAAAATAAGATAGACTAACTAGCTCCCTTGCATCCCCTTCAACCTCCCTCCCTTGGTCTCTCCTCCAGTCCCACAGTTGTCTCCCAATAACTACAAAACTTTCTTATGGTTATCTGGTATGTTGTAAGTAACTACTGTACTTACGCTGTTTGTATGATCTATGCTCATACAATTTTTTTTTATTATTTTTAACAATAAAAATGAAAAAGATTAAATTAAAAAAACTAAACATACACTTATCTCAATAAAAGTGATTTTAACGTATTTCTCTGTTTTTCTTTATCTGTTCATCTTTCTTCTTTTTTCTTGCTGTCCTTCCTTCCTCTTCTCCATAATAATAACCCACACACACATTTACATTCACACTTATACTTGCAAATAGTACACATTTATTAAAGTTCCAACTCATCAGTTTATTAGTAAAACTTAAAGGTTATTTATGCAAAGACAAATCTACATTAAAAATAACTATAGTTCAGGTCCACAGAAATGTGTAGAGTTTGGTCTCATATTAATGTATCTATTACTAGCTGAAATCGGGTGTCAATAGTGAAACGATCACATATTGCGATCGCAAGTTATGAACGTTAGGAGATTATTACTGAAAAGTACTTTGTTTATAGGTTGGTTTAAACTGGATTAGGTCTGTTCCCTCAGGCACAACATGTGTCAGCTGTTGGAGTGAGCTGCCCCCAATTTATCGTAGGAATCCTTTGAACTGACCTATGATCTGCTTTATACTGGACTGACCTGACCCCTGGACCAATGAAGAAAGACCTTAGATTATCTTTGTGCACATTGTGACATCTCACTGTTTTTTTTTTGTTAACTCAAACTGCATATAAGCAAGTCCCTGGGACAGTTATAAATCTCTCTCTCCCTGACTGCAGACTACAAGACTGAACCTGGGCCCAGGGGCGCTTGCGTAATGTAATGTATCCAGGCTATACATTTCTGTATATTGTTATACCTTTTATGAATCCCCATAGTTTGCTGTTAATATTTATAATATTAAAAATATTTATTGTTAGCGACAAGATGAACATTAATAAATATATATAAATATATATATAATATATATATATATTTTATTATATTTTTATATATATATATATATATATATATATATTTCAATCTGATAGAACAATTGGCTCCAGGGTTCAGGTAATGGAAAGATGGGGGACTGGGGGGCAGATGAGGTAAGTAATAGGGAGTAGTCCAGAACTGGTCATCTGCCGATACAAGAAAATAAACCTTTATTTATTTCAAGATTGGGCCAAAAGTATTTTTAGCAAGATTCTTGGGATTCGATCAACACAATTTTAATCTTGATTTTTCCTGTGCACAGAAGTCATTGCCTTAACATTAGCAGAGAATAATGAAGTTGAAAGATGGATACTTATATCTCTTACAGATTCTGACCATGCTCCTTTGAGACACTTTCACATTTACTTATTTTTATTCTTTATTTTAGGTCTCAGGGGCAAAGTATTGGTGTTTCCAAGCCAAGGAATCCAGGATTATGCCGTCTTACACCCAAGAGAACCCATCGATTTATCTGAATTCACTCTTTGCCTTCGTGTTGCCACTGAGCTCTCAGGCCAACGTGAGGTCATATTATTCTCCTATTTCAATAATCAGGGGGATGGACTGAATGTGTGGAGAGAGCTCAATGGTCAACTGTCCCTATATCTACATAGTAGTGAACATGCTGCAATTTTTTCCTTACCCGGTCTCAGCGCATTAGAAACACATATCTGTGTGACATGGGAATCTTCATCAGGCCTGACGGCCTTTTGGGTTGATGGTAAACAGTCTCTGAGAAAAATCTACCAAAAAGGGCTCCAGATTTTACCAGGGGGTATGGTGATCCTGGGGCAGGACCAGGATGAACTTGGGGGCAAGTTTGATGAAAAGCAAAGTTTTGTAGGTGAAATCTCAGATGTCCATCTGTGGAATTATGTTTTACCGTCCTGTGCCATTAGAGATGTCTATGAAAGGAAGTCTACTATTTGGGGGAATATTATCAATTGGGAATCTATTAAGTACACTTTATTTGGAGATGTCAAAGTTTGGCCAACGAAAATATACTAGTAACACATCATATATGGGGCCTGATTGATCACTGAATGAAACGCACATAAATCTGGCAAACACACGTCAATATTCATCAAAGAGTGGATCTGAAGATACGCCTGCAGCTGAATAAGGTTCTAGGTCCGCCCTGCTCTAGTAGACAAGACACTGCAAGATACATCCATACATATTTGGAATATCAAGTCACAAATGAACGCACAAATAATGTCATCTGTTAATATTATAGTCATTAATGACAAAACATTTCCCCATAAAATAAATTTATTAATGTCTACTGTACATAAAATAAATTTTTACAGTTGCTCCTGATTACAAACACATGTTCTAGCTGTATACACAGCCGTCATCACTAGTAATCGGCACTTACACCAGACCTGTAGCTGGTGCAAGGGATACAACAGAAAATCCCGTATCTTAGAGATGCCCAAAGCTGGAATTGGACGCTCCTGTGTGCGCTCCAGCTTGGCACGCCCTGACTGTACGTTGACTACATGCATACATCCAGTCCTTTCCATATTCCACCCCTGAAATATTAGGCTGTAGTTCCTTTGCACTGGAAGATGAATTGTACGTTGTTGTGTTCTCTGGCGTATGGTTCGCTACTGGGCATGCGCAGAGCGAGTTTACGCAAAATATGGCACGTATCGGCATTTACATTCCATAATGAATCAGGCCCATGATGTCATGTGTCCAGCTGCCTTCTTACTGAAGATATGTATGTCTGTCTGTCAGAAACCCTGGTCAATTTAATAAATCTATAATACAATGGTGAAAATGAATGAAAATTCTTGGTGGAAATTTTCCAATGGAGGCAGCCATTTTGTAGACTGTACCAGTATTCATAAGGGCCCAGCCTATCAATTCACTAGGAACCAGTGATGTCCCCAAGGCCTAGTAACCTCATAGGCCACATTCTCACCGCTGTGTGTACACATCTGCTATAACAAATAACCCTATTAATTGTCAATGTTAAATCTTTTTAATAGTGGCTGTAGTTGAAAATTAAATCTTTAATGAACTCTAATGACAAAACGTCATATTATTACGATACTAATGATTTCCATTTTCTTTTGTGCACTAATCATGCGTGAATATTGATTTTAAAATATAATCAAATAAAGCATTACTATTCTATTATCATGGTGGAGTTGTGTTTCTCCAGAACTTTAGAACGAAGAGGCAGGAAGACAGAGGTCTTCATTTCACAAACATTTAACATTTTGCACTTTGATCTACAGCCACTTAATATAAAGTTCTGAAGTATAATTATACAGGGATTCCCAATTCAGCCGCATGTTCTATGCAGCTGAGGTCAACACGTGGCAGAAATATAAAAGAGGCAGGAGGATTGTATTTGGGTGTAAAGTGAGAAGACCTAGTGGTTTCTCCACAGATGGTCAAAAGTACAAGCACAAAATTCCATCCAGAAGGGTTCATATGAAGTATCTTCTATTAGACATGACTCTGTCTTCCCTCTACATATTGTACAACGACAGCTGTTCTTATATGTATATTTTACTGCCTTGTGGTTAAAAGCAACATTAAATTGTCAGAATATCTGTGGAAGAGTCAAGTGAGCGGCAACATTGATACAACATATTATGTTTGGTACCATACCTGATACATCTCATCTGAACACCGGAGCTCATATTAATTTCAACAAGAAGACAGCAGAAAACCAGATAACAGCAGTTTGCAGGTGGTCGTCCTGTACTGGGAGGTTGGTTCTATATACATGAAGAGAATAGTACCTTAAAAAATTAGAAGAGCCATCAGGTGATAGGTACAGATTGAAAAGTTGTGTACTTACCTCTGGATGACTGGGCAGAGTCCAAATAATATAGCATATATATAAAGAAGAATATCATATCTTGCATCAGGGTAAGAACTTATCATGGTAGAAAAAATTGCTGCATTGTACTAGACTGACCCTCAAAATACTGTAGCAGCCCAGTGCTAGATAGCTTGGACATGTTCCTTATAAAATAGTGGGACCCATCCCCAGACAGTTAGTGTTTGTTAGTTGATTAATAACTGTTAGCTGGTCTTAATCTCGACCCCTTGACTTCTATTTAAAGATTCAGCAGAGTACAAAGCTACTAGAGACTGTGAGTGTAGACCAACCTGGCCAGGGGCCGATTGGGAAGGCAGAGACGGATGCGCAAACATTGATACACATTCAAAATTGGATACAGACAGACACACAAAGGAGAAGACAGAGGCACATAAACAAAGGGGATGGACACAGACATACACACAAGCAGTGCGTAGTATGTCTCAGCTAAAGGAGAAAGGTGGGAGAAGGATGAGGAGAATAGAGGCAAGAAGATGCGGGGCCGGAGACACACACCCTACAGAGATGCTGGAACAAATCATTAAATTTGCCAGCCACTGTCCACAAGTGGCCTTATGATATCATGCCTAGGTCACCAGCTTACCTGAAAAACTTATGGTAAGATCTTCGGCCATTCTGCCTCTGACTTTGTCCTTGGTAGGATGAAACTCCTCAGCACTACCATGAAGTTTCCTACTGCCTTCACTATTATTTTAGATGTTTTATATTTGTGGGAAGATAATTATATGGGAGGTAGGGTGAAGACATGATCTAAAGTGCAGCCATCTCCATCTGCCGCCCACATGCCACACCATATTGCTTTCTTTCTCCTTTAACACTGTCAGTGTTGTAAAATTCAAAAAGAAAATGAATGCAAACATGTATAAACTTTGCACTGCAAGACACAGTTATGCCAAGTATATGTATATATATATTTTGAGACAGTCCGGAACCTTCAATGAAATAAGCATTGAAATAGCCTTTACTGTGTAATGTTGCTGCCATCTAGCATTGCAAGTAATGATCACACATTGTAAGTATTGTATCTGATTGGGGTATGAACAAATGATCTCAATGGGAGCACACTGAAATCTCTCCGGTGGACTATATGGTGCCCTGGACACTCTGCTGTTTCAGAAGGCCTTTGGAATGTGCAGATATTTTCTGAATGGGCTCTTAATAATTGTTTCTGTTTGACAACTTATAAAGCTAAGTATAAAACTCAGAGTATAAAACTGTATGTGTCTGTTTCATTTTCTGGCCCTCATTTAAGGTAGGCGCAAAGCAAACAAAGATGGCAAATTTGCACCTTGACATAACCAGGTTGCACTGCTGGGGTTAGGGGCAAATTTTACATTTTAAATGTGCATCAGATTTAAGGTTGGCAGAGGGCGTGTCCTTACGCAACTCCTTGCAGTGGAAAAATAAAGCTACCCAGTAACTGTGTGCTACATGCAAACGCAAGCAGTATGTTGCAGACCAAATACATGCATTTGCAATAAACAAGACAAGAAATTATCATTATCAGATCTCAGATCAGATGTCCAGAATATATGGGAAAGGCTTCAGTTGCCTGTAATACAAAGCAGAGGTAATAGTTTACTTTTAACAGAGCAGTTAATTGTTAGGGTAACACTGAACAATGTATTTTAACATTCATGGCTCATATCTCAAAATTGTTAATTATTTTTGGCGGTTTTAAAATAATCACTTATTTCGTATTGAAGTCAGTGGTGCAAGGAAGAAAGAGACAGAGAAAGTAAGATGGCAATATTAGAGAAGCATAATAAGACATAGAGAAAGAATGGAAGAGAGTGCAAGAAGTAGAGTGACTGAGAATGGGTCATATTGGGACGTACATCTTCAGACGCAGCCTACACACAACACGCATTATAAAACAGAGCACAGAACTTTATTTCTGACCATATGCAAAACCAAGCAGATCTCAAGATACGTTTCCATTTGAATCTGGGTGTAAGTACGCTTTGCCTACACGTTACTTCCCGTATGTTAACAGACAGAACACAGTGCAGAATACACACAATCCTATATGCAATATTAATTCCCTTGCATGCATGCAAAAAACATTTAAAAATAAATTAACCACCCGTAATACTACAGTCATCGATAAAAATATGTTTAAATATAATGAAGATATATAGATTTTTTTTACAGTTAATGCATAAATCAGGATGTTCTTAATGTGAACTGTAAATACGATGCTTTTTTTTTTTTTTAAATCAATTTTTATTGGGATTTTTTCAGAGAAGGGAGTTACAGAAGAAGAGATAAAGGGACCAAATCACCGGTATAAGAATAAATGCATAAATTACATTACAGATAAGTTCATATTAACAATACAATTGCATTGAAGTGGGGGAGGTCTGCTTAGTACTAGGTTAGCTGAGTGGCACATGTAGTGAGGGGGGGTACAATAAGGGGAGGGATCAGGGGAAAAGAGTAAAGAAAGTGGGCGGGACAGAAAGAAAGACTTCTTAATACAGGAAAAAATAGGAATAGGAGGAACAAAAAGAGAGAAAGTGTCAAGTTCTCAAAACATTAGTGTCATGTAATAAAAAAAAGAAATGGATTGTTAAGAATCACAGTGTTATGGTGAAGGGACAAATGTAATTCTGAAGAATCATAGTGTTAGTATGACGGGGCCCATGTTATTGTGAAGGGGCACAGTGTTATTATGAAGGGGCACAGTGTTATTGTGAAGAGGCACAGTGTGATGATGGAGGGACAAAATTGACGATGAATGGGGCACAGTGTTATTGTGAAGAGGCACAGTGTGATTTGTGAAGAGGCACAGTGTTGTTAAAAAGGGGCACATGTGAATGTGAAGGGGCACAGTGTTATGATGAAGGGGCACAGTTTTATTGTGAAAGCACACAGTGTGATTGTGAAGAGACACAGTGTTATTATGAAGACGCATGTGTGTTTATGAAGGGGTATAGTGTTATCATAAAGAGGTACAGTGTTATTATGAAGGGGCACATTGGGTGAAAGAAATGTATTGTGGCAAGAAAAATAAGAAGTCAAAGTTTATGTTAAGACCTACCAATGTCTTAAATTTGTGGAACCATTGTGCTTCTAGCCTGGATATTGAAGCTATAAAATCTCCCAATTTTTCTTTGCATTCTGAATATCGATAAATATTAATCACTTAAGATCTTTATTAGGTTTTATCATGAAATGATTTGAGATGTTGTGAGTTGTTAAGCTTCTTCTTATATTATTAAGATGTTTGGCAAGCCTCACTCTCAGCTCTTTTTCTGTGTGACCCACACACTAGAGAGTACATGGGTACTCCAGCATGTATATCACCCTTTTGTGTTACAGGTGATGGGGTCTCGTAATTTAAAGATATGTATATTATAAAATAATTTGTTCAACAGGTCTCGCAGCAAGGCCCAGGCACTTTGTACATCACATACATATGAACCAATCATATAGTAAATGCATCCCTTTGTTATGTCTTCCTTAGATACTTTTGTTTCCATTTGGGATAAAACTAGTTAAAATGATTTTGAGACACTTTTGAGACTCTCATCATCATCATTTATTTATATAGCGCCACTGATTCCGCAGCACTGTACAGAGAACTCATTCACATCAGTCCCTGCCCCATTGGGGCTTACAGTCTAAATTCCCTAACATACTCACAGACAGACAGACAGGGAGGGAGTGAGAGACTATGGTCAATTTTGATAGTAGCCAATTAACCTACCAGTACATTTTTGGAGTGTGGGAGGAAACCGGAGCACCCGGAGGAAACCCACGCAAACACAGGGAGAACATACAAACTCCACACAGATAAGACTCTGCCTTTTATATATAATTTATGACTGTTTTGGAAGAATTGCTTTGAATTTCTCATTCATATTTAGTAAGTGCCATTGAATATATATATTTTTTTGTACTGCAGCTGTGATGCTATTATTTTGGGCCACAAATGTTATTGCTCTTTTAGTAGATAGCTTATTTCGTTTGTATGTTAGTAGACTTCTTCACTCCATCTTTTTAACATTGTTGAGGGCTCTTGTGACATTATCTTCATTATAAACTCTTTCTCAAATTTCTTGTTTAAAGTCCTCTACTTGTCAAGTGTTTTCGATCTTGTACAATTCCCCTGAAACTGCCCACCTGGATGTTGTTAAGCCATTTTGGATGCTGTAGTTGCCAATAGGAAGTTGCTGCAATCTACCCTTTTAATAAATGTTCTGGTCTATATACTTTTTTATGTAAAATTTCCAGATTCATTACTTGATCCTTACTAACAAGGGAAGTAAATTCCAGGTTTAAATTGTTTGAGTTGCTGTAAGTCATACATTTCTTCAATTCCTGTTTTGGTCTATCCTAAAAAAAAATGTCATCGATATATTGATGCCAACTGCTTAAATTAGTTTGGAAACAGTTGTTTGTCAATATGTTGTCATTCTGCTGAGCATCACTTCATAATAACAATAATATTTTAGTTGAAGTCCTCCAAGGGTAGGAAGAAAACATTATCATCCTGTTTATCTGATTTGCTATTGTATTATTCACTTCATGTATGTGTATATAACACACTTGCTTGTGAGCTGGAGTGTTCAGACATGTTTCAAATCAGCTTCTGTATCCGGCTCTCTTCTCTATTCACTGTATCAGTACTACAACTACAGTTTGTTTTCACATTGTAATGAAATTGCTGCTCTGTGAAAATAGTTGACTCCTCTGGAGAAAAGCTGAAAAGTTTAAATGGTGTTTTTCAACCATTAAACATGGGAAAAACTTATAACAATCATTTTCAATTGGTGATAGGAATTAAAAAAAATCAGAGGAGGCAGGGTATAATTTGTAAAGAGGGAAGGCAAATTATTTACATGAACCCTTCTGGATTGATATCTGTGTGTATATATTTCTTAGCTGAACATTTTTACCACATAGGAAATTTTGTTGCAAAACAAATGATGTAATTGATGATGTAGTTTCTCTGCATCCAGAAATAATCATCTTGCCTCTTTTCTAAATTTGGGATAGGTTGACCACAGCTAGTTAGAACATGCACTGAAATTATAAGACTTATAGCTTCATTACTGTGGCTGGATCACTTATAAATAACTTATTTGTGGCTAGATTATGTAGAAATCATTTATTGTAAAAAATGTAATTCAATTAGTGGTGCAGGCACCAATGTATAAAATTGCAAATGTACTTTTCATGTTACATTGGAATGTGTATAGTATGGAAATGTCTTGTTTGGGGTTTTGGAGCTTTGCTAGATTAAATCTCCAATTACGCATATGTGGGGAGGAGTCTGTTTTGCTGATAGTAGGAAATACTAAGTAATTCTATTCAATGTGAGTGACCAACACTTGAATACACAACAGGGAATCGTTACCTGTGTGCAGGTCTTGTTAGACAGAAAACCTAGCAATGTAAACTGCACTACAGATAAGTGTACATTTTTTTAAGCATAAATTGCACTTAAATCCATGTTTGGGGAAACATATTGCATCCTGGTACTAAAAATAATTCAGACTTCAAGGGGCCAGCAAAAGAGTTCAGGGGGCTGGCTTACCTCCTGCTAAGCTGTGTCCAAAACTGTATAAAACAGCACTGGTTTGTATTGAAATGTATCATAATTGTTCCATCTGACCTGATCACTGGTACCTTCAACCAGTGTGTCCTTGTTAAGACTACTGGAGCTAAATAAACATCACTTGCTTCTAAAACCTCCTTAGCAGCTTCTTCCATGCTGAAATTCCTGTGACCTACAGATTAGACCCAACTTCTGGCTGCTGTAAGTTTTGGACCCATATTTACAGTACCATGACTCTGCCCGCTACCCAGCAGCTCTGGCCAGTGTGATAGGCCAGGGGGGATCCATCCACAGCAACCCTGATCCGTAGGAAGAGGTCAGGGGTACTAGCCCAGGTACACCAGCAATGGGGTACACTAGCAGCAACAGTTACCGAGAAGGAACGCGTTCTGAATGCTGTGAAGGAGTCCAGTGGTGGCAGCAGCTTAAGCCCCTCCTACTGCGGTTAGAGGGCGCATTTGGGATAAAGAAAGGGACAGCAGACAGGGTGGCATAGGCGGTCCATCCTGTCACAATTACTTTTTATTAAATGACTGTAGGTGTCCGAGAAATGCCTTTCAAGCATTCTTAATAAACACTCTAAAAGAGTTTTAAAAGATTTGTGCTAATTAATCACTCTTTAAAAAAATGTTTTTACTCATTATCATAATAAATAAACATAACAATAGAATAGTAATTTTTTATTTAGTTAAAATGATTATTACACAGTATAAGAGAAATGGAATCTTGAGTATCCCAATAATATGAAACTTTTTTATTTCAGTTCCCTTTAATACAATCAGTTTTAACTTTTCATTAGTAAGATTTGACATTAATAATTATTATTTGAAAAGTTATTTGTTAAAGCACGTCTGTACACACAGCTATGAGACTGCACCCTATGACTTCACTAGGACTCGGTGTCATCACATTGAATTGATAGGCTGCATCCTCATGAATATTCGTACAGTCCACAAAATGGCTGCCTCCAGTATAGGTGACAGATGCTCTTTAAATTTATTTTAGTGAAATTTTGGAAAAAACATAGAACTTACACTAAATATTTGCACCCAGTTCCTCTTTGGTATTATAGATCTATTAAATAGATCAGAGTTTCTAAAAGACAGACATATCTTCAGAAAGATATTAGCTGGACATATGATATGTGGACTGTTACTGATATATTTTCATTTACTGAACTAAAGTTCCATGTAAAGTGTACTTAATAGATTCCCAGTTGATAATATTCCCCCAAGTAGTAGACCTCCTTTCATAGACATCTCTAATGGCACTGGACGATAAAACATAATTCCACAGATGGACATCTGAGATTTCACCTACAAAACTTTGCTTTTCATCAAACTTGCCCCCAAATTCATCCTGGTCCTGACCCAGGATCACCATACCCCCTGGTAAAACTTGGTGCCCTTTCCGGTAGATTTTTCTCAGAGACCTTTTACCATCTACCCAAAAGGCGGTCAGACCTGATGAAGACTCCCATGTCACACAGATATGTGTCCCGAATGTACTGAGACCGGGTAAGGTGAACTTTGCAGCGTGTTCACTGCTACTGAGATATAGGGACAGTTGACCATTGTGCTCTCTCCACACATTCAGTGAATCAACCTCATTATTGTGATAGGAGAATAATATGACCTCACGTTGGCCTGAGAGCTCAGTGGAAACACGAAGGCAAAGAGTGAATTCGGTTAAGTCCATGGGTTCTCCTGGGTGTAAGACGGCATAATCCTGGATTCCTTGGCTTGGAAACATCAATGACTTCCCACTGAGACCTACAATAAAGTATACAGATAATTTATGTGAAAAGTGTCTCAAAGGAGCAAATGCAGAATCTGTAAGAGAATTACATGTCTACCTTTGACCTACACTATTGTCTTGTGAGGCAATAAGTCTGTGCCCCGTGCACAAGGAAATCACGATTCATATTTGGTTGACTATAAAGTTCCCGCTGATATATTTCCAGGCAGTGATGTGCCTACAATGTGGTAACCTAGGCAATTGGCTCAGGCAGCAGGTAATAGGGCAGGAAAATGTAGGGAATTTATTTTTTTAAAATGAAAATCTAATTTAGTTTAAGTCCAAAGTTTTTTTAGATTGTTGAAATATGTAATAACGAGAAAAATTACACAATTTGTTTTCTTTTCATAGAGTACAGTATTCCCATATAGAAGGGATGAAAACAAGGAAAATTTCATTAGTTGTGCACCACAAACAAATCTACACTGCTCAATATACTGGTTATCCATTTATTTGTTATGTTCCTCAATCTACTGTGTGAACAGGGGTGTAACTAACACCTTGGTGGCCTATGCAAATGCTATGAGGACAGGTGATGTCTGTATACTGGGCTTTATTCATGCGCAGGATTGTCATTCGGTCGGCGCATGTTCAGTGGACCTCCGTTTGGGCTTTCAGTGCCACTGTGATGGAACTCAGTATTGAGTAGATATACATCACCGGACCTCCCTTCCCCCAAAACATTCTTGCTATGGGGCATGGTGACAGCTAGTTTCCCCCTGTGTATAAATACACTGACACTTTATATTAAGAAAAATTTACAATACAAAATGACAGGGAGAAGCTACGTCTGGTAAGGACGGTAAAGCCCTTTCTTGGTATCGTATTGACCAAAGGCCTCCTGTTCCCACCAATGGACTAAGAGTTAAGCTATCTTTATTGTTCACTCTGATTGTCATATATCAGTAGGGAATTGCCAATATTATGTAGTGCTGATAAATAACCTTATGTACATGCACTGTACAAGCCATGTTTGCATGCTTTATTCCAGAATGCATGGATATTTGGTACTAGAATTAACAGTTTTGTACCTTCTCCTTGAACGACACCTGGTGGCTTTTCTGAAAACAAAATTAAAAAAAGGTTAAATAATACAATAATATCTGGTGTGGTAAAGACCTTTGTCTTCAAATTAATAGTATGTGTATAATATTCACAATTATGTTTTAGAATTTAGAAAACAAAATGGGAAACATGAATTGGGATTAACAGTAGAAAAATTGTATTGAGAAAGGCATGAGAAAATGGAAACCATGAAACATATCAAAACTTCCATAAGGTTTTGAGGGATGCTCATATAAAGTCGCTGCGCCATACTGTATCCACTAAATAAGCAACAGGCACTTCTTGTGAAACACACAGACAGCCTGATGATTGTATTACAGCACTGCAATGTGCTTTCTTCAGTCCGCGCTTCATAAGGTATTATCTGATCGTACCTGGGCACCACAGTGCGTATACTACAAGATATAAGGTATTATCTGATCGTACCTGGGCACCACAGTGTATATACTACAAGATATAAAGTATTATCTGAATGTACCTGGGCACCACACTGTGTATACTACAAGATATAAGGTATTATCTGAATGTACCTGGGTACCACAGTGTTTATACTACAAGATATAAGGTATTATCTGATCGTATCTGGGTACCACAGTGTGTATACTACAAGATATAAGGTATTATCTGAATGTACCTGGGCACCACAATTTATATACTACAAGATATAAGGTATTATCTGAATGTACCTGGGCACCACACTGTGTATACTACAAGATATAAGGTATTATCTGAATGTACATGTACCTGGGCATCACAGTGTATATAATACAATATATAAGGCAATATCTGAATGTACCTGGGCACCACAGTGTGTATACTACAAGATATAAGGTATTATCTGATTGTACATTGGCCCCACAGTGTGTATACTACAAGATATAAGGTATTATTTGATCGTACCTTGGCACCACGGTGTGTATACTGCAAGATATAAGGTATTATCTGATTGTACATTGGCCCCACAGTGTGTATACTACAAGATATAAGGTATTATTTGATCGTACCTTGGCACCACGGTGTGTATACTACAAGATATAGGATATTACCTGAACATACCTCATCACCACAGTGTGTATCAGTGTGTATATTACAAGATATAAGGTAATTACAGTACACACTGACAACATGATATCTTACCACTGGAAGATGATGGAAGACCAAATACTTGGACTTCGCAGAGTGACAGTTTATCTTTCCGGTCTGTTATAATCACTGTGACATATTTCCCCTCCATCCCGTGACAGTTGAATGAGCCAGTCTCTCCGGGGCCCAGGGAATAGATGACTGCACACCTGTTCAAAAATGTGCAATACAGATTTCAGATCGATATCTAGTGTCTCAATTAATCTATTTACAGTTCTTTTTTTCTTTTAAACCCACATGCATGAAATATATCATCTACATATGCGCAGTAATGCATTTCTAAAGTGATTCTTCATAAAAATTTATATTTATTGATTCAGAAACTAGTTTTATACAATTACATTACATTTTGTCAAATCATGCAATGTACCACCATTATCTCTATAAGGAATTTAAATGGTTGAATAAAATTGCTCATTAAACTCCCTGCTGTGAATATGGATATATGGATATTGGAAGTCACATAATAGTCACAGGTTTTACAAGTCACAAAAGTTTGTGGTGATTTCTAATATCTCTAATAATTCACATTAGGGGTGCATTGTTCAATGTAATATACATATTTTCCTAAGGAACACTGAAAAGATGACATCACAACTCACCAATTATAAGTGATGACATCGAAACTTACTGTTTATGTAAATGTTCTTACAGGTTTTTATGCATATATTAACCATATAACAGATCCATCACCCAGTCAAAGCAAATATTGAATTGAAATATATCTCTATATAAACAGAATAGTTACATTTTTCTATGAAATTATTGTGAAAGTAAATGTCAAACAACATCAGAGATGTCCACCTGGATCTCCTAATGCTGGATGTGGCCCTCAAAGGCTTTCTAAAACACAATAACAACAAGATCTGCCCACTAGGATACACTAGGACATATTTTCAACATCACGAAATATGACAGCTCTATATAAATAATAAAGTTAGGAAACAAGACAATAAAAATAACAGATATACCTGGGGTTGTTTCTCCATTCTTTAGAGTTTCCTATCCTGATCTCTGCATTGTTGATACGTTCCCAGCAGCAGTCTCGTCTATTAGTGACAGCCACGGAGAAGATTGTGAAGACGCCTTTCAGATCTACCGTCCACCATGGATTTAGCTGCTGAGCAGTCTGACTGCACTGAATCTGAGAGTAGTTACTTGATAGAGATCCATCAATGGCATTTCTGGACTCTCCGAAGAAGTTGTAGAGACTGGACTGGGAGGAACTTCCTTGTGACGCCACGTTTGCAGCTGGGGAAATATTAAATATAATTTTTGGAGGTTGTAATGGAAATAAACAGGATATGTATACTGTTAAAACTAGAGGGGACTGAAAACTCATTATGGAAGTTAGCAGAATATGTAAAGAGGAAATCAGGTTTCCAAAGACTGAAGCTGAAAAACAGTTTACAAAATACATAAAGTGTATGAGGCAGCGGTGCTGACCACTGTGCCCCTCTGGTTATGCGGGTTTCCTCCAGGTGCTTCGGCTTCCTCTCCATGCCTAACAAATGGGATTTTTTTTTTCATTAGAAGGTACATTTACTAAGTAAACTTGGTAATGCAATTCATGATATATTTGTTTTTTAAAAAAAATATTTCATATAACTAATTGGTACATAAGGAGAGAGCACTAGGGGGTCTATTTCAGAAAGGGAGAAAAATTAGACTCTGGTGAAATGGGGGTTTTCACCAATTTTATGGCGTATGTACCAAAGCCCTCCGGCCCGTGGAGACTATCCCCATGTACCTCCAGCAATAGCTTTTGAAAGAGACCTCTGGATCTCTCTGTTTAACAATGACAGCAATGGTACAAGTACCGCTGTTCTCCTCCTATTGCTATCACCAACTCAGGATGGCGGTAGCAGTGGTTCTGCACAAGAGTTTTATTTTATTATACCCTTATTATTATCTATTATTAGATTATTATTGGCCGTGTGATGGTTTTAGTACATTACTTTAAGATTTTAACAGTTTCATAAAGACACTTAAATATGAAAGTATATTAAACATCACATATGTAATGTCCACATTACTTAAAACTAATGAATTACTGTCGCTCTGTTCTAATTCTTTGATATTTTCCTGTTAATCGTGTGTTGTTCTAAAAAAAATAGTTTTGCCCAATAAAACATTACCTCCATGTGGGGTTCTCAGAATGTGCTGATCTACGTCTATGACACGTCCTAGAAGAAAAAGAATAATTGAAGTTTATAAGTAATTATAAGGTTTACTCCAGACCTTGTGCACATATTAAAGAACTTGGGATATACATAACAATATTCAGATAATAAAATAATATTAAGGGAACCAATATCAGTATCATATGTGACTACAAAGATGCCAATATTTTAAGACCATTTCAATGGACGCTTTGAGTCGAATCATCTAAGCACATAACCCACAATACTGTCTTAGTGCATATTGTAGCTATAAATTGCCTTCCTATTATATTTACAGAAATTTATTATAATGCTCTTTCAAATTTAAGCAGTCTACACATTATCTACTCTGTGCGGCTGCATACAGTACACTGAGGTACAGCGGAGACTGTCAGGCGCCGTCCCCGCACGGTGCATAGGTGCCGGGGATGGACGCCTCTCTCTCTGTACAGTTCTAGGCAATGGGATGTACTGCCGGGTCCGCCGGGCGCGCATGCGCAGAAGGGCTCACATCCTGTTGCTAGGCAAGGGGACGCTTCTCTCCTCAGAGTTTATGGGCAGCAAGGTGTCTCTGACCACCTCGTTCTGCTCCTCCAATCAGGTACCTGGTTAGGGTTCATAAGGTATTTCCTCCCACACACCTGTGCCAGAGTATTGGTTTCACCTCTCCAGCGAGCCTTCTCATGCTCCTATTGTTGTCCGTTAAGTTCCTGACTCCTGGCCTGTTCCTGACCACAGTCTCTGTCCAGCGATTTTGGCTCCATTGTTACCTGGATTTCGACCTCGGCTCGCTCCTGACCTTCCATTTGGATCAGCCTCGTGTACTGCGCTATCGATTGGCTAATGA
The DNA here is from genome assembly GCF_038048845.1 of Mixophyes fleayi. Taxonomy (NCBI): domain Eukaryota; kingdom Metazoa; phylum Chordata; class Amphibia; order Anura; family Limnodynastidae; genus Mixophyes; species Mixophyes fleayi. The sequence continues at coordinate 138,977,814 of NC_134409.1, forward strand.
GCCGGACTGTACAACCGTGCCTACTCTCTCCCGCTGCACTGTCAACTAGCTGGGAGAACCGCGACCTGCGTACCTCACGCAGCCAAACCCACACCTCCTTGCGGGGGTCCATGGTGATTATCGGGGGTCTGTTAAACTACGCTCCTTCCTGTCTAGTAGTGTCAATACCAGTCAGCGACACCCTCGAAGTCATATGATAACAGAGACTTTCTGAATTCAGTTTGATTCAATATGACACTACAGTCAGTGTTATACTGGTGTAGGCAGCGCTAACCTTTTTTTTTATCTGATTGTGATACATATATCTGCCATACTGCGGTACCAACCAATTCGCCTCCATCTACTGCAAGCAACAAATCTAGAAGATATTAATCCCCATCAGACGCAGCTTCTTCCAAACAATCCCATCAATGGACCACAATAAAGGGTTCTGACACTTTACAACAATTATAAAATGAAGGTGACAGAGTAATCTGAGCAGTTGAGTTGGACCTACGCTGACCTATGAGTTGGCTTATTCTATTGGGTCAAGTTCTTAGTTTTCCGTGTTTTATGCTTATTTCCTGTGGCATCAATCAAAGGTGATGTCAGGTGGATTGGACATGTTTAGTAAACTTGTTTTCTGTTTTCATATCTGTGAGCTGCATTTGCCAGGTAAGAGACATGAAGAGATAAACTCATTCTGTAGACAAATATAAGGATACATAGTTCCTTACACATTCCTGCACTCACACATCTTATAGAAGTTCATAATGTTTAAATATTCGCACATGTTCCAATTATTTACGGGACAGTGAGTGAGAGTGATGGTAATTCAAACACATTTTCTCATCCCAAGGTGTTTAGGCTAACCTGTTTAGTACGAGCTGAGGCTTACCATTAGATGTGTCAGGGACCCCAAAGACCTGCACCTCACACAGGATAAGATGTTCCTCTCGTCCTGGGATTGTCACTGTCACATACTGGCCGACCATTCCATTGCAGGAAAAAAAGAGGGACTCTCCAGACTCCATGGAGGAAATAATTCCACACCTGTAGATAAAACTCACTGGTCAAATGTATCCATATATATATATATATATATATATATATATATATATATATATATATATATTTATATCTATATGTATTAGATTTTAATAGGGAGAGAGAAAGATTCTTAAAATAATTTGTTTAGGGAATGTAAAAGGTTTGTGTGCATGATGGATTTTCTCCCAAATGTATTATAGGAAGTTGTGGAAATTAAATGTAATTTAATAAAACGTAAATAAATAAAACCGGTTTAAAGAGAACCTGTCAGCTACTCAATAAACAGATGTTCTAACAGGCAACATAAATAAAAAATATATTAAATTAACTTTTTTTTTACTGTTACAGCAATTCCTGAGCATTCATCGTATTGTTTTTATCCTATTAACCCTGGTCTTGTATTCTAATTTTGATGTTAGTCCACACCTCTTACCGGTTAGTGTTATACTACCTAACTGACTACCCAGCATTGTGCTTGTGTATTGTCTTATTCTGTGTGTTTCTCAGAAGAAAATGTTTTAACCTCTTTAGACTATTTGAACTACACCCGTATAACTTCCCTTCAAACGGATTTAAAATTGCATAAGAATGGCCACACTTGCTGATATCGCTGGTGAATATGCGTTGAGAAGACCGCTGTCTTTCTGTGTGTACAGTTATTTTCAACTCAAGTGTGATATAGATTTGATCCAATCACTCAGCCTGAGCACTGAAGAGCCAGATCACACTCAATTTGGCCACCTATGTAGACAGTAAAATTGGAAAGTGATCCGCTTGCCCAGTGCTCGGTCTGAGTGGCAGGATCTGCCCATGTGTAGCTAACTGTAATAGTACAACGTTGAAAAAGTTTCCTTTAAAGAAGTCATTGTTTTGTCTGTTCTTTTTCTTTATAACACAGCTCACAATTCTCAGAGCTGCATTGGCTAAAACTGGTCACAGTCCTGTTCCGTAGAGGTGAAAGAAAGCCCAGAAATTGTGTTTTACGCATTTCAGCCATTTTTTGGTTTAAAATTTGTGTATAACATTAAATGTAGTGATTAGTACCGCAAGTTAATAAAAGGATTATTATCTCCCTGATCCAGCACCAGTCCTGATTTCACAACGGCTGTTTAAAGTAAAGAACAATTGACCCAGGGACACCTCTTTATTAGGCAGTTAACCACTAGAGTTCGTACACGTGGCCGATGAAGGCGAGTTTTGGCTTAAATCATTGATTTCTAGTATGATGGGGTCTTTTTATTGCATTGTTTAGGTTTTGGGGGCTATGTTGGATCAAGAAAAGACGAAAAAATACATTTTTTACATCATTTTAATGATTAGTGTAGAAAGATTTGGTATGGCAAGTGTTTTTTTTAAATGAAATTTATTTCAAACTATTGTTTGTACTTTTAAACTCTTTTTTGGTATTAATTAGTCTTATTATCCTCTCCTCCTTATACTAGCATCTCTATGGTGGCAAAAGGTGTTGGGAGGGGTGCATGCTGCTCATTTTATAAAAAATCATTATTTATTTATTCTAATTTAAACAATGCTGGTCCAAAATATGGCTGCAACTACGGTCTATTGATGGATAGATGTTCCCTTTATTAATATTGAAGTAGCTCCTATATGAAATAAGGGTAGAGCATCAATGTTCTAGCAATAGACCATCACTGGTCACCGATGCTTTGTTCTCCGGGATGGGGTTTGCCTAAATCTCCAGACTGTGGGAAACAGAGCGCAAAGATTTTGGCACTGATTCAAGAACGATTTTGTGAATCGCTGAATTTCAGCTGAATTCACAAAAGGGCCAAATCGATCTCTCATCCCTACGATTCACTGCATCCTGTATTTTATAACAAGATAAAGTGCTCCTACGGTCTTCACACAGAGAGGAGTGAAACTGGAGCAGAATTTCACATCTTGTTTTTCTGTGGAACGTGTTCTTTCGCGGAGGTGCCAAAATAATTCACCTTGCCGCGGAATGGGACTGTGAGTTAGAGATGAGAAAACATTTCTCATCTCTACCTACACACAGAGCATCCACCCTCTTGTGCATTTAACTAATATGCATTGCCCATCTGCAATGTCTTTGGTTCCTAGAAACTTATTAGACTACATTTTTATGAGTATTGGTCGAACCCAAGAAATGGCTGCCTCCATTGCATAAAAAGACAGTAGGTGCACTTTAAATATATGTCAAGAGAAGAATTTCTAAATATTTAGTAGATATTCAACATTATTTAATATATGTTTACATATACTAACTTTTGGCAGGTTAAATTAAGCCAAGTAGGTCATCTGCTAAATGTTGGTAGGTTTTCCTTTAAGTTGAATGTTTTTACACTATCTTTATAAATATATAGAATATTTATCTGTGTCACGGATGCACAGTGGTTACATTGACTGATGCGGCCTTTGGGTGTATTCTAGCTGTGAGAAATGTGTATGGTTTCCCCCTGTTTATGTAGGCTCCCCCAGGGTACACCGCTTCACACAGTCCACAAAACATACTGGTAGGTTAATTGACATTTGACCTAGGTCTTTGTGACAGTGATTGTTAATTTAGATTGTAAGTTCCACTGGGGTAGGCTCTGGTGCTATGGTTGTACAATGCTGTGGAAAAGATTGACACTATGTAAAATGAAGAATCATCCTTTGTTAACGGAGAATTTGCTAATGGGGAGTCAAATACAACAAAATGAATGTGGCTGTTTCCTGATCTGTACTGTATGTATGTATGCATGTATGTATGTATGTATGTATGATATATATATATTTAGCAATTTTACAACTAACTTGTTAGTGCTTGAAAGCAAATTGTCACAATTAAAACAAAATTATTTCAGTGGTGAAGAAATGTTGACAATATGTCATTTTCATTTTTAAGAATTCAACAGACTGATTGACCTTGGATTTAATGTTCCCCCTTTTTCTGGTGAACTTCCAATACGAATCTCTGCTCCAACAATCCTATCATTACAGCATTCCAACACCCGATTAGTGATGACTACAGAGAAGACTTTGTAGACTGACTGTAGATCCACCATCCACCAAGGTGAGAGGTCCCGTTGGGTGATGGAACATTGAGACATAATGTGATTGTTGGCTAGGGAGCCATCGTTGGCATGTCGAGCATCTCCAGAAGAAGAGAACGTGCTAGATTGGGTAGCAATGCCAGTAAGGGCCACATTATGGTCTGAAAAACAACAACTATCTGTTCATTACAAATTCATTAAACATTGTAAGTTAATATGAACTAAATAATTCAATGTATAGTTTATTTAATACAAGAAATGTCTTAAATAAAACAATATACTAAACTAAGCATTGAAACGTTGAAACAGTCAGAGCACCTTTGGCAATCATTCTTAATGCTTAATTATTACTGGCTGTGTAAAATCACGTCTATCAACCAAATAGCCAATTCCCACAAAGCCTTTTATGATGCTTTAGTCTGTATTAAAGCCATAATATTCCTTTGAGTGTTTCTTTCATCTCCGTGATCCATGACATAATTAAGCAAACAATGAAATCTTGCACGGAGCTTCTTTCAAAGCCGAAAATTGGGAAAACCTACATATTCTCATATACTCAGCTACAATATATATTTTACCATTACATGCAAAATTACACTACATACATATTTCTTCTTTTTGGTCTCCAATAGGTTTAGCAAACACTTGAACTTCACATAAAGTCAGATATTCTTTGCGGCCAGGAACAGTAATAGAGACAAAACGACCCTCCATCCCATCGCAGTCAAAGACGTCAGTCTGTCCATTACCAATTCTGTCAATTTTAGCGCACCTGGAAATGAAACGCATTAGTGGACAGAATGTTGAATTCAGATCACTCTAGCAATCCATTTTATGGGGATCTATTCTCTAAATACATCTATGTACATATGGTGTGTTTTTTGTCTGTGTTTGATATTGTGAAAGTTGAGATAAACACTCACAGAAGGGTCACTGAACTCTAAAGAGAGACATCTGTGTGGTGCACATAGTTGTTTTACCAAAGTCAATGATGGTGTAGGGATGGAAAGCAGACCAATGTCCTATTCTCCCCCATCCTTGCTCCATTGTTTAGTTTGGTAACACAAATATGTGCAGAGCTCCAATGTCTCTCTATTGAAATTATTAACCCCTAGATGAGTATCCATCTTTCCTTCATTAACCTGTAAAAAGTTGTAACAGGGAATAAACTCATTAAATGAAGTATCTTAAATGTGAAATTATTGTCAATTTACTTGGAGCAATGTCAGGCTACAGAAAGAGGTGTAAAAAAGTGTAAGTAAATCTAAATATAAAGTAGAAGGAGAACAGTGTCCCCCAGTGGACTCGGAGAAATGGATTTTACAATGAGTAAAAAATCCTCTTTTCTCTTTCCTGCTATTGGGGGACACTGCAACAATGGGGACATTCCAAAGCTGCTGCTAATGGTGGGATCATTCTGAAAAGTTACACGTAAGACCTTGCAACAAAAGCTTCCATTATGGGATGCAAGACCTTGCAATTTGCACAAAATTTCGAAAAAGATGTGGACAGATGACCACGTGGCAGCTGAAGCACTATGATGCACTACCCAGGAAGCAACAGCTGCCCTGGTCGAATCAACCTTCAAGCCAACCGGCACAGGTTTAGAAGCTAAACGAATACTGGACATTCGTCAAGTAATAGACTGCTTAGATGCTGGCCTACCACTCTTGTTTGCATTGTAAAAAATGAATACGGCATTGGTGGTGGCAAATTCACTAACAGAATTTAAACATAGATTGGGTGTTTTCCTTACATGAAAAAATGTATGTAGCTATAATTAATAGGAGACATTGTGAAGGTGATTGATTCAGTGAATTACATCATTATTGGATGAGAAATGCTTTCCCCGCATGTGAAGTTAAATGTCTAAGCTCAGTTTCGTCATCTAGACAGAGAACACAATCAGAATTTATGAAAGGTTGAACTTTATGGTCCTGTATCTTTTTTCAACCTTACTAACTCTGTAAATTTATAATTCACTGCTGAAATAGCTTAATTTTCCTGTAGTCCACCCTAAGTTTTATAGATATGTTTCTAATGTTTACTAGTTTGTATGTTCATTCAATTGCCCACTCCTTTGGCCTCCACTTCAAGGCAGACAACATACAAATCTATCTCTCCTCCTTTGACTTCCCTCTTTCTCTTTTATCTTATGTGTCCAACTACATCTCTGCCATCTCCACCTGGATGTCCCAACAGCACCTTAAGCTCAACATGTTCGAAATGGAGCTCATTGACCCCTCTTGCTAGTGTTACTTGTATTTTGTATGATCTGTAACTCTGACCGCGTGGAGGTGCAAAATAATGATGATGGTGATGAAGATGATGATGATGATGATGATGATGATGATGATGGCTAACAGTATTAATGCTTCAGTTTCATGATAGATTTCATTACAGATTATGTAGCACCTTTGAAATGAAGATTGCAACTTTTGAAAGCAATCAGCAGGAGATGTCTAAAAGTGTACAGTGCCAGGGACAGCCCCCCCCCCCCTCCCTCCCCTTCAATCACTGTAAAAATCAACAAACAACATAGTGTGGTAACGTTTTTAAAGTTCATTGAATGTGAAAACAGAAAATATTTTATTTTACCTGGGATTATTTCGGCTGCCGCGTTCTTCTGAGTTTCCAATGAGGATCTCGGCTCCATTTAAGCGAGAACCACAACAGTCTCCACGGTTGGTGATGGCAACGGAGTACACGCGCATTCGAGAAACCAGGTCCACACGCCACCAAGGTCCCAGATCATCATTTGTGTGAGTGCAGCTTTCTGAGAAGTAGCTTGTAAACAACTGTCCATCAACAGCTAATTTAGCAGATTTATTTTCGCCATAATAGCTGGACTGGGAAGTGAGGCCACGTGGAGCTACATTTGGAACTAAAATGATACAATGATACAATAAAAATGACACACTGAGCTAATTATTACCATACACAGTACAATGCAAACAATTAGATACAATTACAAGGTAAGAATTAATATGGGCAGATGCTGAAAATACACAAGCCCCCACGTCCCACAAGACATTTCTCATTTTTGTTAATATGAAAAAATCCTAGCCAGTGTTTCTCATAATATGCCTAATAAATAGAAATGTGGCCTAAATAAAAGTTTCTCAAAATATATAGAATCTGTCAAATAGCAGAAAACCACAATTACTGGTATTCTTTAGATACAAAAGAAGTTTAAATTAAAATGAAAGGTCCAAAAAGCAAAATGTCATACAAATTATAATGGAGATATAGCAGAATTTGTGGGTAAACAAAAAAGCTCCCAATTTTTATTTCTTTAAAAAAAACCACATTTATTTAAACACATTTAAAAGTAGCATGATTCTTATGATTAGTCAATCACATCTGCAAATTAAGTCAATAAATATTAAGCTTTTTATATATATGATTTTTGTCTTTTTTTTATATTTTAAGCAATTATCACACAAGAATGGGATATGTATACTTCTTTATCTTTGGGTAATAAATATGTTACTACAAGAGCATAAAAATATTGGGTGGAAGATCATGTTCTAATTTCCCGATAATTTTTAGACATATAAATCCTTCCTCTCCCTTTTTCCTTTTCGTCTCTTTTAACCGTTCCATGTTTTGTACTGGTGAATTAAAAGGTTATTATTACTATTATTATTATTATTATTGTTATTATGATAAATAAGAATTGGCTCCTTTGTATAGAGTTTTGTAATATGTTGGATTTCAATTAAATAAAAGTGAAACTGAGATTCCGATTAATACCATGAATTAATGTTGTCAGGTTTCATTATCAAAATTGATGTCTGATTGACAGTTCTGAGGAACACGAAGGGATTATAACTCCAAACTGAATATCGTCTCATTACATCTTTGAAAAAGTTACTGTAATGAAACGCGTCAGCTGTTTCTCACTCGTCTGCAGTTTATTAGATTAGAGAGGATAGCAAAATGCTTTATCTTATAAAGAATTTATAAACAGTGTCTGAACAGAGTGTTGTGTTTTGCAAAATATCTACAGGGGTCGAGTTGTTCCTATCAAGCATCCATTTCATCCTTCATTGCTGAATGAGAAGCCCATGATAGATGGAAAGCTTAGAGGGTAGGGTGAGCTGGCCGCTCCCCCCTCTTTTATTTGATTTTCATCTCTTTTAGTGGTCTTGGAGCATACTGTTTGATAATATATACCTTATGATTTAAAACTTTTGAAGACACAGACATTGTTTTTACATCTATAAATACCCCAAGTGAAAGCCTATTAAATCAATAGAGGTTTATACATATACTTTTGAGGATAATAAACTATGGACACTTCACACGTATGATGATATACTGCAAAATATAAAATCTATCAGCTACATATTGATATTGACTGTGGAAAAGGAACACACATTTTAAAGGTGTTTTTCGTGTTAGATCAAACATATGCTGTTCTGACTCCATATCATATTTTTTATTTACTTAGTTTGCAAATGTGATAAGAATCAAGGTACTTTCTGTACTTTTTACTTTTAATTTTAATTTAAACTTTTTTGTGTATAAAGAATACCTGTAATTGTGGTTTTCTGCTACTTGGCTTTTTCTGTTTATTTTCATATAAGGATTGGCATCCCCTTTTTTTAGATAAGCAAATGGGCAGTTTGGAGACCCAATCAGCTAAAATCTAAGAATTGTATAATTGCTGTATATTAGATTTTTATGTGGAGTGTCTTTATTATTTACTGGCCTCAATGTAAGTGTTCACCCCCTTTCTAATGAACAAAGGTTTATCCAAGAGCTGGCTTATTTAGTTTCTATTTTGCCTAACATTCTTTTAGCTGTTGCCTGTCCAGAATATTAAAGGTTCTTAGGTGTATTTAAAAAACAACCTTTATTTAAAAAATTCAGGATTGGGGATTGTACATTATTTTAGCTGCATTTCGGTATTGTCAGAAGCATAGATGCTCACAAAAAAGAGCACCCTTGACATTTGGATGCCAGTTAAAATGTTTTGATCATAATATTAGCTAAACCACATGTGGAAACTATGTAGTATATCTAATGACTGATTGCTATTTTCTGTTGAATTCATATATGACAATGTATATTGTATGTAACCTTGTAATGTAATCTCAACATGTGCTTTGCTAGATGACATGAGTTTGAACTTATGCAAGTACCATTAATGTTTTGATGCTAGCCAGGCCCGGAATAGATAATGGTCTTGGGGGAGTTTGAACCCAAAGTTGTAAACCATCTAGTCCAGCAAGAAGGAGCAGAGGTGAGAACTCAAGGTCTGGAGAACATTCCATCTCCAGACATCCCTAGCTCACTTTGAAGACCTTTGACATTTGGGAAATCAATCTGTCTTTATTGACAGCTAAACTCCAAAGGTGGGGGAGGAGAGTTATGAGGAAAAAAATGTTTAAAATCTTCTGCTCTTAAACATCAATTATTTCATTTCTTGAGGAGAGTGTGTCAAGACTGAAATGTGCCATTATTCTCAAGGTGTATTCCTCACACGCCAATTCCTGAACTTGTAAGGAAGGATTCTGGTTTTATTTCCTATTTTATTTTCTGAAACTCATTTGTGCAAAAGCTATTGTATGTCTGTTTATTACCTTTTTGTAAATAAGCCTTGGAAACATTTTTCAGATTAAACATATTTTATCTAGCGTACTCTCCGTGATTCTTTGTGAACTTACAACGCCCCAGGGAGGCTCATGCTACAGGTGTATGTGATTTAAGTGTGAAACATTTATAAGTGGTTCTGGTGGACGTAAGGACACCATAATAAATCCTTTGAGGTGGCAGAAATTATTCATTGTTAATTAACTAAGGTAACACCAGTCACGACCAACTGTTCCCATTGCTGTATCTGGGGCAGGCTGGGGGTTCGTGACACCATATATTTTATTTTGTAAGCTATGTACAGATTTGTAATAGTATGGATAACAAATGGCAACAATTATGTTTTTATTGTGTTTCCATATAGGACATTTATACTGCTGTGTATTTGATATAGAGGTGGAGGGTTATATATATTTGTGCAAATATGTTTTTTTTAATATCAGCAAAGTTATGTATGAGAACATGTATACTCTTGCTATTCTGTAAACAAAGCTGGTCTCAGTATCACTGTCCCAGTTGATAATGAAAACAGAAAGTTTCCAGGGATGTGCATTGTGCCCATCTATGCACCCAACATGTTTCGTCATAATGAAAAAATGTGAATAATAAGAGTTTACATGTCCTCTAGTACATATAACTTTTTATTGAATATAATATTATTAAAACATATTCACATCATAAAGCTCCCACTGTTTTCCCTATTACAGCCCATGACGATTTGGAAGCAGCTGACCTAAGTATCTTGTGAGAATTTACCGAAAAAGAATATTCTATACAGCTTGGAAGATATTTTAAGATCATTTCACAGTTTGATTTTACGTTTATATTTTTACTTTTTCTTTTTACTATTTATTTAATCAATACATTTATTTAATCAATTATTTCAAACCGAAAGTGGAGTGTACCATAAAGTTATTGACATCTACAGATGTAGTTCTTATGTCTGTAAATTATCAACAAATAAAAATAGTTTTAAAACTTATGCCGTGTAAGAAATTACCTCCATGATTCCGCTTCTGTATCTCAAAATCTCCATTCCAACTAGAGTTTCCACCTAAGAAGCGTAAACAGGATCAGGTAAAGAGGATAGTTTAGGGTTAGATCCACAATGCTCAACTCAACGAACATGTCAGGAAAGAAACAACAGTTGTAAGTTAGAAATACAAACTATATTAAAAACATGGAATATCCACTGAAACCAGTTATCAATTCTACTTCTAGATTCCCTGTGTATCTAGATGCCCGGGGTAAAAGACCTGTGTCACATGACCTAAAACTAGTTTAAAGGTTCATGTTGTTAAATGCTCTTGTGTAGCTGGTTTTGTCACAGAGCTAATCCTACACAATTCCTCCTCTCCTCAATTCAACTTAGTACATTTATCTTTTTCCAATATGTTATTGTTCATTTATGGTGAAATAAATGTTTGACACATGCACTGTGCTGGCAAAGAGCTGCCTCTCAGCCTCCGCTTCACCTAACACAGTCCTACCCTGTCTAATTCTCAAGCTAGCACTTATAATGTCTGTAAACTTACTGGATGTTTCAGCTTTTTGTCCAAACACCTGTACTTCACACAATGTAAGAGACGCGTTCTTGTCTGGAATAACAATGGTGATAAATCTTCCTTCCATCCAATTACATTTAAATGAGAATGTTTCCCCAAGTCCAACTGAGGAGACTGTGCCACAGCTAGAATAAAAATAAAATGATAGTTTTATCAAAATATGTAAGTCCTTTATATCATCCATATAGCATGCCTTCTTTATCCATCAGACCTAGGAGAGAGACAGGATAAACACACAAGGTGTTTTTCCACAAAGCACAGGGTTGACGCCCCTCAGTCCTCTGGAGGGTAAAATAGGTGGTAGTACCTGTGAGCTAACCCCCCCTGTATGCACTTGACCTTAAGCTGCCCACAGTGTCACTGTGTTTTGGGGAGGATGGAAAACGTCATCACATCAATTCTTTCCCTATTTAAAACATAATCATCTATACAAATTCTCATTTCATGATTTAAAGAAACCACAGCGTCATATTATGTCCAGAGGAAAAGTTGACATGGAATTCACACAAAGAGCAAGATAATAATTTCATTGACACATTCTAATATATGTGAATAAAACAATAAATATAACAAATAAGTATGCTTATTATAATTAAATATATAGTAACAATCATTTATCTTTATACAAAATTTTTCTCTTTTAATATTACAAAAACACACTGCATACATTTCATCAACTGACCATACTAGTAGTACTCATGAGAACATATTCTTACATGGTATAATTCCTCCAGTCAGAGGCATCGTGTCCTACACGAATTTCGGCACCATCAAGACCGGAAGAACAGCAGTCACCTCTGTTGGTCAACGCAACGGAGTAGATTTTGGATTTGGATTTTAAATCCACCGTCCACCATGGTTCATATTGTTCTTCAGTTACAGCACATTGTGATTGAGGATCCTGGTGAGCTAATGACCCATCAATAGCGTTCTTTGCCAATCCTTCCCCATGTGTGCTTGACTGATATACATTCATCAGTACAAGCTTACGTGCTGGAAGATAAAGACTCCATTGAAATCACAAGAAATGATTCTATTTTATTAGAAACATATCTAAGAAACCTCAACAAAAAATTGAAAAGCAAAATGACTAACTACTACCGGTATGCAGGCTTTAACTCTTAATTTAGTTGCAATACACTATCTCTTTAAAAGAGACAGAGATCCTTGACCACATCACCTTAATTAAAGAAACTGGCAGCAATATTCAGTGAGACATATTTGTCTGAAGACTGGTTGTATAACATAATTGTCTCACATCCTACCCACGTAGCTGTGCCAATTGCCCTAGTATACCTTGGCTCTTATCCAGCCAATGTGCCACATTACTGCCGAGTCCCTAAGACAATTGCTATTCATTTGATAATGTGCCCAGGGGTTTCCATCCACTTTGCGGGACCATGGGTAGTAATGAAAGTTCTTTAAACACCTACATCTTTCTGTTTTTGATGGAACTCTTTGAACTTCATCAGTTGTTCTCCCTGTAAAATGGAAAAAGCTAAGTTAAGTTTGTGAGAGTGTTAAGTTTGTTAAGTTAAGTTTGTAAAGCGCTACGGAATACAGGGGCGCACGGAGGATTGTCGGGGGGGGGGGGTTTCCCCCCCGACCCAAAAAAAAAAAAAAAAAAAAAAACAACCCGAGAGAGAGCAGCAGCTCTGTTTAGTCAGATCTGTCCTATACAGCAGCCGCGGTGCTGTCTAAGAAGCGTCCGCGGCGGTGCTGTATACAATACAGCACCGCCGCGGACGCTTCTTTGACAGCGCCGCGGCTGCTGTATAGGACAGTGGCCACTTAGTTAGCGCAGGGGGGGGTGTTTCTAGAGAGTCAGAAACCCCCCCTGCGTGCGCCACTGGAATATGTTGGCGCTATATAAATAAATAAATGGGGAGATTTTTTGCAAACAAGAGACATGAAAGAGGTGCAAGGGCCATATTGCCATCACGAGAGTATGTTTACAGACCATGCTCCTGTCTTGGTGAAATTGTACATGAAGATGAGATCCGAAATATGGAGAGAGAAACATCTGCAGGTCTGGATTCAAGACACAAGTTAGAGATCGTGTTTTAGCAAAAGATATAACTATTTTAAGTAGTTATAGCTGTTTGTGTCTTCCCCGTCCCTATAGGATGTAACCCTCATGTACAGGTTCCTCTTTCCTCGTGTTCTCCATCTACTATTCCATCACCCTATGTACCTCTAGGCCTTCTTTCCTAGCCCTATTTTCTTGAGTCCAGGCATAAATAAATATATATATATATATATATATATATATATATATATATATATAGTTATAACTATTGTAGCTGTAACTGTTTTTATGGGGTGTCACGTGACTGTCAATATGGAACAATCACCACCTTGGGAGTAGCAGCAGAAATCAATACTTTTTACAGTAATTTTAACTATGGCAATGTACTCTCTAGATCAATTATGATGCAAATTAATAAACACACATAAATATTTCAGAATTCAATGTATGTATTTGTCACTTGAAATAAAGGCATCCATTTAACTGTCAGTTAGAGACTGATATGGATTCATATACAAGAGCTATACCACGTAAGCTCTCCACGACTCTCTCCCATCTCTGCCAATGACTGGCGCCTTAACTCTCCATTTATAACAACATTGCTTTCCTGCTTCCAAGATTTCTCCACTGCGGCTCCACACCTATGGAACATTCTCCCATCTCCAATTAGACTCTCCACCTGCCTCCAATTTTTTTAAATGTCTCTTAGAAGTCCAACTGCTCATCAAAGTCTATCAGTGTTCCACTTAATTCCACCATAGCTGGCCCAGCTACCCAATGCCCACATTCACAATTCATTCCACACAGTATCTGTAATTCTACATTCTACATTTTGTGGAGCTAGGACTGGGAAACACATCATTCCAAAAATCCAATAAAGAAACATGCAAAATCCCGTAGCCATTTATGGAATGAGCCATATACGAAATGGTTATTCTCTGTTATACTATAAGCGGCATGTAATGTGATTTCTGTACGATTACTATACATTAAGATGCAATATTTTTATTTTTCCTATCAATTGTCATATGACCTTACAGGGTTTACACCTAAATGAATCTATATCATCACTTGTATTAGTTGCCAATATATTTGCTGTCAATTGTCATATGAATTTACAGAGTTTACATCTAAATGAATTGAAATCACCATGTGTATTAGGTGCCAATAAATTTGCTGGTAATGATTGACTACATTTTGTAATTTATTGCATGAGAAAATAAATGTATATCTTATTTATTTTGCTATGTATAATTGGTACTGTGTTGTAGCTACTAAATATCATGGTTGCATTTATTTATGACATAATTTAGTGTTAGTGGAAGCATGGATAAGCTTAAGGTTCATTTGACAAATGGTCTTAGAGACTTACAGCAATAAACTATGAATGTTACATTTAAAAACACATACTTACCTTTAGGTTCTTTGGTTGCCGGTAGAGGAGTGGACATTTCTATGCCTGGAAGTACAAAATTTAAATGTTCCTGAATCATACACCTATGATCGTTAATTATTGTAATTGATTTTAAACAGCTTAATGATGCATTCATTCACTTCTCATTTTATTTACCTGTATCTGGCTTATCACATGGGAGAGCAAATACTTGAACTTCACATAAAGTGAGGTATTCTTTACGAGCTGGGATAATCACAGATACATATTGTCCCTCCAGCCCATGGCAGTTAACGGACAGAGTTTTTCCCTGATCGATGCTGGTAATGACAGCACACCTGGAATAGAGATTTATATTTCATATATCTTTTATCTGTGAAACAGTCTCCTCTTAATTATTAAATCTTCTTCTAAAATACACGATATAAACACTTGTAAATATATCCTTATTTAGAGACCAGTAATAGTGTCTGCTTAATTATGTCACTGGTGTCACATTTTAAATATGTATCATAGAACTCGGAAACGTCATTGCAGAAAAATATCACTTATAGACATTCATCTCTTACAAGCAGCTTAATTTCCTCCAAGTGTAGACCTGTGTATTATACAAGATAGTTTACACACTATACACCCTAGGGTGCAGGGAATCACAGGTGTGTGTTAATTCATTTCTTTTGATCTCAGAGATCCATGACCCCTATATAAGCCATACCGTGGCTCAAGGCCTGTAAAGGGGAATATAAGTTTCCAGTGATGTCTGTTGCTTGTTATATTAGGGGAACACTACTACCTATATATTAAAAATATGATGTTAACAGATATAAATGAAAATATCTGTATAAACTTCAAGTATGAATATAATCACTTAAGATTCCATAACAAATCCATATCTGTAACATGAAATATCACACAATTAATTCATATTATATTCATATATGAGTTTCACATAGTTCGTTCTTAACTTGTAAGCTAACGGCGAGGTGTGAGAGAAATAGTTGTACGCTACAATTCATAATTACTGAGTGGCAGATCGATTCAGCCAGAATTCAGCAATTCATGATCTACAAATTAATTTGCGAATCGGAACAGATTCTCCCCAAAATTTGATGAATAATATACTCCTCCTGGGGTCACTCACAATTTATTGGAGCTCATTTGATTTGTGTAGATTTTTTCATTGAACAAAATGTCCATATCTTCACCCCTCCGCTTTCTATATCATACTGTATTGTTAGAAATCCAGAGAAAATCCAACGTTATTAATGGGGTGTCTCAGGGATCAGTACTGGCCTCCGTTCTTTTCATTGTTTGTATTAAAGATCTTACAGAACGTTCAGGGAGTAAGGTGTCCATACAAAGCTTACACAGAGCAGGTTGTTACGTCAATAGTTACAGACAAATTGGGTATACAATTGATAGATATATTTCCATGTGGAAAATGTAAGGTAGCGCATTTAGGTCATGGCAACAGTTGTGCTATTTACACATTAAATGAGATAGAAATGGGGAGATCTGAGATGGAATGGTTTATTGGTATCTCAGAACCCAGGGTCAGGAAGCTGCTGCAAGGGCCAATACAATCATGTGTTGCATACAATGGGTCATACATTTGCAAAAAGCCAAATACAATTTTGCCATTGTATAAATCACTTGTCATGATGTGGCTTCAATATGGGGCACAGTTTTGGGCACCTATATATAGGATTGACCTAGGATGAATTGAACTTGATGGGTTTGAGTCTTTTTTCATCCTCACTAACTCACTATAAATACAATCAACCAGCCAATGATCTCACACACACATTTATATAGTATAATGTTCTCCTGATGAAAGCCTGCCCTGGGCTGAATTGATCATTGGGAACTCAACGTCACTACTTGATATGTAGCCTGTTTATTCTCAGATATAACGCCCTGTAAGGGCGTGGGTAAGTCTGTATAGTATAATGTTAAGACTTTAAATATGAAGTACTGTTCTGTTACAATTTTTCCAATAAAAGCACTCAATGGGCAACCTTGTATTTGTTCACCATGGAGAACTATGTGCAGAGCCAAGTAGTGTTCAGTTTCCTGGGCTATAAATAATCATAGCTCCTGAAGAGGTGGAAACACAAGGAGAGGTTCACTAATCAATCTATTTATTGAATATTCTACAACACTATTACCTTGAATTACTAGTTATTTTCTCTTTAGAGTTTCCCACACGGATCTCTGCTCCTTCAATTCTGAACCCACAACAATCACCTCGGTTGGTAATAGCTATAGAGACTATCTTCATTGTCGATCTCAGGTCCAAAGTCCACCAAGGTCCTACCTCTATGCTTGTATGTGTGCACCTTGAATCACGGTTTTCCAAAGAACCATCAATGGCTTTTGTAGCTAGATATTCAGTTGAATGATCACTGGACTGAGACGCAATACCTTGCTGAGCCACGTTGGGAGCTGAAACATTGATATTAGATGTTTATTCTCGCCTAAAAAGTCACAAGTACATACGAAGACAGAGGGAATGTTTAACTCTAAAAATGTACAATTTTCCTACTCTAAATACAGTTCAATGTGAATATATTGTAGTTTACAATTTCCTTTCATTAATGTGAGTTAAGTTTACATGACATTTGCTCATTTTAGCGCTAAGACTTGTTTTATTGTTTTGTATCTCTTACATTGATCGGGAGACTAAGATTTTATGTTGGTTAGTTTTCCTTTGACTGGTTTATACATTGCCTGATGAATCAGCCTGCGGAATTATAAAATTATTTATTGTGTTTTAACAAATAAACCATTTTTTATATTTCCCCACATACGTTCTGGGCAAGTGAACGTAATAACTTTAAAATTATTCTTGATTTCTTTGACTCCTTTACTAAAGTATCTATGTGCCTCCTGTTTGCTCTTTCTGGTGTATTTGCCTTTCAGTATATTTTAATGTTTCTGTTATTTAAATTTCATATTCATTTTTTAAAATCGTACTAAGAGTTGGCGTGCATGTGTATTGAAAAAAAAATTGCATATTCAGTTAAGTTATTGATGCGGTATACTATACAGGAACTAAAATATTTTTCAATATTACAGCGGCATATACGGCTCTATATAACTGACAGTAAATCACTGCTCCCCCACCACCAGCAAATGAACCTCCTTCCGCTACTCCTAACATTTCAAAGACATGTGGGGTGCACTTCTAACCAGGATTCGGTGTTTCTTCTCTTTTATATTCAATGTAAAAATAGCAATAGAAGCCCAAGACCCTTGGTGGTCGAACTATAAATCCCCTAGTCTATGAAGGCTCAGGGTAGATAAGAGTAAGGAAGAAAAGGGACCACAGCCCACAGAAGGGCAGACAGTACCGGGGAGGGGTTAGAATGCTGATGAAGCAGTTGCAATGTTTGTTGTAGGATCATATTCTACACCAGGGAACAGGGGCCTTTAATATAACATTGAAACACTTACACAGCTACACATTTAAGTTGTATTTTACAATAACAATGGTTTCAATATATATTTTTAAACGATATGTATCAAGATTTCCAATTAAATTTTTATATGAAAAGCAAAATAGACTTTACCTCCATGGTGGGAATTCTGGTGCATTTGACTTGTATCCAATGTTTCATTGTCTATAGTAGATAAATAAAGGGAGGTTATGCTTTAATCTTCCATTCTGATGAGTACAGTAGCAATAATGTAATTTATTTTTAATTACTATAAGAGAAAAATGTTTCTACTAGAACTCTTTTCTGGTTAACTCTTGTGGGGATATCAACAAGATAAAGGGACTTGCATTACCGATTGGACTAAAAAGAGGATAAATGTCTGTTTGTTTCAGTTCTCACTGTGAAATTAATCTAATTGGTTAAATTTTAATTCATTTTAAGCTACAGATTGCTGAAATGAAAGAAGAGTCATTTTTGTTTGCAAGTACAAGAAAAACTTCACCAAGACTTCAACAAGAAAAAAACACCATACCATACATACAGCTAATGGAAAAATAATACAAAGATAAAAAAGTGTTACAAAATAGACATAAGTGGATACTAGCAATACTAAAATAAAGTAAATGTAATGCTGCAGGGTGGGGGGTACATTTTAAATGTACAGGCAGATTTAGAGTTGGGGGGGGGGAAGTTCTAGTAAATAATTTTTCACCCCTTGTATTGCAATATGGCTCGCCACGTAGCACATTACCACATTTTACTTTGTTCCTCCCTCTAAATGAAGACCATTGTGTCCATGGTAGTCACAGAGTGAATGAGTATATGTCTGTATCCAGTGTTTCTGAGACGTGACCAACAAAATTATATTCAAATATGTCTCTAGAAATGTTAATTACAAATACTTTGCAGATTTAGCCCTTGTCCAGACAATGGTCTCTTTGGGTCATAAGAAATACTTGTTTGTTAAGGTATTCCTTACAGATATCACTGAAGAGGGATCATCTTTACCAGTTGTATATAAAAATTGTCAAGACAAGAATAATGTGGGAAAATAATCTTTATCTTCAAATGATGCATTGAGACATATTATGCTATAGGTTCCTTTAGTCCGGACCCTTCTCCTCACCTGTCTATTAAATGCAAATTCTTGTTGCCACTATCTGAAAAAAAGTATGATGAAGGGAGGAATATTATAAGGGTCTACTCAAAAAAGTTATAGTCCCAGTAAAGGTTATTACATAATGTAATAGATTGGGACTCATTCTTCTTTATAAACATACAAATAGTTTGGGACTGTTTACAAAGTCATGGAATCTAGATTTGAAATTCAGTTAAGTCACACAATATACCCATATTTATAAAGAATTGCTCTGTTCCTTACTTGATGTATCCTCAGGCACGCCAAACACTTGTACTTCACACAAGGACAGGGATACATTCTTCCCTGGTACAACAATAGTCAGCAGATGTCCCGGCATACCCTGGCAGGTAAATGAGTACGTCTCCCCGAGACCCATTGAAGAGACACTTCCACAGCTATAAATCAATGTGAAAACAAGTTGGAAAAAATAAGAGGAATTAAAACGAACGTATGCAACACAATAAGGCTTTATCTATTTTGTGCTTTATGTTCTTTTTTTTTATAGGGACTATTGTACTGATAATATATAATATGAAAATATACATGGTGTTTTACTAGATCAAGTTTTTTTTATTTGGCTTTTAGTGCTATAACAAATATGTGATATTTTATTGTATTCACATGTATATTGTAATTATTGGGATCTAGTGCTAGCAGCATTATTTTAAAATATATAACAAGAATAAAGAAGGATGTTATTGGCAGGGAAAATCATCCAAAATTCTATGTGGTTATGTTTGTATGTCATCGATATACCTGGGATTGTCTCTCCAATCTTCTTTGTTTCCTATGTGAATTTCGGCTCCGTTGAGATCCTGTGCACAGCAATCTCTTCTGTTTGTAACAGCCACAGAGAAGATAATGTGGTTTGAGCGCAAATCTAATGTCCACCATGGTTCATATTCCACTTCAGTTAAGGTACATCGAGAGGATAAATAACTGTCTGTTGCATAGTTTGCTGCTGCTCTGTCTTTGGTGCTGGACTGAGAAGCTTTTCCACTCAATGCCACATTGTGCGCTAAAGCATAATATTTAATATGTTATCAATCTGGTAATAAATATCAATAATATACACTTTACTGGCTTAAAATGGTGGATAGGAACAATATAAACTACATGATTTTTAAAATTGTATTTTTATTTAATTTTCTCGTTGAGATTATGAAACATATACAAAGGTACAAATATTTAATGCTTAAGTTATTTTCTTACATTTTATCATATCTTGCGCCATCAACATTGGAATTATTATATTCCATATGATTTAATTGAATGCTTATGGAGTTCATATAAGACCGGTTTAAAATAAAATGATTTACAAAGATTTGGTATTATATTTTCTCCTGCTTAATGACTGAAATACAATGTTAAAATATATCCCCTTTTTTAGTTCTGTCATTTGTTTTGCAGTGAATGAGTCAGATCTACGGACTGGACAGTTTTCATCATATTTTTATATTTTTATAATAAGGGATAGCATTGAAAATTGAGCCTCCATTGAAAACAAGACAGGAACGTACAATGACATGGGAGGTGAGAGGACCCTGTTTGCCACAGTCTACAATCTAAAGGCTGCTATCTGTTCATGATAATGGATGGCTGGACTTTTATGTCCGACATTTATGTTATATCTTTAAAATGCAACACATTCTGTATTTCCTCCATAATGCACCAGAAAATGTAGCAATACCACTTTGCAAATCTTCTTACAGTCAGTTGTGGACTAAATAAAATTATATCGCACCATCCTTTGTTAATAGAGAGACCAAGGTGACAACAGCATTTTCATGTACAAATGGCAACGAATTAAGCATTACCTGCTGTTGAGCGTTTTTGAATGAGTTTTATTTCAGATTCCCAAAGGCCTGTAATACAAACAAAAAATTAAATCATACTAATCAATGATTAAACAGAAAACAAAATATATTTATCCAGAATATTAATTTTAATGTTACCTATTTTTATATTTTGTGCATAATATATTCAGTAAATTATTTTTACATCTTTACCTATATTTGAGTTATCTGTGATGCTCTTGGATAGGACACTGGATACAGTTATGTCCAGAAAGCAGCTTTGTATCTTGTCCCTGGGATTTTAGTTAAAGTCACCACTGGGCATATACACACATCTCCCAACATTTAAACATAGTCATTTTGTACAAAGGCTGTGTTCATGGCATGATGGGGGTGGAATCATACCACACTGGAGGATTGGGTCCAATCACACTGGGTCAATTCGGGTGAGGTTCCCGGTGTCATGCCTAGCACTTTTGTAGCACAAGGCCACAGTCAAGTCCTTTCCCCCCCTGACACACATGCCCTGCCTTGAGCTCCAGTAACATTTTGGTTAATGCACTTATCCTGCTGTAAATTATGCAAATATAATTACCATTTACAGAAGTTTATATGTATATTAACATCACTTGTGTAATTATTGAAAAATGTATAAACTGTGCACCCTAATGTAAATTATATTTATATATGAAGTAACCAAGAAGTTTGTGACCAAATAAAATCACAAGGCTGTAGGCCTATATATTTTATATAGGTTGCAGAAATAAATGCTGACTTCCAATATCCATATTCAGTTACAGAAGGAGGTGAGTTATTCCTTAAAATACACACATTTTCTTAATGAACACTGACATGATAACATCAGAACTCACTAATATACATATAGTATATAGTATTTATTAGTATTATTATTATTATTATTAGTATTATTAACAACATTTATATTATACTTAAGTTCTCACCTCCAATATCAGGAATTGTCTCTACTGTGAGGGGGGCATCTGTAATTGTAGATGACATTTTAGCATGAAACCACTGGAGATTTGTGCTAGAGATTTGTTATACAGATGTTCATAACATATTATACAATATTTTTCAAAGTAAAGATGATCAAAATTGTTTTCCTCCAATCGGTTTATTGCACCAATTCTAAAGTTCCCAAATTTGTGAGAAATTTTAAAAAACTTTAAATAGAGTAAAAGACTTGAACTAAATCGACTACATTATATCCTATTGGCCTGAATCCTTAAGGAGCAAATCTGCCTTTTTTTTTACATATCGTCCGCCGATTCATTCTGTGCAGGGCCAGAAACGGACTATATGCACAGCCAAGTCCAAGTCATCTTGGAGCGCTAAGGACACTTACTACACCCTACGATTTCAGGGTGGGAACAGGTGGATGCACGTAGGCAATGTACAGTAAGGGCAGCAATGTCCAAGTCAGGTTCAGTTTTTTTTGCTCCAGCTACAGGGTTAGTCTAAGTCCCAAATACTAGTGATGACGGCTAAGAAAGCATGCATAAACATGTGTTTGCAACCAGTAGCAACTTTAAAAATGTATGCTATTTGCAGTACAGCCTAATAATTGTTTTTCATGGAAAATTCAACTTTTATTTTTATTTGACATGCTTTCTCATTAATGCCTATATTATTAACAGCTAATATTAATTGAGTAGTTTTTTTTTAATCTTCTGTGCATTTTTTAGTGAGCTTATATTCCACATAGGTATTGTATGTATCCTGCAGAGTCTTGTCTAGTAAAGCAAAGTTAAGTTAAACCCGTAGGGCCTGAGTCATTAAGGAAAGTAAGGCAAAAAAAGGAGTAAATGTTCTCCGGGACAAACCATGTTACAATGCAAGGGGTGCAAATTAGTTTATTGTTTTATACATAAGATAAATACTGGCTGTTTTTTCATCTAGCACACATATACTTGATAGCTTTATTTTTACACTGAAATTTAAATTTGATCTAGGACATGCCCTACCCCAACTATAAATCTGTCTCCACATTTTAAATTTACCTCCCCCTTCAATGGAACCTGGTTTTGCCCAGGTGCAGAGTTACTAATTTTTTTTTGCTTTGTTTTCCTTAATGACTCAGGCCCGTAGTCGTCACCACACATATCTTCACATCCGTTCCTTGATGACTTCCAGTGTATGGATACTAAACTTACGGGCGTCCTAAAGCAAATGTACATTGTACTCAGTGGACCTGATTCTGTAAGGAAATTAAAGCAAATAAAAGTAGTAACTTTGGATCTTGCCAAAAACATGTTGTATCGGAGAGGGAGGTAAATTTAAAATGTAGGGACAGATTTATAGTTGTGGTAGGGCAGAAAGGCAACATTTTATTATGTATTTAACATCATTTAACTGTGAGTTGTTAATTATATTTTCAAATTTAACCCTCAACCTTGTATTTCTAGTTTGAACTTCGAGTTAACAGCTTAGCAGTTATAAAATACACACCATGGAGGTTTAACCAATAATGAATTTCAATATTTTTGAGATTTATTTAGCTAAATGTTTGATTTTGATAAACTAGGACAGTTCAATCGAATTTTAAACTGGCTCCCAAGTTCAAACATCACTTTTGCTGAATAGGCATATAATAAGAAGGACTAGAGCAAATTAAATTACAGTCTCAGCAGAATTAATAAAGAAATAAATCACCTGTTTTGGGTGCTGGGACAGGAGATTTAAATACATGCGTAAAGTCTGTATAATCCGCGTAGTCCGTATCATACGTCAATCTGCAAAGTATGAAACAGTTAACAACATTTACAGAGAAGGTATTGGTTTGTTCATACCAAATTACTGCCAGATCTCGGCACTGTCTGAAATAAATAATTACACAAAAAGTTTTGTTTTTTTGCTTCACTGTAACCAACTTGGAGACAGAGACAAACGCTCAGCTGAATACATTGGTTCATATTTGGAAACTGACAACTCAACGTCAAGCGTTCTCATTTTTGTGAGTCCCTACACTAATATCTATGCATCAGACATCACTGAAATAGGGTTACATACGTTATGTCGACAATGAAACTGTCGACAGTCAGAAGCTTGATATAAAGCATTACATCTAAACTGGCAAAACCGACAATACCTGCAATGCTGGCATAACAGTAACAAAATAAAAAATGGAACTTAAAGTAAAATCTCCTAGTACATACTTGCAGCATGACCCCAGTTATAAATTAATTACAGACTGATTCACCAGTGATTACTCTTAAGTAACCCCTGGTGTGGGGAGCATCCTTTAACCTATCATAACCTGGATATGCTAGCAAAAGTACAGCATCACGCCTGACTTTCTCCAGCAAGATCAGATTGTTTGAAATGAATGTTCTTTATGATATTAGGGATTAGAACTGTAATACTGTATTTTTAGACAGTCTATGTGACCTCACATATTCCAGGGTTATAGTATTACGGCCACAGCGCAGAGCGCTATTGAGTGTCTGGTCACATGACTGTTATAAAAAAGTACTCAGAGTATTGTGAAGCAAAGTTATAACCAAACAGTTTAAACTGTAGAAGTATTGACATATAGGAACATTGTTATTGCCTTGTTATTTTGGAAGTAAGGTCCGACAGTGTTGCTCATAACAACTGCCCAGTTAAATGCACTATAAAGTACAGTAACTGACACCTCGGTTAGCTCAGGCCTGTGAACACTGTATTCAGATTGTACTTGTTGCTAATAATTCTATGTCCAGACAGATTCTTAATGACGTATTGTTCCTCCACAATAAATCTGACGTTACTGAAATATTTGGTATCTTACTTACTTACTAAATATTTGGTATCCTACTTGTATTGGAGACTCGTGGGTTCTCTGTCCTATTACTGTGCCGTGACTGAAGGAAGAGCATCCAGGGACAGGTACGATCCTTTCACCAACTGCCTCTAGGGGTATTATACCTGGATCTATTTGTTTCTTTATTTTTACAATCCATGGATCGTTAAATCTATTACAGATGAAGAACCCTGGATGTAGGTGAGCAATGAAGAGGGTAAATGAGGGTTGTGTAGTGGTGTTTTTATTTCAATTAAAGTAAAGTTTCCAATGGTGTGTGTATGTCAGCGGGCCCTGGGTGCCAGGGTATACTGACACTTGTAGTTCCAGGCAGCCTTGGGTCTGCTGGTGCTTGTAGTACTACAAGTGCCAGCATGCCCAGATACTTGATGGCAGCCTGGCTATGCTGGGAACTGTAGTGCACCAGGAACAAAAGTTTTTTTTACTATTAAATCTTTATTATGACCCCACACCCACTGCCCAGGGGTGTGGAAAGAGCCCTAGAGTTTTCAGCACGGGGTTGGGTGCACCTAGGGTAGGGGAGGTCTGAATTTTTTTGGAGGATCCAATCTCCCTAAGGATTCCATCCCCGTGCTACCCAACCTGGGGTTGATTTAGCATAAGGGCAGGGGGACCCCTGTTGTGGGTTTCACTGCTATAGTGCCACCAACACCGACTGGCAAAGCCTAGTGCTGGCAATAGTAAAATCGGGAGGGCGACTCCACACATTTTGCCCCCCGATTTTACTAGTACCAGCCTAGGCTGGCAGAACTAGGGTTAGTAAAGCTGTCTTGAGTGGGGGGACGACAAATTTTATTATGTTTTTTTTACTTTTTATACCCTTTTGGGGTGTTTTCTAATATAATGCCAGTGTAAGTGTAATGCTTTATGTCGACATTGTGGTTGTCAACTTTGCAACCTGTCAACATTCACATTTTAACTCTTGTCAAACTAATGAACATGTCAACATTCAGAATGTCAACCTTCTAGATATGTTAACATTCTATCAACATTATGGTGTTCATTGTCAACATATCGGCTGCATCCCCTGAAATACAGCTAAAGTCTTTGTTAATTTATTTCATTTGAGTGTACATGATTGTAACTTTATTTCAGTGTCCTCTGTAACATAGATGTCACCCTTGATGCTGGATTGCAAGCTTAAGTGTTTGGAAAACTATGAACCAA
This sequence comes from Mixophyes fleayi, assembly GCF_038048845.1. NCBI lineage: Eukaryota > Metazoa > Chordata > Amphibia > Anura > Limnodynastidae > Mixophyes > Mixophyes fleayi. The sequence continues at coordinate 139,003,815 of NC_134409.1, forward strand.
TTTCTTATACATTCACTTTGCTAGATATACGTTCTAACAAGCACTGCATTTTTTGTGTTGTATCCGTGTAGTGATTTTACATGCAGCTGTTGACCTGGGAAAGTGTGTTTATATTTAAATTACATTTTGTAGAATTATAGAAAGGATGTATTTTTAGTAGTATTGTTTTTAAATATTGTAAACATAGCTTCAACCTTTTGGCTATAATGTCGGCATTCATTCGATAACTTAATAAAATCAAGCAACTTGTGTCCCTTAAAAATGTACTAGATCAATGTATTAATCACACATTTTCTTGCATTCTTTTTAATACTATTTAAAACAATTGTTTTGCTGATGTGAAGTTTATTGTGAATCTGAACATGCGTAAATCAACGATGTCTTCAATGTGAGGTATTGAAAAATATGAGGATGGGAAGCTGTGTTAAGACATAATGACAATCTGTTGGCTCCATATTAAATCTATTTATGCTTTTATTAGGTTGTTCTGATCATTTGTGATAATGTCTGATGGTGTTTTTCCCCCCACAGAATGGTGATATTCGGGAAACACTGCCCTCTAGGCATTTAATGGTGCCCTAATTGTTATACTGGGTAACTGAAGTTGACTTATGTGTAAATACATGCCTCTCGTTCCTTATATGTCTAAGGCAAAATTAGACTCAAACGACTGTTGGCTCCGCTAGTACCAAATAAACTAAACAAAGTTCAACAAGGGAACGTCAAACCTCATTCCCCCTGTTAAAGAATTTATTTTAAGGATAGAAAAATAAACATATTCTTCATTTCCCAAGATCTAAGCATTGTGATATGATGCTCAGTTGTTTATTATTGTTGTAACACCATACATAAGACAATCTTACTACAAAAAAATCAAATATAAATACTTTTGTACTACTGTGTAAAAATAAATTAAAATGAGTGAAAAGACTGTTTGGTGCCAGAGAAATGTTCTTTCAGAAATGCTTTACAAAAAAACATATATAACAGGTCTTATTAATCATTGTTTGCCGTCTTCAACCTGAACATAAATTACTTAAAAAAAAAACATAATTGTTCTCCAATATATGAAGATATTTACTTACGCTTGCTACTAAGTATATACACCCAATATTTTAAAATTATAGTAACTGGTCTGTTTTTTGGATGTTAAGTTTGTCAGTGTCCTGTGTTGATACATTGTAGCATTTTAACTTTCTTCTTTATTTGTTTCAAGGCTGTGATGCCTGGAGATAGGGTTATATGTGAATATTTGTTTTTGTGTTAAGTTAAAAAAATTCATATTGGAGGATATTCTGTAACAGAAGTAAATTGCTTGGAAAATTGGAAAATTGTAGTAAATGTGGTTTCATAAAATCTGAGGTATATTCATTAGCATTACCCATCAGTTTATGTCTAATTTTTCTTCCACTGCTTTTAAAGTATACCCTCTATCATTTAATTTTAGAGCTGTACACTATGTTATCTTTCTTTGTGTTTTTTTGTATGTCCTTCCTACCTTGTATCTTATATTGTAGTTTGTAGCTAATCAATACAAACTTATATTTGATGGGCATTGAAAAGAAAAAATAATATTAATTCACATAAATGTGCTATTTTACGCAGTTATTTAGTGAAAGGCAGACCTAAAGGACTTGTGTAAATGGGTCCTCTGTATTATTCAGCACACAATCCTCATTACGCAAACAAAAATGTGAAATCCCCTCATGCTAGGGCATGCTAGGACTTGTAGTTCCCCAAACTGGAGAGTCACAGGTTGCTTTATGCCTACTTAACACCTAGTTTTTTAAGATATTTTGTGTGTGATTTTAACACCACTGTGTATGAAGACTTAGGGAAAAATTCAAACATTTACTCAACATTGGAACATAAACCATGGCCTTTAAGGAAAATAGCATAACTTACCTACTGCGCCATAATTTTGTCCTGTACCGTCCACGAACCTCTATAAAATAGACAATGAAGGGATTGTTTAAAACAATGCAATTATTCTTAGAGAATCTATAAATATATATATCTCCATCTATAATCTAACCATCGCAAACACGGGGAGAACATAAAAACTCATAGATGTAAAGATACTTAATCTATCTATCTATCTTTCAATCAATCCCATATCTATCTAACTATCTATGTATCTATATCTATCTATTTCATATAAGAGCAGCACAGTAGCCTAGTGGTTTGCACTGGGGTCAAGAGTTCAATTCCCGACCATGGCCTTATCTGTGTGGAGTTTGTATGTTCTCCCCGTGTTTGCGTGGGTTTCCTCCGGGTGCTCCAGTTTCCTCCCACACTCCAAAAACATACTAGTAGGTTAATTGGCTGCTAACAAATTGACCCTAGTCTGTGTTTCTGTCTATGTATGTCAGGGAATTTAGACTGTAAGCTCCAATGGGGCAGGGACTGATATGAGTGAGTTTTCTGTACAGCGCTGCGGAATTAGTGTCTCTATATAAATAAATTCTAACAATAATATCTGTCTATATATATCAGCTATTTCATATTTATCTCATGTCTGTCTGTATCATCCTTATCACCTGCAGCACTAAATACTGTTGATATAACTCTTTTAGTTGTATAAACATAAAGTAACTCACCAGCTTTAACATTCTGCACAAAAACATCTGTCAAAGTCAAAAGAGCAAAAATCAACAGGTGCCGTATAGATGACATGTCTTTAGCAGATTTCTCTCAGCTTGTTTGTGTAAAATAAATAATTACCAAAGCATTACCGAGACTGTCACTGTAACTGCAAGCATATCTATCTATCTATCTGTCTGTCTATCTATCTGTCTGTCTGTCTGTCTGTCTGTCTGTCTGTCTGTCTGTCTGTCGCCTAATATATCTGTCTGTCTGTCTGTCTCATTTCTATTTATCTATCTATCTATCTCATATCTATCTATCCCATATCTATCTAACTATCTATGTATCTATATCTACCTGCTTCATATAAGGGCAGGACGGTGGCTCAGTGGTTAGCATTGCTGCCTCACAGCATTGGGGTCATGAGTTCAATTCCCGACCATGGCCTTATTTGTGAGGATTTTGTATGTTCTCCCCGTAGTTGCATGGATTTCCTCCGGGTGCTCCGGTTTCCTCCCACACTCCAAAAACATACTAGTAAGTTAATTGGCTGCTAACAAATTGACCCTAGTCTGTCTGTGTGTGTATGTCAGGGACTTTAGACTGTAAGCCCCAATGGGGCAGGGACTGATATGAATGAGTTCTCTGTACAGCGCTGCGGAATTAGTGTCGCTATATAAATAAATGCTAACAATAATATCTGTCTATATATATCAGCTATTTCATACCTATATAATATTTATCTCATGTCTGACTGACATCTGTCTGTATCATCCTTATCACCTGTAGCACTAAATACTGTTGATGCTATAACTATATTACTTGTATACATAATAAGTAACTCACCAGCTGTAACATTCAGCACAAAAACATCTGTCAAAGTCAAAAGAGCAAAAATCAACAAGTGCCGTATAGATGACATGTCTTTAGCAGATTTCTCTCAGCTTAGTCTGTGTATCAAGAAACGTTTCTTATATAGTTGTGAAACATTGAAGGAGGAGCTTCAAGTGAAGAAGGAACATCTTAATTAACATATGTTATTAATCAGCAATGCTTTCAAATCAGTTGTATTCCTGAGAAATTTAGCAATCTGAGATTACCTAACTATCCAGATGTGGTCAGCTGTTTGTGTAAAATAAATAATAACATTTACCAAAGAATTACCGAGACTGTCACATTAACTGCAAGCATATCTATCTACCCCACATCTATTTATCTATCTATCTATCCATCTATCGCCTAATATATCTATCTATCTATCTATCCATCTCTCATATCTATCTCATATTTATCTATCTATCTATCTATCATCTAATATATCTATATATCTGTCTATTTATCTATCTATCTATCTATCTATCTATCTATCTATCTATCACCTAATATATCTATCTATCTGTCTATTTATCTATCTATCTATCACCTAATATATCTATCTATCTGTCTATTTATCTATCTATCTATCTACCCCACATCTATTTATCTATCTATCTATCTATCTATCTATCTATCTATTTATCTATCTATCTAACCCACATCTATCTATCTATCTATCTATCTATTTATCGCCTAAAATACCTATCTATCTATCACCTAATATATCTATCTATCTGTCTATTTATCTATCTATCTATCCATCTATCGCCTAATATATCTATCTATCTATCCATCTATCTATCTATCTATCTCATATCTATCTCATATTTATCTATCTATCTCCTAATATATCTATCTATCTGTCTATTTATCTATCTATCTATCCATCTATCGCCTAATATATCTATCTATCTATCCATCTCATATCTATCTCATATTTATCTATCTATCTATCTATCACCTAATATATCTATATATCTGTCTATTTATCTATCTATCTATCTATCACCTAATATATCTATATATCTGTCTATTTATCTATCTATCTATCACCTAATATATCTATCTATCTGTCTATTTATCTATCTATCTATCTATCTACCTATCTATCTATCGCCTAATATATCTATCTATCTATCTATCTCATATCTATCTATTTATCTAATATCTATCCATCTCTTATCTATCTATCTATATATCTCATATCTATCTCATATTTATCTATCTATCTATCTATCTATCTCATATCTATCTATCTATCTCATATTTATCTATCTATCTATATATCAATCTGTCTATATCATATCTAACTATCTATCGATCTATCTATTTCCAATCTATCTATCTATCTATGTCATAGCTATCTATATATCTATCTATCTATCTATCCATCTCGTATCTATTTATCTATCTATCTATCAATCTATCTCCAATCTATCTATGTATCTATGTCAAATCTATCTGTCTTTCTATCTATCTATATCATGTCTATCTATCTCCTATCTATATATGCATCTATGTCACATCTATCTATCTATCTATCTATCTATCTATCTATCATCTATGTCATATCTATCTATCTATCGATTTGTCTATATCATATCTATCTATCTATTAATCATCTAACGATTATCTATCAGCTTAGTCTTGTTGAACAAGAAACGTTTAAGTTACAAACATGTGGACTAAGTAAATGAAATCTCATTTGCTTTATGGTTCAACCCTAAAGTTGAGAGCCAGAGTCCACAGCTGTCCCATATTTGAATAATCTCTGGCATTGGTCCATGTTACAGTATGACTGGGCCAATAAGAGGCTTCAATCATCTCTCTGCGAAGTTGTGAAATATTAGAGGAGGGTTTTCCAGTAAAATCCTCTCATCTGTCTGCTTTCAAAGCAGTTATATTCCTGAGAAATTTAGAGACCTAAAGTAATAATCTGAGAATTAATTATCCTGGTGGAATTAACTATTTCTCTTTTTACATAAATAACAAAGTTTAGCAAAATATTACCAGAGCTGTTACAGTAACTAATAACATTGTAAATGTATTTATTCCATATCCAGAAGTGGTATTGAACCTAACATATGGAAACATATAGGAGATATCTATACTCTTTTGTGAAAGTGGTAAATAGATATTTTATATTGATGTACATCAGTGATACAATCTCAGCATTTATAACCAGCGATAACAGATTATATCAAAGCGGACAGTTCTGGGCTGCGTAGACTGAGATACAATCTGGTACAGGAAAGTTCCTATATGTTTATTTTAGAAATTATATGCCATACAGTATGTAGATAGATTGTGAGGTCAATGAGAATCTGCTCCCACATATTTTGCTAATCACTCACTCAGATCAGTCCCTATCTCATTGGAGCTTACAGTCTAAAATCCTCAACACACACACACACAGGCAGAGAGAGGCTACGGTCAATTTGATAACAGCCAATTAACCTACTAGTATGTTTTTAGAGTGTGGGAGGAAACCTCCACACCCGGAGGAAACCCACGCTAACACGAAGAGAACATACAAACACCATACTGATAAGGCCATGATCGGTTATCAAACTCATGAACCCAGTGCTGTGAGGCAAAAGTGCTAACCACTGAGCCACCGTACTGCCCCATCAAATCATTTTTATTCTCTCTCACATTCTAAATACAGGCACAAACAACAAAGCAGATATACAGACACACATTAATATAATACACAAGTATACATGCACAGAGAATAAAAGTCACACTCACACAGAGATACTAGAGGGGTTATATAATCTGCCTCTGTGCACCAACTCTGTCACCTTGTATTGCATAGTAATATTGGCTCCACTGTATCATTATCTTCATGTAGTCTGTAAAATCCATTAAAGAATTGCAGAAACAGTTTTTTCTTATAAGCCGGTATTGGGTAATATGGAAGCCCCAAATACCTTTATAAACAGAAACAGGCTTTCTATCAACGACACCGAGCGTTATATTTCTATTAAATAGTTTGCAATACTCTCAAATTACCACCAGGGGGTAAATGTATGAACCTCCGGATTCTTCAACTCCGGCGAGTTCAGCATCTTCAGCGCTTAAATTTAAAGTGGCGCTGCCTTGTAAAGGGAAGTTCTGTGCTGCTTAGACTGAGATACAATCTGGTGCAGGAAAGTTATGTTATTATTTGTTTATTTTAGAAATTACATGCCATACACAGGGAGAACATACAAACACCATACTGATAAGGCCAAGATCGGGAATTAAACTCATGAACCCAATGCTGTGAGGCAAAAGTGGTAACCACTGAGCCACCGTACTGCCCCATCAAATCATTTTTATTCTCTCTCACATTCTAAATACAGGCACAAACAACAAAGCAGATATACAGACACACATTAATATAATACACAAGTATACATGCACAGAGAATAAAAATCACACTCACACAGAGATACTAGAGGGGTTATATTATCTGCTTCTGTGCACCAACTCTGTCAGCACTGGTGCTACTCCTGCCACCCATGTTGAGTTGCATCTTTGCCACCCCACAGATGGCAGAACCCCCTTCTGCCACCCCACTCTTACCCTTCCCCCATTATACTAACTCAGCATCAATATACAATGGTCGGAGTGGGTGTATAAAGTGGTACACCGGTATACCTCCATTCCTCCTACCGCCTTCACTGTAACACTATTACATCTTGGTCCCATATATATATATATATATATATATATATATATATATATACATACTGGTATGCCATACAGCCACTTCTCCTACTGCCTTCATTGTAACACTGTCACATTATTCACTTACATTCCCATTACATTTTCCATACCACCACTTCTAAACGTCCGCTTCGGCCACTTTTGGTCGTACTTTAATTAAATTAACAATGTGGTTTCATGAACATCAGCTCATTATTATTCTAAAAAAGTGATCCCAGCATACCTCTCCATTTTTCAGAGAAACATGGGAATAATCCCGCTGGTATTAAATTGCTATAGGGCAGGTGCAAATACTCGCTAATGATGACTTGTAAGACACCTGACGCTTATGCTGCTAATGTGGAGGCATCGAGAGATGTGTATGTGTTTTAAGAGTAATTTACTCCCATTTTGCCAGCAACTCTGCATCAGCCCATATATACTGTATGTGCCTGCAATATTTAATAGTACTGTATACTGTAACTATACATCTATATTGTATCTGTGTGTATATTGTATATTATTGTAACTATATAAATATATTGTACAAAACTATATATTGCAGAGAAAATAGATTGTACATCTGTATGTAACTGTGCTATTACAATAAAAAAAACATGATGCCATTTTTACAAAATAATTGAAAACAATTTTTATTATTAATTTTTTTTTTCTTTTTTACATTAATTGGCAGTCACTGGGAGAGATGGGCGTCCCCATGACCATCATTTACAGGTAAGGCCCAGGACACTTACCGGACTGCGGACTTGAAAGTACTGTACTGGACTTGGGTGGCGTCAGCAGGAAGGCTTATTGTTTGGTCTGGGCAGGGCCTTAACAGCCAGTAGGCTGACCAGGCTGCAGCCTGGGGCGCTGGAGCCAGGGGGGCGCAGCGTCGCCAAGATGTTGTGGTTTTTTTTTCTAAATGTGGCAGCCGGAGTCATCGGGACCGCCCCTGGTCTAAAGGAGCGGTCCCGACTGTCACTATCGCATGACAGGCAGTCTGACAGCTAGCTGCCTGTCAGTGTGGCCGTGAGCGCTTACTCTGGTCATGTGAGATCAGGACTTCCACATCTCAAGTGACCAGAGTAAGAAGCGCCTGGGCTGTACTGACAGATAGATAGCAGCAATTGCTGCCAGACTGACTGTCATACACAGCACTGAAGAGAGGACTCCACAGCAGGTAAGTCCATTCTAATGGATAATCATTAGAGAATATCCCCCGCACAAGAAAATTTTTCTTTTTCTCTTATATTTTACACACAAGGGCAGTACAAAAATTGAGGCAGTTGCTATTAGGTGCTACTTCTAGTAGTAATATATCACAATAGAATAAAAAAGAAAGAAAATCAGTACTACTTCCAACGAAGGCGCACTAAAGACGCAAATATTTAGTCCAATACTGGGAAATTATTCCATATCATTGAGGGGATTTTTGAAGATGGATAATACATAAACATAACTCATAAAACCAAATTTTTTTCTTGATATGCATTAAAAATGAATTTAATAATTAAAAAGCGAAATATTAAAATGTTGTTAAATACTATACACCCTTCTGGCCTAAATGAAAATATTAATTTCACAGCCTTTTTATAATCTAATAAATTCACCTTTTGGAAGAATTTTCTTCCAGATTTCGGTTATTCAAAACAATAATTATCTGTAATGGTTAAGGATCTTTCACAAGATCTCTGGTAGATATTTTATGTGATATGTTCATATATCTTTAAATTGGTTTAAATTTTATTTGAATAATCACATTTCACTGCTCAATCAGCTCCCTTTATGGCTCATGATCCAATAATATGTGGATCTCGTATTCACTTCACGTTCACTTTTGGGTCAAACATTTTCTGTCCCTCTTAATATTTATACAACACATTCCCTTGTTTTCACCCTCACTTTTTTATTCATAATCTGCCATCACTTTTTTATTTCACATATTATTTCACTTTTTTGCCCTATGGAGTTATCTTATTTTCTCCCTTATATTACTTATTACAACTCTGTACATCAATTAAAATGCACTAGCACACATAAACACATACATATATTATTTTTGATCTATACTGTTATATTTATAATTATTATTTATCATTTAATTTTATTCACCATTGGAATTTCTTAGTGATTTATAATATTGGATAAACACTATTTGCACATCACAACACTACATATATATCATAATTTCCCATTTATATTGGAAAACCCTTATATATACCCTTCTCATATTTTTTAACGGGTGATCTAGGTATATTTTTATTTCTATTTTTATTTTTATTTATTTATTTTTATTTATATTATTATTAATTTATTTTTATTTATTTTTATTTTTATATTTATTATTATTTTTATTTATTATTTTTATTATTATTTATATTTATTATTTTTTATTTATTATTTTTATTTATTTCTTAATTTTACTTTTTCTTTTCATATTTATTATTTATTTTTATTTTTATTTTATTTTTATTTTTTTATCTAGATGTTTATAAGTTTGGACTCTCTCCCAAACAAATTTTGAATAATTAATTATCAAAAAACAGTCTTTTATATATTTGTTCCTGTGACCTTATAGTAAACACATTAAAAAATCTTAATTGATAGGTTGAAAAATGTGTCAATCAAATTATATTGAGCTCATTGGTGGATTTTAGTTTAAATACCCAACCCGAATTACATACAGGTTACCTCCTAGTAGAAGCTAATAGTGAAACGTATGTCAGGTGTATGTGTAGTTTTTAGAAGGAGCCTGTTTCAGGGAGTTCTAAGTGTAGCTGGCTATTACAGCCCTTTTTGATCAATAATATGAATTCTGTTTAAGAGGATTAGCTCTTTCTACAAGGCATTAATCCTAGATTATCACAGATATAAGTAATTAACATCATATAACAATAGGAGCTGATAAACTCAGTCTTTGTATTCATGAATGTTTCCAGTAATTAGACCAGAGCTGCAGTTCACCAGCACAGCCCTTTTACAGGAGCTGAACCTCAGATTAGATTATCACAAATGCAACTTTTTGTTATGGTAATAATATATTAGATGCAAACCTCATTCTGTTTTTAACAACAATATTGAAACTGCTATTTATCTGTTGGGCGAATGTCACATGTATATGCTCAATATACTTTAACTATGAAATGATGTGAAAAGAACATTAGCAATTTACATGGCATTAACCCTAGCTTGCCACAGATGCAATTAATTGATACAATATAACAGAAGTTGAAAAATACCTTTTCTTTGTATGTTAATGCTCTTAGTAATCAGACTTGAGCTATGCACATCAACACAGCCCTCTCACGTGAGCAGAATCCTAGATTGTTATAAATGTGGCTATTTGAAATACTAGAACACAACTTTATTTTGTTCTCAATATGAATACTAAAGCTGCTATTTATAGAACCAAGCAGTTCTGAGGTGAATGCTAAATGTATATGCTCAATACTCTTTAATCATAGCCCCTCAATGAAATAATGTGAATATACACAAAGTAATTTGAGACATATATATTTTTCCTAAGCATCCGTTTTGCCATAGCTGGTCAGTGAATAATAACCCTATATTACACAGTTTACAAAGGGTGACCAGCTAACCTGAAAATTATATGCGGCCACTTTTCAAGTGAGAATAGAAGGAATATTTAGTATATGTGGGGTTGATAATTACTAAACCCAGATCACACCTGAAAATATACAGATATAGATATATACTTTTTCTACTGTTCATTGAGGATATGTGAAACTGATATATTTACCTTGATCGCGATCGTGTCCCCGGACATGTGTATGCGCGATCACGCATACATTTCTCTCTGCTCACTATGAGAAAAATCATTATAAGCTAACATACTTACCATCCACACGATCTTCGTATAATTTCTTAGAAATAAAAATAATAATAATAACAAAGTTGATTTCAGAAATAAACTGGTATCATGAATACTCCGTTGATCTTTACAATATTGAACAGATATTTACCATCATTTAAGGACATAGAAACAGAACTTACATTCAGGAAATTCATCTGTATTAATTATATACATCATTAGATATTTCTGTTATTAACACAATATAAAGATTTATTCATTTAGATGATCTGTGCAGTTTGTGATCATGTTTGATGGTTAATTCTGATTATCATGGATAGGGAGATACATAAATATAGGTGATTCTACCACCACTACACTCTCGTGTACTCCCATCTCATTTACCTGTCCCAGACTCCAACATTTTAATATTTCGCTTTTTAATTATTAAATTCATTTTTAATGCATATCAATAAAACATTTGTTTTATGAGTTGTGTTTATGTATTATCCATCTTCAAAAATCCCCTCAATGATATGGAATAATTTCCCAGTATTGGACTAAATATTTGCGTCTTTAGTGCGCCTTCGTTGGAAGTAGTACTAATTTTCTTTCTTTTTTATTTTAAGTCCATTCTAATGTCTCGGGGGGAGGGGTGGTAGATGGGCAGGTGAGGTGGCTGGATGGGGCAGGAGGGGGAGGGGGGTGCTACGGCTGAAATAGCCTAGGGCGGCCGGAACCCTTAATCGGGCACTGGGTCTGGGAATAAAACAAAATTAACAATTACAATGTACTGTACAATAATGGATGTTATTATACTGCAATAAATAATGCTGGGCACAAAGAGTAGAATTAACTACAAACATCTAATTACTGTACCCATATAAATACCATCCACAGAATGAACATAGGTCCAGGGACCTGTAGATGCAGCATAGAGAGACATCGGGGTGCAAGGCGCCAGCCACCAAGGACCATCAGCAGATGTGATAAAACAAATCAAACAATTTGATAACTTTCCACACATCATCTCTGTAGCTGGGTGAAATGGTGACTATATGGATGGTGCGCTCATCATTTACACTTATATTCCAAGATCGCTACTTCAGCGCCACTTACAGAAATACAATGACACTCCAGTCCGTGTTCTCAGTGTATTGTGCATCAGTCATAATAGATGTTTCTATCATAGCTTAGCCCTGCATGCTGAGCTTTTATTCTTGAATGAATTGTTACTAATCATAAGTTGCTTCGCAGTGGCTTTGAGAATACAGTACTTATGATTGTACATTGTGCATTAATAAAGTAGTGTCTTTATTTCAATATAAATCCCTTTACTACTATTATTATTACTATTATTATTGTCTATAAGGCACCAGAAGGGTTCTGCAGTGCCATACAGTAGATGGGACAAAAGGGGGGAAAATAATGTAACATAACATAGCAAAATATGATGTAATATTATAATGTAATAACATAATATAAAATGACATAATATGACATGATACAGAAGTTTGAGGGAAGGACAACAAGATAGAGTAAGAGTAACAGGATAGACAGAGAATGAGCGTACATTATGAGAGTACTCTGCATGGGATGCAAGTAAAAACAAGAGGTTGAGGCACCTGTATAGGAGGGAAGGATGGGGTGGAAGACACAGATGGAGGGAGGATCCTAGCAGTTATGCTTCTGGCTTAATTTGCTTGCTTTAACTTTGAAACTCTAATGCTAATGAAGGAAATAATAATAATGATACTGACCATTGAAGGGGAGTGTGTGACCTAATGGGAAAGGACTGCTGTGTATTTCAGTATTCTTGATATCTTATGGTATATTTGAATATGCACTCATTAGAAAACATGTAGAAACAGTATATAAATATATATTGTGTAGTTTGTTTGGTTGGTTAGGAGTTCTAGGGACACAGACATTTTATGATACCTTGATATTTGCTTATGTTTCTTATCATGTATTTGTTTGCCATTTTACCAAATGCTGTCTTACTCATTTGTGTATTAAAATAACTGAAGATTCTATACATATTATGCAAATAAAGCAAGTGGAAACTTTGGACATTGATTTATGGATTGACTCAGAAAATAGTAACACATATGTGGATGGCCTCATAAGCATTAATATTGATGATGAAGTTGAGCTAAAAAACGCTCAAAATATGGGAATGTGCAAGTAGGTCTTAATAGCCAGACCTTTGCGAGTTAAAGGAATTTATGCAAGTGTTATAATAGTATTACTACCTACCTGAGCCACACCCACCGCAAAACTAGACTGGAATCTACCATCAATCTGAAACCAGCTTTCAAGAGAGTGGAGCCTACACCACCAGAGGAATATGGAACCATAACAGTTAGTCGATGCGATGGACACCTACCTCAGGTAAGCAAGAATATACATGTTAGAATCTCTCAGGTTGCTTCTTCACATGGTTGTAGAGCTACTTGGTACGTTGCATTCTTCTGCTTTCAACCACAGAAGACTGCAACATGGACATCCGCAAAAGAGTGACCTGTAGATGGGAACTGCGCTGTCAGTGCTCACAGTAGGGATTTCGGCTGCTTGGTGGACAAAAAAAAGCAGCTTGCTGCAATCACTGTCCATTCAATATATAAAGTCAGTACCATGAGTACTGAGAATCCAATCCTAGAAGTAATATTTTGAGGACAGTCCACGCCACAGAGTGAACATAACCCAGGAACCCCACCACTGGTGGCCTTATAATCACACATGGGTATATACCTTAAATTAAATCGCATCGTTGTTTGGAAGCATGGAGAGTACTTAAATGCAAGTCACCAAAGAATTACACGTGGCCCAAAAAGTCATGGAGATGTAAGATTTACCATTACACTAAAAATTAAATTTCAATAAATTAATACACTCAACATTTGTGCCCGAACACATACAAACACACCTGTGCTTACATATACGCACCACTACTTATAAAATACAAAAAAACACAAATGCTTGCAAATCATCTAATAATTTATTTTACAGATACATAATTTGATATGAAAATTAACAGGAAAAAGTTCTGAACGGAACTGAGTTATACTTCTTGTTGTTTTTTTCCAACTTAATATTTGGCCAAGGGATTGGAAATTGCATCAATTGTATTATTTTGCACCAATTTACGCTTTGCACTTTAAACAATTCTCTCTTTAGCTGAAGTAGTAAAAATGTTGAAGCCAGTCTGTATATTAACATATAAAGCCCTACATAGCAAAGGGTTAATAAGTGATTGACAGGCTGACTCTGAGACTTGTCATGCCTCCTGCATTTCAACATGAACCTCACTGCTCTCTTTTATTTCAGTAAATATTTTCTGCACATTATCCTTATATTTCCACTCAAGATCTAACATTATTTCCTGTGTGCAGGTTTTTTCAAGGCTTAATTTATCCAAATCCAGGCTGATCATGTTTTCTATAAAGATCCTTCTCTTCTCAGCCGCCTTCTCCTGTAGAACGATCTCAACCTCCCGCAGGACAAGGTCTTCCTGCTGTTTGCGGTACCAGTACGATAAGTATTTCTTTGCGCATGTGAACTGTGGGACGCAGTATTCTAATATGATCAACAAAGCCAGACATAAAAGGCCTGAAACCTGTGTAAAAATAATAAACGATGTAAAAGGAAATTATTATCAGATCATTATCATTGTTTATTTATACGGTGCCACAAATTCCATAGTGCTTAGCATGAAATCTGTAACAGCTACGTAGGTACAATTAAGCATAATATTAAATGCATCAGAGCAAATTGCATGGCATAAAGAAAAAATTCAGCATAGGACATGACAGGGACAAACAAGGAAGACGGAGAGTGAACAGACATGAGCCAAAGGGTAGAGGACCTCGCCCATGACCGCTTACAGAGAAGGAAGACGGGAGAGGTAAGGTAGAATAGAAGGGAATAGAGGATGAATCGGAGTAGAGGATGGAGAATAAGGGGTGATGTGGGAGGAAAGACAGGATGAGAAGGAGTGGAAACCAACCAAATTAATGTAGAGCCAGGGAGGTGATGTATTTCCAGCTACCTTCTTAATAGCCACAAGACCCATCCAAAGATCAATTAATCCCCCAACAACTTGACTTATTGCCCCCATAACTGAGAAACCTTCCTCCAAACTAAGCAGACTGACCTATTTTATGCCTTTTCAACTCTTAATGAATATTGTTTATTAAGCTTTGCTTTCAATGCATAGAATTCTATTGACATATATTTCATTTGCACCTTTTGTGTTTGGAAGTTATGTTGATTTCAAAGAGTTTAGTGTAATTTTTGCACTTTAATTAAAGTACCTAGAACTGCGCATCTGTGTATTGTAAAACCTCAGAGCTTATTTGATAGTCAGTTTTTATTTATTTCGATTTAGGATAGCTTTATCTCTAACCCAAACATATTTGGTCCTCTCACCTCTGTTGGAAACTTATTTCATCTATGCAGCACTTCTTCAACCCTCACTTAGAGCTTCCACCCTCCAGCTTCAGCGCATGTCATCGTTCCTTAACACTTGTCTGACTTCTGTAGAATGATTCCATTATTTGCATCATTTTATTGAAATGTCTCATTTTTACTTTTTTTTTCCCTTCACATTTTTCTTTTCTCTCCTTTTATGCCTGAAATGTTTTATTGAAGTTTTCCTATAAAATGCACAATTTTAGTTTGAAGTTTGGTTTCTTTTGCAGGTTATTTTTCAATTTAATTTTTTTGTATTTGTACTACATTTTCAGTTAAGCAATAATGGTTCAGAAGTGACCTGTGATATAATCCTAGATTAATGCAAAACGTAAAAAAACACATCCTGTAATGCTTAATCGTCCAATTATATAATTCTTGTTTCAGTTATTTCAAATTCATTATTAAACTTGATAATACCCAGTTTGCAAAAAATAATAATGTAAAAAAGTGACTTAGCTTAACTCTTTAAGCTGCAGTTTTATCAGGAAGTTGTTACAAACACTTGTGTGGAGTTTGCATTTCACACTCCAAAACCCACGACAATAAACCATTAGTACTGAAATAGGTGATTTACCAATGACAAATAGCTCTGTCCTTCTTAGTACCCCTATTTTATATGAAAATGAGGGTGAAAGAATAGTAAAACGTTAGTACTTATTTTATAGCGGTTTGATAAGAGGCGTGGGTGAACACAATAAAGGTAGTTACTGCTGTGCAATTAGACTGCAGGGATTACATATATATTGCAGGAATTACGTATATATTGAGTTTACACAGAGGTAGTAAATCCCTCTCTCTCTCCATGTATCTACAAGTGACCTGCAGTTTATACATGATGTAGGTATTTACATACTGAACATGAGCAAGACAGGTCTGAAAGGCACAAAAAATGCATATTCCAACTGCACTCTTCCATCATAAATCACCCCCCCCCCTTCCATATAATGTTGCATAATATTAAAAGGTAATAGAAAGCTTTTATAAACTAATCATTTATTTACTTCTCTGAATTGTCCTCATCTCAGCAATAGTTGGGTCAACAATCTTTGTCCTCTGAGCCAAATTACCATCTATCTCATCACAGCCTCATTCTCTCCTGTTACATCTTACCTGACACATTGGCAGGAACTGCATCTGATCCAGCACATATGCCCTTCTGCCAGCCAGTGTCCTCGCGAAGCAGGTGAGGTATTCTCCATCAATCAAAACTATGAGAAACCAGACGAACGGAGCTTTTCCAACTTGTCCAATTACATCCAAAAAATACTTGAAGGAACAACACTTTGGGGAAAATAAACCGGATGATCTCCTTGGTCTGAGCATCAAGCTGAATATAAAAAGAATAACCACTGGCAGAACTAAAAATACAATGCCATAAACTATTGCTGCGTTGTATTGTCCAGGGCATTTAAATTTCATTTTCAGAAGTGCTTCTACACCAAGTAACAATATAACAAGAGTCGGGGTCTTGACTTTCTGAAAGCTTGAATAGACAAAATTTGGGGGCTTATTAGTGGTACTCATTGTGCTCAATATAGAAAAACAATTCTTTGTTGCTTTTAAAATACGAAAGTGAAAGACTGTCAGGAATTTAAGTTTCTTCCCCTCTCATCACATCCTGTTTACAGAATTTGCAGATGAGCTGATTTGTTCAGTAACAGATAGATGTCTGAGTCTTAATACACTGATGCCTACTGCAGAATATAGTAATGTATCTCTCAGTCTCCACGTTTTCCAGCTATTTTAATGCATTGGCTTGTCTCACACAACTCATATCTTCATCAGGATCCCTGATACTGGTTGATAGGAAATAATTTTTTGCAGACTATTTTCAAATATGTTTCCTGGAATCCCCAGTTGCAGGGACCGATGAGAGGGAACTCCTGATACACTATGTTGAGTTGCTCTTATATGTTATGTAGAAATCACCAAATAAGAAACTCCTCAGTACAGGCTTCTTAAGCAGTAGCTGTTTTATTTCAGCATAAAACAGCATAGACAGCATAACAAACAGTAAAGATTCCAGGGCTTCCTGACAAGCTAACTATACCAACAATCCCTGCCTATTGTCCGGCCACTTGTCGGCATCGGAAGCCCCACCCACCAGTTCCCCCAATCCTTTTATACACATACACACACCACAGCAATCACATCCATGTTGTGCATCTGTGTGTCTGTGTGCTGTGGGAAAGACTAAGTGGGTATTTAACCCTGTCTGCAGACTGTACCTGCAAACTCTCTGGGAATGTACCTTTCCCTATGCAGGAAAATAACCCTCGTTGTCACAGTTAAGATACATTTAACGCAACATAAACAAGAGAGCATTTTTTGCAACCAACATTTTAAATATACTTCTGGCCCATAAATTTCACTCAACTCTACTTGGGCCCAATAGAGTCTACATAGCGGGAGAACATTGCCAAGAATGTCTGAGCAAATTTAAAGAGCTTGCACTAAATAATTACATAAAGAGTGATACTTTATTACTGTACTTTTCATATACTGTTTGCTATGTGAAATTCTGATTTAATCAACATGAAGAAGATTATTAGAAGATTAAGGCACCACGAAGGGTAAGCAGTACCGCACAGAGCGCAGCGCGTACAGTAAAATAATACATGACATAATAGGACAATACAATAAAGGCAAAGTAGTACTGTACAGAGCAACGAGAAGCCAAACCAGCAGCAATGAGGGGCTAGGCGGGTATAACTTGTACGATTGATTTGTGTCAGGTGATAGAGGCAGGGTTTTCTCCTAGATCGACCCTTGGCAGGTGCAGGAAGCATCTGTTATTGATCAACTTTTACTTGATACTAAGAACAAACATGAACGCCTGATAATATATATTTCTGCTAAACACAGAGGGGAACCAGATATTTATAGAAACATATTTAGTGAAAATTCACTTGAAGTGAACATCCCTTTTCATTTTCAAAACTACTGTGGTTTTACAAGTTTCACAATCATATGATTCAAACCTTAAGAAAATAGAAATAACCAATACCATAAAGTTACCAGCGCTTCTCCTTTAAAGAATCCTTGCTGCTAAATGAAAAAAAAAGGGAAGGAAAATAGCAAACAAATTCAGCGCACAGGATACTTCTTTTATGCACACATGTATAAACACTGGGATGACTTAAAAAGGTAATGTTTATACTCCTTTATAATTAGATATGGGGCATCAGTCACTCAGCAGTAAAGATGGTAAAAAAAATTCTTACCCTGCTCTTTCCATAAGTGTGCGCAGCATACAGTATTTTTTGTTGTTCACGGCTGTTGTGCACGTTAAAAGAGCTCCTCTGAAGAGTAGATTGCTTCAGTGTCCACTCCAGTCTCACTCGGTATAGCCCCCCCTTCGCAGGGATCGCTGGAACGCAGTGAGCCACACACTGCTTCCTGGTGATATGGAAACCTGAGTGGAGCAAATTGCCTCCAATGTAGCTTCTAAAATCCCTAACCGACGCGTTTCATCCTGTTGGGACTTTTTCAAGGATAGATTTAGTCTGCCTTTTGCCTTCTTATATAATACAAGTTAACCCATGCATGATACTCATGCATTCTAGTCAAATCAAGCTACTTAAGGTGTTAAAAAGGTTCTTGTCATGCATTTGGGCCATAGCCCAGGCCTCCTCAGGGGAAGAGCGTTAATCACCGACGCAAGCGCCCTTTTTTAACGTGGTTTTGTCCACATGTCCCCACCTCATCATTTTTCTCCATCACCTCATCCATCATCTTCATCGCCACATCCTTCATCAAGCTACTTAAGGTGTTAAAAACTCCCCACTGTCACCCCTGGCAACCACCAACCACTCCCAACTGTCACTTCTCCTTCAAGAAATATATAGGTCAGTGTATAACTCTGCCCAGCAGGTGGCGCTGCAGCTTTTTTTTTTTCACACACGCCACTAGGCATTTATATAGTAGATAAAACTAACAAAACAACTTTATTGACAATGACAGTGTTAAAAATGTTAAAATTGTATACTCACAATATTATATACATAAAATATTTTATCTTTATAATTACTTTACTGTTGTATGGGATCTGTGTGCATAAAATATACTGATCCATAAGTATTGAAGTGTAGTGTTGAGAATAAAATAATATATAAAAATATAAAAAAATATATAAAAAAAATAATAAATATTTTTAGCTTAGGATTGACTATAAATCAAATTATAAATTGAGTGCTGATGGTGACATTGTTTTTAGTATATAAATGTGTTCAGTTTCCAATTTAGACATAGCAGACATATAATTTCCACTCCTCCAATTTTTTGGGACATGTTTAATGCCTAAAAACTTTAAACCTTCAGGGTCTCTATCATGTTTACAATAAGGAAATGGTTGGATACACTGTGTGTAGTTACATCTCTTGATATTACGGATATGTTCCATGAATCTGATCTTTCATTTCCTTTTTGTTTGGCCCACATATCGGAGGCCACATGGGTATATGATGCCTTCAGAACTGCAACTTATTCCTTCTTTCTTTGAGAGAAGCAGGTTTTTCTCCTGGATTGACCCCTGGCAGGTGGAGGAAGCATCTGTTATTAATCAAGACTGATCCGGGTGGAGGAGCTGTAAGAACAGCAGTTACACTAATACAACTTTTACTCGATGCTAAGAACAAACATGAATGTCTGATAATATAAATGAATGCTGAGCACAGAGGGGAACCAAATATTTATAGAAACATATTTAGTGAAAATTCACTTGAAGTGCACATCCCTTTTCCTTTTCAAAACTGCTGTGGTTTTACAAGTTTCACAATCATATGATTCAAACCTTAAGAAAAATAAAATAGAAATAACAGTCTTCTCATTACACAGAACGAGCGGAATCCTGCACAGAATGAGGTTTTATTTTTTTAAACTCATTACCTATATATTTCTATGCTGCAAATAACAATTTGTAGGAATTAATTGATTTATTGATGGTTATTGAATATTGCCTTTATATTGAATCAGAGTAAGAGACTTGGCGATATAGTGCCTCATTTTGAGGATATATCATCTTTATAATATATAATATACAAAATACATATATATTTACTATTAACTATTTTTTTTGCAATATTATAGGTTGTGATGTGCTTTTGATAAGTAAAGACAAAATGTTATAATTGCATTAATGCTATTGATAGAGTCCTACTTACCTACTCTCCCAAAATGTTAGGGAGACTCATGAATTTCAGGGAGATCTCCAGGAATCCCAGGAGAGCAGGCCACTGTCCCAAATCTGCTCACTTCCTTAGTGAAGAGGACGGGTCTGGATGACGTGATTTGCACAAATCACGTCTTTGTGCAGCAAATGTAGCACTATAATGTTGCAAATCGCATTGTCACACCGTACGCACTGACCCTCGGATCTCCTCTACTGGGATCCCCTGAAGAGAATGTCTACAATGTAGATAAGTGTTACCAATATAGGTAATTGTTTAAAATAAAATAAAAAACTTTTTTAGTAGGTAGTAGAAGGGGAAATTGTTTGAAATAAAATACTATAGATTACAATTTATATATATATATATGATAGATAGATACTGTATATGTGTATATTATATATTATACAATGAGCCATCTGTTTGCACGCTTTTCACAATATAAATATATATATATATATATATATATATATATATATATATATATACACACAAGTTAATCCGTGCATGATACTCATGCATTCTAGTCAAATCAAGCTACTTAAGGTGTTAAAAGGGTTCTTGCCATGCATTTGGGCCATAGCCCAGGCCTCCTCAGGGGAAGAGCGTTACTTCCCGACGTAAGCGCCCTTTTTTAACGTGGTTTTGTCCACATGTCACCACCTCATCATTCTTCTCCATCACCTCATCCTTCATTTTCATCACCACATCTATCCAGATGTCTATCCAGACACAGGGATCTCTCTCAGCGGTCCTGAGTATCACACTCCTCTCACTCTGTCACCCCCGGCAACCACCAACCACTCCCCACTGTCACCCCCGGCAACCACCAACCACTCCCAACTGTCACTTCTCCTTCAAGAAATATATATATATTTTTTTTAAATCTTTATAAACACTTTTAACAAATAACAAATTAAATTAACAAATTAAAAACATCTTAGTATACCAAATTTCAGCCCTTTCTGAATTTTTTTTTCCCCACACACACTAAGAATTTAGTAGGTCAGTGTATAACTCCGTCCAGCAGGTGGTGCTGCAACTTGGTTTTATTTTTTCCACACACACAGACAGACTAACACACGCCACTAAGCATTTATATTATAATATATATATATATATATATATATATATATATATATATATATATATATATACACATTAATACTTACCTGGGAGATAGAATAAAATTATAAAGATTCTGCAACATAAGTGTGGAGGACTTGGCTTTCTTTTTGCTTGCCAAGCCTTATAAGTTAGTAACAGTTCATTTTTGAGACATTTACTCGTCTACTTTGAACTTCTGTCTCCCCTTTGATTCCATTCTTCAGAAGGGTGCGTGACGTTATTGCAATTTCAGAGGTTTCCTACTCAATTCTGGCGGCTTCACAGTATTTAAACTAAACACTGGATCTGTGATTGGTTCTTATATGATGCACTCTTCACAGTGATTGATGGCATCCTGCAGCCAACAAATTTGCCCTTCACATCAATGCCGGCAATTGACTTGCATTGTATTTGGTAGCCAAAATTTAGCATATCACATAATGCTACACAAATGTGCTCACTATATGTATTTCCTTTTTAAATAAGGCACAAGTCACTTAAGTATATTAAAAAGACTATTTATCATGCCTTTCGATAAATGGATAGTCTCTGATAATCCGTCAGAGTCTGGACAGAAAGCGTTCTCTTGTATAATATCAATATGTTATTACCTTGTTATTTGTAGGATATTCTAACTATAAAATGAATCATAATAAGTGATCACAGTATGTTTTACTATTTTACCCTTTATGACATGCTTGCCTTTCTATTAGCTCCAGTTTTAGAGCACATGATTTTCTCGAATCCATATCTCCCTATCGTTGATTGGCCTGTTGCCATTGGTTAGGATGAGTTTTATTTGAATAGCCCGAATGGATTGGATTAGACGAGTGTTTATTCATCTTGGTACATCCATTCCATTATGCAAATATGGGTGGGAGTGTCTGTGATATTGAATCAGGCACCATTATGCTGGAAAAATTCTGATAGTTTGTGATTGTCCATTAGATAATCATTGTGGAGTGGCCTCTTTCATTCGTCTCTTCATAGACCTTTGCACCCAAGGAAAGAGCTGACTTATGCCAGATGGAAGATGCAGATCTTGGTGGATCTTAATGCATCTGAACACACTTCATCACTTGGACAGAACCTCGCTTAGAAAGGGGACAATAGTGCATATAAGTGTAAAATTTATTAAGCATACACACACTGCAACTGATGCACACTTGTTGGCAAAATTTGTGTACATTCCTCTACAAAAAAAGAACATGGAAAAATAGCGTATTTCCACCAACATCCAGAGCCTTCCACCTCTGCAGTATATATGCCTGGTTTACAACAAGTCATCTCCATCAGAGGGTATCTTCACTTGCTGTGTAGCATTTATTACTCTGAATTTTATTACTTAGTTTTATTACTTATGCTCCAAATAGCTCACGGAATCCACCCTTTATTTCAACAAAGCAACTGCCACATATTTCACAGTTTTCTGTCTGTACTGGGTGAGGACTCGTCATGGAAAGTCCCAAGAAGTATAAAAATTGCCTGGATTCTTCTCCAATCAGAAAAGGTTTTAGATGAAGATTTTCTCGCTGGAGATTTGAAAAAAAATGAAATTGTATTCCACACTAGTAAACATTAATACTGCTGTTGATAACGATGGACTAATAATCTTGCTGTAATAAAGTGGTGAGCAACTGTATTGTAGCTTAGTTAGAGGATACTTTACAGGGTATAGAATTTAGACCCAATAACACACTTCTATCTATCAAGATCCCTACGATAAGCTTTATATTGCATCGTATCACAATGATAGTAAATCTTTTATCATGCAATTTATCAATAAAATGTCACCAGGGATACAGAGCTGTAGCGTAAAAATTTTAGCACCTGGTGAGAGACGGAAAATTGCCACCTCCCCCAGCATTCAATTTTAACCGAATGAGCCTAAATTATTCATAAACTGTTCCCCCCTATCGCACAGCCCTAGTTACGGCCCTGCCGGGAGAATAGACCAATGCTAGTCTCGTATAAGAGCCCAGATGCAGGCTACCACTGCCAACAATCAGCACCAGGAGGATGGATTTGATAAATAGGCAGAAGCCTTAAATCCCGCAAAGCAGCCAGTTTTCAAAGGATTTAGAGCTTTCGTCCTTTTGCTAAATAGACCCCTTAGAGGTTCACAACAAAAGAGTGAGATGAGATAACAAATCAAGTTTTGCTAAAAAACAAACTTCCAACTATTACAGATTTCAGATTTAAGAATAGTTCCATTAAAGACTTATTTCACATTTAAAAATGTTAAATAATCTACAAAACACTCCATGTTAAATAGGAAACACTACACTGTTCTGAGAGACAGGCGAGAGGGAGAGAAGATGAGAGTGAGAGAGTGGGAGAGAGAGGGCAAGGGGAAGAGAGAGGGCAAAAGAGAGAGAGGACAAGAGGGAGAGAAGATGAAAGGGAGAGAGAGGGAGAAAGAGAGAGAGGAAAAAAGAAACAGAGGATGAGTGGGTGAGATAAAGAGAGAGAGAGCAAGGAGGAGAGTAGAGAGAGAGAGAGAGAAGACAACTGGGAGAGAGAGGAAGAGAGGGCAAAAGAGAGAGGATGAGAGGGAGAAAAGACAAAATGGAGAGAGAGAGGTGAGAGGAAAAGAAGACGAGAGGGAGAGGGAGAGGAAGAGAGGAGACTATAGAGACAGAGAGGTGAGAGGGAAAGAGAAAGGGCAAGGATATTATTTACATTTCAGTTGCGTGACCAAGATGAATGTAAGAACAGGTTGGGCTGCCCCCAGAAGAATAATAAAACTGCTGAATTAGGGAAAATGTGTTTATTTTAATTGCAGACAGAACAACGATAGTGAAGCCCACGCAAGTTGTTATAGGGTTACATCTTTCACAAGTATAATTGATACAATTATTACATGGCAGTTTTATAGATATTATAGAATTTTAATAAAAGAAAAATGTGTAGCAATCTCTCCCTTCTCGTAAAAAATAAGCTTACCCCACGCACACTGTAAACTCCCTAAATATAATCCAGCCAACTAGTCTGTACTGCAGCTTGTTTTTTCAGAACAAGAAACAATTAATCTAGGAAGTTCTGAGGAAGTTGTGATTCACGTGGATACTATGCACTAATCACAGCAATTCCATCACCTCTAGTAAACTCTGAACTAAGCCATTTTTCCCGTTATACAGCCGTACCAAATAATGGCCTTGTATATAGCTATAATGAAAGTCTTGGCGGCCTTAAGAGCAGGGGAGATTTATGTAGGGCGCCTTGTGTAGGGGATATCAGTAATCAGGTGAGGGGCGTTAATCCACTGAAGGTTATGCGTAGGTAGGACAATTATCAGGTTTAACTTTAGCTGGGAACTAGAAGAATATGGATATAGTAAAGTTAACCTGTGCCTTATATATGAAGTTAACTTAACAGATAATAATGATAATAATAATATGAAATGTTAAGATGATTTAATATTACAGTTTCCTTAACTGGATGACGTTGAAATTTACTTCAATGTTCTTTTCATTATATTAATGCTATTTACATGGAACAGAGATGATTCATTTGAATGAATTAGGATCAGTGCTTATACCATCCTAATACGCATTAGGTTAGGGCTAACTCTACCTCAATTTAAAATCTGGTTTCCTTCACCAACCCCCCTCCTCAACCAATGTTTATATTCACCTGTTATCAAAACTCTGGCCCACCGGCTTCTGAAATGTGTCACAGCTATCTTTGTCAGTCATTTCGGCATGAACTAGTACTAATAAGGGGGTAGATGGGAAGAGGGACGGGACTGTCACACCAATGCCAGTCTCTCCAACTCGGTTATCCTCTAGCGCCTGCCCAATTATAGAAGCATTAGCGAAACGTACATCAGGTTTGTAGCAAGTGGTTGTTAAATGATTTAGCTCAGATAGGTGGCTCTATTAAAGAAGTGTTTAGCATTTTTAGCTCCAGCTAAAATACAGCTCATAACAGATCCTTCTCAGGGGTGTATACAATTCATTCAGCTCCTAACTCTGTACTAGCATTAACGTTACAGATCTAATCTATTTAGACACATCAAGAAGTGTTTGTTTGGTGCTAACAACTTGGTTTAGATAACTAGCTAAAGCCCTATCAGGCAGCACTAATTACCTGCCTGTGCAGACTTTAGCAACTTGAAATTACTTCTTTGAACAAGCTCTATTTAGTAACATGCTCAGTATTAGACAAGCTGGATTGATATCATTAGAATCAAAAAATGAGAAAGATTTCAGCTATATAAACTACTTAGCACATAATAATAGATCTCTGTTATCTCAGGAGTGCTTACAATTCATCCAGCTTTTGAATTCTGTAACAGGATTAACACCATAGATCTATACTATTTAGAAACACCAGTGAACGTTTGTTTGATGCAAGTAACCCGATCCAGACAATCAGCTATAGCTGTACTGAACAGCCCAAATCATTTGTACGTGCAGATTCTTTTAATAAGTCACACTTAATGTGCTTTGCATTAGAAAAGCTGGATTGATCAAATATAGTGTATATTTTGTATGATATTATTCATTGTTATATTTGGCTATAGAAATTTTGCATCATACCATTTATATTACTCCTGATAAGAGCCTAATAAAGAGGATTACCTAAGATATACATTATATATATATATATATATATATATATATATATATATATATATATATATATATATATATATTGTAACAAAGGGAGGCATTTAGCAGGCAATATGCAGAGAAAGCATGGAAGTAGAGTAAAACATTTGTGCAGTAATGCACCTAGATTGATGGCTTATGTCTGACAAACAATAGTTTAAAGTTTGGTTAACTTACATGGTTTGACATGTTCCACATCAGAGCAAACACACAGGGTGTGTCTATCTTAGTGCAAACAGAAGCACTGATGGGAGTTTCCTATTAAAGGGAAGGTGGGTGTGTCACCTGCCCATCAAGCTAAGGCTGGGGGAGGAGTATCATGTATAAAAGCTTGTTTGTATCATTTGTCCAGTAAGACCAATGCTGGGGTAGCTGGCTGGTCCTGAGAGAGCTGGTCTATGTCTAGCTAGCGTTTAAGGTCTCCAGAGTTGCTGTGAAATCTGTACGGTGTCAAAACATTTACCATCCTGACAATAAAACTACATAAAATGGAAGAAGTTGTTTGTGTGTGCATCAGCAGTAGCGGGCTCTTGCCACAATATGTATGTGTGTGTGTGTGTATATATATATATATATATATATATATATATATATATACATATATATATATATATATATATACATATATATATATATATATATCTGTAGCTACTCATTTACACCACTAAGTTTTAAAATTTTTCGCTTTTAATATATACAATTTTAATTCATACGAATAAAATGTGTTTTTTTTCCATTCATCTCATGTCTATGAGCATTATAAACCATTAAGAAAGAATTTTGGAATATACTAATCCTCATTACAATTACTACTGACTACACATATGAGGTGTGCCTTCCCTAGTTAGTATTTCTTTCTCTCTCCTCTTTGCCCGCCCAAGGATGTCTGATCGCCGTCAGACTTTACCATGTAAATACACCAACATTCAAACCTTAATATATTTTCCTTTAATGTTTTCTTTTTACTTTGGAGAACAACTATTCTCTGATTTATTTGTTTTGTGAATTCCAGCTTATACCTATGCCTGTCCCAATTTTGCACCCCTTAAAATGTTGCGCCCTAGGCTGGAGCCTAGTCAGCCTATTGGATAATCAGGCTCTGCCTGTGAGTAAGATGATGAATGTTCCACTTGTTGTGGTCTAAGCTCTCAGCCTATAAGAACAAGCATGTAACGGGTATTCTGCATGTATGACATCAACCTGGGCACAAGGATACCATTGTGGGCCTCAGTTAGAGTACCAAGCAAATTAGTGTGGATCAGAGGAGCTCACAATACACACTATTGTAATTTAACAAAAAAATCCATTAAAAATTGTTCTTTAATCTCAGACTGTTCTTCTCCAAAGCAGAATATTAAAATGGTTATGTAATATTGAGCAGTGGGAAAATGATGTGGAATTAATTAAAATCAGAGGGGAGCCCATCACCCCGTTAGGTCCTCAATAGAAATATAGCGCATTTTAAATTTGTCCCAATATAAATCGTAGGGGTCTAATATCTTCCACTAATGATTATTTATGTAATTGTAGGGTTCAGTTCACTTCTTAATTTATATTTCTTCTGACAGTTAATATTCAATAATTTATTAATCAGCTTGCAGTATTCACATAAAATATAGGCGACATATTGCCATAAATATCATGTAATACTACTGTTCACTCATCGAGTGATTAAGATATAGATATCACTTATACTGTCAATCACATTAAGCTGCTTATGATATTACTGCTTTCCAAATTGTACTGCTTCCCCCTCTGGTGGTTGAAAATGGAACTCATAAGGAGTCGTATTCATTCATATATATCATAGGTTAAGAGAGTGTGAGGTCTTCAAAGCACATAGGGCTAGATTTACTAAGCTGCGGGTTTGAAAAAGTGGGGATGTTGCCTATAGCAACCAATCAGATTCTAGCTTTCATTTATTTAGTGCTTTCTACAAAATGACAGCTAGAATCTGATTGGTTGCTATAGGCAACATCCCCACTTTTTCAAACCCGCAGTTTAGTAAATCTAGCCCATAGAGTATAACAGCCCTATGCTGTAAATTGTTATATATTAATCTCTGATTCTAACTTTTGGAAACTGAAAATATATTAAGAACTATCACTATTAGTCTGTGCATTTATTCTTAACACAACCCGAATACCTGTCTGTCCTGGCATTTGTTCTAACCCCAAATTTAACCATCGCTACTCTCAGGCCATTATTTAGTTTACCTTCCTATACCATCATCTACTATATTTCTCAGAATTATCTTCCCACCTATTTGCCTCTTGAATCTCCATATCACTGTATACTCTCAATATGCTATTTTTGATTTTTGTTGTTTTAATTTTTGTTTTTGATTTTATTTAATATTTTTGCAAACAAACTGAATCTGTTTTTCAATCTGCTTTTGCATCGCTAAAAATATTATATTATTGTGTGATTTCTCTGGGTCATGCCTGAATATAGGCATTGCTCTGTCAATTACACCCACCTGGATCTACAAATGCAAATACATCTAATACATAGATAAATAGCAATAATTAGTATCTGGATTCATTTATTTTTTTGTCAAGTGTCAATGCTAACACTTTGGTCATAATTTTCTATGTTTAGATTTGTTTGCTTCAGCCCAGCCTAGTAGCTTATTTATTGATCGTAGAGAAGTTCCAGTGTATCAAAATATTATTTTGGGCGTGCTTAGTTAGATCTTTATTTGACAGTTGGCATAATGCCTCTAACCAGCCACGTTTAAGCATCTGTGTTACTACTCTTTTGTGCCAGTTGCTGTATGTGCCCTTTTCTCAAGTAAAACACTATCAATCCCAGTGAGAACGTTATAAGATATCAGCCTGTGCTAGACCAATATAAAAGTGCTTCAATGTTCTATTCATTCATAGTCAATGTTTTATAGCCCATTGAAATAATTTCTAATAACATATAATAATATATGCTAATTACTACAGAAGCAAAAAGCATAAAAAAAACATGGAGATTTTTCTTTAGTGTCCTTAGGTGACGCAGAATTAAATAATTCATGATAGGAAGAATCATAATAGAACCCACTAGCTTAATTTTCTATTACAAAAAAAATAGGTTATAAATGTAATTATATCAAGCAGTGCTAGGTTTACCCCATCAGCCATATATCTGGACAATGAATCATACATATTGCATGGTTACACTGCACTAACTTCACCTGAATTTGATACAGGCATGCTGTATGTATGTAAACTAACTGCAGTGCACTCATACAGCATTAGTAATTTATACATGTAGATTTAAAAGGCTGATCTGGTATCCCTATGTAAGTAAAATGTTTTACTTAGCTTCGGTGATAATTTAACAGCATACAGTAAGCAGTCACCACAGCAGGAGAGCCAGTTGTGGTGGATGGAGAAGAGAGACAATGGTGTTAGAAGATAATAATTGAAATGTGGTAGGTGAAAGTGCAAATTACAACCAATGTATTAAGCTTGGTGTATATGTGAGGGGAGAATGAGTTGTTGATGTGATAGTTATCATGTAATAATGTAACAATTAAGTGGCTGTCATAATGACAGTAATTTGTGCACTAAAATTTGCATGTAGAATATGTTTCTCCTTCAGAGATGGTGGAATCCAGGCTTCAGATTACATTTTTAGCGCAATATGTTTTGCTCTTTTCAGGGTACTCTGGAAAGAACATTGTGACACATTTCGACCAATGCAAAAGATAAAAAAAAAAAACATACAAAAGTCCCCCAAATCAAAGTGTTAGCTTTCTCCTCAGAATGTGTGCAGTTTACATGCAAGTAAACGGACCAGCTAGATTGTTGCCAAATATGACCATGCATGTGAGGGGCTAAATTGGACACATCCGGTTGATCATTGCTTAGGCCAAGAGGTCAGATGCTATGAGGCACAGTTAGTGCACTAGAGCAATGATTACACTAATCATGATTATTGTCCTACCATATTTCCACCAATCACGATCAACAGCTCATAGATCATAATCAGATGTCGGTCAGCATCTGCCAAGATTTTTGGTCTGTACATGCAGCCAGTTCTATCTAACATGATCAAACAGAGACCACAATCTATTGCCACCTTTATTCAAACATTTATATATCAGGATGTTCAGTATTAGACCAAATGCACTAACCGGGTTCCATGTTTCTGGGCAACTGCTGAATGATGAAGTCTGTCCAAATTTCTCATCCATATTCGATGCAAATCCAATTGTTTATTGCTCAGGTCAGAGTCCTAGATCCCTGCACATCGGTGGCCAACTTTATTCACATGAAAACAACTGTAGTCAATATTCTTTTATTCTTATATGACCTCCACGAAGGTGGACCCGCTTGTAGAGTTTGAGGCGCTAGACCACTATGTTGGGTGTTATTTTGGGCCTATCTTCTGTCGTGTCATAACACATGTTCAGACCTCCAACATACATTTCACAGTTGCGCCATATTAACTATTGGCAATATGACTTAAGAGAGCAGGTCAGCAGGTATGATATAACACTCTAGGGTTCTCTTTGTGAAACCTCTATTTAACAAGAGGACCCCAACAGCACAGATGAATAAAGACCTAAAGGAGGGAGCTCCATAATCCAGGTACGGAAATCTTTAAATTCCTGCTTCATATTCTCCTGTCATTGTGTTTCCATCACAGATCTTAGCTATGTTGTACACATAAAATGTAAAGAAATATATAACTGTTACTTACGGAAACTTATTAATAAGAAAAGAAAGCTGGATGAATAATTTACTATTTTAAGAATCTTTTCAACATGTTTTTCAAGGAACTCAAAATCTGTTGATTTCTCAAACTATAAACTAGAGGGTTTAGCATGGGGACCACCGCTGTGTACAACAAGGAGAGAAATTTGCCTTGTTCCAGAGAGTACTGTGACTCTGGGAGCATGTAGGCAGTGAGCGAAGTCCCACAGAATAATATTACAACAGTGAGATGGGAAGAGCAGCTGGAGAAAGCCTTCACTCTCCCCGCTGAGCTACGAATCTTTATGATAGTAGCAATTATGCATATATAAGAAGTTAAAATCAGTACAAAGGGAATAACTCCAAACAATATACTTTCCACAGATACCTGCATCTCAATGGCTGTTTTATCACCACTAGAAAGCGCTATCATGGCTTTCAGATCACAGTAGAAATTACTAATGTCCTGGGAATAACAGAAAAAAAGCATATAAACCAGCACAGCATTTGTTAATAAATTATAAAAGCCGACAAGCCAACAAAGTAAAAATAATCTAAAACACAACTATTTGTTCATAATGATTGTATAGTGCAGAGGGATACAAATGGCTACATAGCGGTCATAGGCCATAGACGTTAGGAGTAAAAACTCTGTCCCTACACAAAATGTAAAAAAGAACATCTGAGTGATGCATCCTGGGAAGACAATTCTGGTGTCTCCTGTTACCAGAATAGCCAGGAATTTGGGCAGGATGCTGGAGACGTAGATGATGTCCTGGACCGAGAGGTTACACAGGAAATAGTACATAGGAGTGTGAAGCTGGGGGACCAGACATATAAGACTAGTGATAATCAGGTTCCCCAGCACGGTCAGTAAATACATTAACAAGATCCCAATGAAAAGCACAAGCTGAAGATCTCCAGAGATGTAAAATGCCAGGAGGTGAAATTCTCTCAGTATTGTGCAGTTTGTGACATATTCCTTCATCGTTCCTGCAGACACCGGATCAAACACCGCAAAAGTATAACAGAGTAACCAGATGGGCTCATTAACAAGAGAAGCTCGTCCAGCGCTAAAGATTGCTCAATATATTAAAGTGCCAACATCATATAGGGACACAGAGACTTTCTCCTCTACTTTATCCATTATTTGTGGTAAATACGTCCCAAGGTCGGCACTGAGATGTGTGACCTGAGTCACAACCTTCTGTTAGTGACAGGATTTAAATAAAACAACACTAGTTACCAAGGAGTAAACCAGGGTCATCTTCAAATATTTTGCAATGTTAGCACTGGTTTTCTGGGACTGAAGCGTTAATAGATGTCTCCCAATGTTCCCACAAAATATAGTGTAAATAGTGTACAATTCTGATGATTACAGTCATAAAATTTTACACTTATTTATGAGGGTTTTGGACTTATTAAGTCAGAAGTGGTGGAATCAGATAAGATACGCTGTCCTTTTATAACTTGTGTGGTGGTTCCACAAACTTTAACACCTGGACAACAATATGTTATCATTTGTTCTGAAATCTAGTGAGAGTGAATGGATGTCTATCAGTTTTGTTTCCAGTTATAGTAATCATTAACTTCAGAAAAACATGCATGAAAAATTGTAGTAGTGGTTTTAGGGTCCAATAATGACCCCAGGTCCCATAACGGGGTCACACAATTTGCTGAGCTCATTAACATCACAACACTAGCATGGAGTGTTTGTGAAGCTCCACCGGTTGGTAAACTAATCACTGACTTCTAGTCAATGGCAGAGTAGTCTGTTACATAGATAGACTGTCAGCACTGTGGTCACTCTGAGTCGCTAGTTAGAGGACCAAAGGTAGGAGTTAGTTCTGACCTGGAGTGACCCGTAGAACTTCTTTAAGGGCCACATCTGGACTTCCTGTTCCCCACCTCTCATCTAGACATCTCAAATGCCAAAGAGGGGTAATTAACCGTTGCTTAAAATTAAACACTTTGCTATTGTCTAATAATAAACACCTCCACACAGTACCATAAAATGCAGCTCAGCGTATAATATAATAATTATTGCAATGAATCTGTATAGCAGCAATGTCACATGTACTATATACACACATCAGTCATTTAAATAGAGTGAGCAAGATTTTCTAAAATGTACAGGGGTAAAAGAAGTATTATCCAGTACAATCTACATGTTAAATCTTCCAATTTAAATTTTATTTCATATAGAAAATTACATGACTTACCATTTCTTGGTGTAGAGAAGGGAAAAGAAGAATACATAGAATTAAACTGTGATATACATTCTGGGGGATTGTTACATATATAGAGGTATATACCGGGTCGGTAATGCATATATCACAGAGTTTATTGATGTATGAACCAGGCTCTGACCATTCTGTCCCAATATCTTATACAAAATATTGAATTTCTACTACCAGAGGATTCTCAGATTGATAATGTTCGTCCAGTTTGTGAGAATAATATCAGGAGATGAAATATAAAGTAAAAAGTGAAAGATTAAATTGCAGTAAATATCATATATACAAGTTTATAATCCTTAATTTAATAATAAGAAATATTCTTCTGTGACCAGAATGTCTTTAGAAAGGATGAAAAATCACAAAGTAAATTTTAGATGGCAAAAATGAATACTAAATGTATTACTCTATACCATAGTATATCAGGCAAATAACATAACTGAGAAAATATAATGTAATAAATATTCCTAATTCCTATCTTACAGTTGATAGTTCTCCTGTACAACTTACCGGGTCACAACTGTCCTAAGTCCAGTACAAGTTGTGTTTCTAAATGGAGATTTCATATGATGGTATCAGCACATTTGTTCCTGGTTTGTTCCTATTTCCCAAGTACAATGTCTGTAAGATGTATTTAAAGCTGCATTTATGCCGGAGGGATTTTCCTTTGCGTATACATATATTACAATTTTCCCATAACAATTAATATTAAACATTTTTTTGTCTTTCTAGTTCTGAGTTTTACTTTAACAATTCTTTGTTAACTCTATATGCTGTTTTGACCTTTTTATGCAATGCAGCCTTTATAATAGAGGATTTCAAACTGCAAAGCAAATTCTGTAATACTCGAGTCCTTACTAACGTATTTCATATGTTATATGTCATTATCTAAACAGAGAACATAAATTAACTCTCAAAGAACAAATCAGTTCTTGGGGATGTCATTCTGGATGTGTCCAGTCGTCACAAACATGAAATAAAAGTAAAAGTTAATGATAAGAATACATTATTATTATCCTTTAATTATATAGTGCCAACACAATGCTCAGCACTGTACAATCAGAGAACGTTTTTAGAGGTCGGTTAACCTGCTAGAATTATTTTGCACTGATGGGGGAAGCCGGGGAGACTGGAAGAAACCCAAACTAACATACAAACTCCACTCCCAAGTCTGTGAGCAGCAATTCTAACCATAGTGCCACCTGGCATGTAAATTATCATGGATTAAATTGATCCTGTCACAGAGGTGCACATGCAAGTTGTGTGTCCTATTTAGAGTTTGAAATTCCTCTAAGAGGCATCTCATTTGCATGTCCATAAGGTGGAAGTTTAAGTTATGATGATTGGTTAAATAATGAATTGACATCATAACTTATAAGTTTGTAATTAGCACCATGTGATTAAACAACCTAATTACTGTATACTGTTACAGATATTGAGTATTGAGGAAACATGAAACATATTACATTTGGATAAAATACAACTGATATTACACAAATAGTGTACCATCTCAGATCCCTCTACCACCCCTGTGAAAAAGGACAAGTAAGGGCCAGTGTTTCGCCTTTTTGGAAACAGAGTACCTGGGTACAGTTTATTCAGGTTATCCAATATGATTTTGTTACTCGTTGATTATGTGGTCACAGATTTTTGTTTCATCATCATCATCATTTATTGATATAACGCCAGCACTTTACAATTGGGAACTGTGAGGAAACGGGGTGCTACCGGACTGAGAACTTTTTATTCATCACCTGTTTCTCACATGTCAACATCTCATCTCATGTCTACATCTCAAATGTACTTTTTAATCCTTGGCCCTCTAAGTATATACACCAGAGCATCGGTGTATTATGTGTTTTATTATTTCATGTTATTAGGTACATTTTGCCCTTTCTATTACTTACAATATTGTATGTATTACAAACAGAAAGCATATTGCCATATTGTGCCAAAATACCAGAACAGCAAATGTCATTTTTCTTGTGTTAGCTAAGGTAATTACCATTTGTCTCAAATGTTCATTGGTATGAGGTGTGGCTTAGATCTGGTTTGCAATCAGAACCATGTCTGCGTGACTTGACCTAGCTAGCAGCCCACGTTAATTAGCTAGGTCAACAGGTAATCTGAGAGATAATTAGTTTAGAAGTTCTAGATGATATGCAATGTGCCTCCACAGTAATATACAGGCTGAAATTGCATTGGGAAATGTATTAACATGTATCAATATAAATATTATTGTATCAAAATGTATCACAGATTCAGATTGTGTAATGTTGCAGATACAATGTGTCAAATGTCTTGTTGTTTTATGCAAGCGTGAAGTGTCATTCATTGATGTTATATTGTAACCCTTTGTTTAGTGTATCCAGCCACAATAGCTAATTGAGTCAAGCCATTTCATTGTATAATTAAGGTAACAGAGAATGTATGTCTAACAGTTAAAGTGTCCACTGATAGACCCCTACTGTAAGGGGGAGGATTGAGACATTTGACCTTACTCCCTGTGTATACAGCCAAGAAAATAAGGAGAGCAGAATGCCAAGAGAGCTGTTCTAGCTTGGAGGATCCTGGTCTACAAAACATCAGCAAAAAGGACTCTGGGCCAGGCATGGTGGTGCGGCTCGAGGAATAGCAGGACTGGGTCTGTGTGAGCCAGTAACCCAGTTCTGGACGACATGGTAACTGTCTAGCTAAACGGTAGTTTAAAAATATATTGTTATATGTATTTGTAATGGTAGTTTAAAAATATATTGCTGGAGGATAAGACTGAAAGAGACTGAGATTATTACTTTGGAGTGCTGACTGCAAGATCCTGCTTGATGGTTATGCTACCATTTATCCTGTATCTTGTGAACGTCTTGTGGTGTTGTGCTGTCGTAATAAAGCCTTATTTCGCATATACTCTGGTCTACCCGAGTGAGTTGAATCCCACAGAGGGTAACTGCCATCCCAAATAAGGGTGATATCCTCACAGGAACAAACAGTAATAAAACAATTCTGGGTAATACATACATACGTAGAGGTAAGAGGGCCCTGCTCACAAGCTTACAATCTATGGGACAATGGTTAGATACACAAGGGCACGTGCTACATCATATTGAATATTTGGCCAGCTAGAATGCAAAGGTTACAAAGTATTTTGTGGATTGTACGCTCAGTCCACATTTATGTTGGTCAGAGGGTTGTTCTCTTGTGTTAGCTGTGTAGAGGGTGTCAATAAAGTAACCTAGGGAGATTAAGAGGAGGTAGAGCTTGTCTGAAGAGGTGGGTTTTTAAAGAACGCTTGAAGGTTTAAAGACTATAGGAAAGTCTTGTGATGCGAGAGAGTGAATCTCATAAAATGGGTGCAGCCCGAAAAAAGCCCTGTAACCGAGAATGGGAGGAAGTGAAGAGAGTGGAAGAGAGACGCAGATCGAGTTAATAGATATTTTGAGACAAGTGAGTGAGGAAATGTATGTCAGTGCTATTTTGTTGATGGCCTTGTATGTTAGAAGAAGAGTTTTATATTTTATTCTTTGAAAAACAGGCAACCAATGTAGAACCTGACAGAGTGACTCAGTAGACAAAAAACAATTTGCAAGGGATATCAATCTAGCAGCTGCATGCAAAAGTCTGATTTTAGGAAGAACAATTAGGAGGGAATTACAATAGTCGATGTGGGAGATGAGTGCATGAATTAAAGTTTTTGCAGTGTCTTGTGTGAGATATGTGCGTATTCTGGAAATGTTTTTTAGATGTATGCAGCATGATGTAAATATAGAGTTGATGTGTGGAACAAGGGATAGTTGCGATTTAAGGATCACACCAAGGCAGCGAGCTTGCGGGGTGGGATTTATGGTCATGTTGTCAACAGAAAACTAAATGTCAGGCAGAATGCTTCTATTGTTGGGTGGGAATATTATTAATTCAGTTTTTGAAAGATTTTGAGTTGGCGAGAGGACATCAAAGATGAAATGGCAGAAAGACAGTCAGTAATGCGAGACAACACAGATTGTGAGAGATCAGGAGAGGATAGATAAATTTGTGTATCATCCGCATAGAGATGATACTTAAATTCATGGTATTGTGCTTCTTGTGCTGCTCAAATCAGTGGCTATATCGATGAATCCCACAAAGCATATAGGTCAGTGCAGGAAATGAATATAATGAGGGCCCCTTGATGCTGGGATACAGGCTTAAATGTTTTGATTAAAATATGAACCAATGCCTCATGTTTTGATTTTGCTAGACACACACAGACATGCAGTATAAGGACAAGTGTTGACAAGTGTCTTTTGTTCTCATACATATAGGGCATTTATAGTGCCCTGCAGCTGGTACCATGTATGATATGGGATAGACAGAGTGTAGGCTTATTTCTTTTCAATGATTATATCTGCTGAAATTTGGAATCATAGTGAGGAGTATTCCCCAACATCATTTTCTAGCCTATTTCTCCCAATCACAATCTTCCTTGATTTTCCTAGTAGGTGTAGACAGAAATGTGGAAAGATTGTATACAGTTACCAACCATTGCCCCTTCTGATTTTTTTCCATGTCCGATCATCTTCTGTATTGATATGCTGCCTGAAAATGGTCTATTGTCCAGGAATGTTAGAGTTTATGTAAGCACTTATTCCCAACACCTTAGTGTGTAAGTTCATATATCCATCCATCATTTACTCAATCACAATTGCAACACCAATCCCAATGTGACTGATCAGATTTGTATCGAGCATGCTGATAAATGATGATGACAGTGATCTGTGTGTGTGCAGTCAACAGACCAACTGCACTAATCGGGCCCCATGTCTTTTTGAAAACTGCTGGAAAACCAAATATATCCAATTTGATCATCCATATTGGATACAGATCCAATTTTTTCATTGCTCAGGCCAATGCCTGGTCCTTGCACATCTGTGGCGAACTCTATTCTTAGGAATACAACTGCAGCCAATATTCTTCTATTCTTTGTATGGTTGTAATTATATATACATGACATATACAAAATGCAGTGATCCATAGCACAACATGATACATGGAGAACAAAATACAAAGACCAGACATACTGAACCATTAAAAAAAATACAGGTATCATGGTAAGGCAGATCAAATTATATGAGGGACAGTGACAGTGATGATAGTAAACAGCTGGAAGTAGGACTGAGCTTAAGAAAAAAAGGGCTATGGAAGCAGCCTAGAGGTACAGAGGGTGATGTTATATTAGAAGGAGAACACGAGGAACGGGGACCCTGCTCCTGAGACCTCACATCCTAAAGGAAAGGGGGAGACACAAATAGGGTGGTACTGACTGGGGGTGAAAGCCGGGACAAGGGAGTTAGGAGGAGGCTGATAGACAAAGAATGAGACTTCAGAAATATGTCCATGGACATTTTTCTGCCCATTGCTTCTCTTTGTCCTCTGCTTCATCCTTTAAAACCAGTGCATTCTATAGATTTTTTTTATTGACGTGTCTTTTTTAACATTGAGTCAATGGGAGCATATGAGAAGTTTTTAGCTTTAAAAATGTTTTTAATTTGAATCATCAAAAGAACAATAATACATGACATTGGTATAACAAAGTTACAAAATTAAACAGATATTCATATATACGTTTGCAGTTATTTATTGAAGAACATAGATAAAAATGTACCTAATCTAAAACTAACATTCACACGATAATAAGAATGCTAATGTGAAAGGTAAAAAGAAATGGAAATACACTTTAGTAAATCAGAGACGATTATTATTTGTGTAGTAAACGTTTGCTCTCTCACGGCAGACACATATTTGAAAATTTTCTATAGAGACATTGGTCAACCGCTATTTTACGTTCCATCAAATAAATATTTTCTATCTTAGATATCATTTTTCCCATGAGACCAACGGTGTATGCCAGGTGAGGTCCTTGTTTAGGGGCCATACATATTATGTTAAATAACAACATTTATATTTCCAGGATAGATCCTTCAAGTCATCACATTCTCTTAGATAATTTAAAAGTTGGTTCAAATTCATCCAAAATGTTGGGAATTGAGGTTAAAACCTTTTTCCAAATTGATTAAACTTTAGGACAAAGCCACTATATGTGACTCTTGGTGAATATAGAGAATATACTAATATTGACAACCTCAGAAGCAAATGTTTGGTAGATGACGGCATGTTTTGTTTAATTTTTCTGGAGTCCAATAACAAAAATTAATCACTTTGATTGGCTGTTCATTGAGGCTGATATTTGAAGTTAGTGATTTAGTGATTTGAAAGATGTTATACCATTGATCTTCACCAAGAGTTCCCCCTAGAATTTATCCCATTTTAAACAGGTAAATGGAGGAGGTTCAATGTCATAATTATTGAAACTTTTGTAGAGTAATAAAATTGTTCCAATTTGGAATATATTGTTTAAGACTAAGCTTTCAAATAAGTATGAATGTATTTTACCATAATAAATGGATATGCATAAAATAATGAGATTGAGTTCAGGGTCTAATGGAATCTATTTTATTTCAGATATTTAATTTCAGTTTCTCTCTGTTGGCAAAAACAAAATCACTAACTTCATGTACACCATGATTTCACTAAAATATAATCTGTTCTGTTAAGTTGTGAGTGAATAGAGGGTTGAACCAAATTGGCGTTAAAGAAATTCGACCTTCTAGTTGGTCCTATAGTTTTAATGAATATTTTATAGAGATGCAAAGGTAGAGACTTTTTGGACCATGTTTTCTATTCACCCAAAACAGATCTGTTATAGAACTGAGATTGGGAACTGTATGTGCACCTCAATCTCTGTGCCCATACATTCTCAATATTGTTATTCTGAATGATAGGTTTTACAGATGAAATTGTGGGTTGTATTTTGGATGAAGTTGAGGCTTTGCCTTTCTATTGGGATAGGGAGGACAGAAAAGTAATGTAATTTTTTTGCAGTAGTGTCATTTTAACAACATATTTGAGTCCTAGCTGAGAAGTCTGGTTGTCATCTCTTAATGAGTCCTGTTCAGTTTTGTGCATAGTTTTTGGCAATTGATCTGGTATACTGTAGAAGAATCTCTTAGAATATTTACCCCAGGATAGTTACTTTAAATTCCATCAAATGAAATTGAATTTACTTTTTAGAATATTTTAATTTAAAGTGGATACATTAATTTTTTTCTCGTTAAAGTTTAAGTCCTGAGGCCATATAACATATATGTAGGTGTTTGTGAAGGTTTGTTGACGTAATTATCGTATTTGTAATAGATATTAGTACATTATCTGCAAAAAGATATAATTTGTAGATCGTTTTACAATACCTTGGACTGATTCATCTGTTCTAATACTCTCAGAGAAAATTTTGATTACTACAGCAAATAATAAGGCGATAGGGGGTATCCATGATGTGCTTCATATTTCATATTTCATATATCAATTTATGCAGATTACAAACCCATAATTCTCTATGGGATTTGTATATAGAGTTTCAATGTTTGATGTAAATTCTTCTGATATTCTTACCAATCTTAAAGCTTTGATCAAATGCTTAACTAATCTCTAGAGTGAGGATCAATGATTCTTTTTTGATTGTTTTAGAGAGTGGATGATATTTAGTATTTTAAGTACATTGTGTATTCCGATGTGATGTTGTATGACGCCAACTATACGATTTCTGGTAGGATCTTGAAGCCAAAATGTTTGAGACTCTCTTGATGATTAGATTTGTATTACCCTTTGGAATTACTGTTATGTTGTAAAAATCAATTCTTCTGGATTTTAACTGGTCATATAGTTTTCAAGTTGGGTAAGTGGTTTAATTAATTCATTTTTTTATTTGTATTTATTTTATTTATAGGACCAGAAGATGATGCAAAGATAAGGTTGACTATGGATTATTTTATTTCTTTTTTCTGACGTGTGGCTATTCAAAAATTCTAGTTTCTCTTTAGATAATTTTTGGGAATGTAAATTATCCCAGTTTTTATTGAAAGTTTTATTTCTCCTTTTTTCATTTGGAGAGTATAGATCAGTATTGAATGTATGAAAGGTTTGGATGATCTCTGACATTGTAATCTTGTGATTACTGTTATCATCTTGAATGCACAAAATTCCGTTTGTCATATTTGTAGAACGTAGCTTGTGTGCTAATAATATGTAGTGTGTATTATCCCACTGAAAATAATTTTTTAGTGCCCATTGATATGAAGCATCATGTTACAATTTTAGCAATTGATCTAGTTTTTGTTTGTTTGTTTATTTAAAAGGCTTTGCATTTAAAATATAGTTAGGCAAAATCTTTACATAATTCACCACTCATTTGCTGTATGTTGTTGTTTTTTAATGCTTTTAAACTAATCAGATGGCATGTAAGAATACTGTATTGTGCATTTTTAGTGTATAATCTTTGTTAGAAAGAAACATGAAATTGCGAGATGCTTCTATAACGAGTTCTGAGTAGTGAAAAGAATAATTAAATAAATACTGTAGCAGGAAAACAAGATCTTGAACAAATGATATTACATACTGATAACACGGTGATGGCAGTCAACATGTATTTTGCAATAAAACTAACTTGAAAAAGACTTTGTAACAGTTAATCCCGCAACCCAACCCTCTTTCCTGAATTGTAGACGTCACTACATGGAGACTTATTTCCCAGAAATGTTATTATCAGAACTTCAGCCTTCCAACATACATTCACAGCATGTTAACGTTTGGCAATGGAACTTATGTAAATACATCCATAGATTTAAATATAAAATGTTGCAGTTAGAGGCTGGCCCAGTATAGCGCTCTAAAGGGTCATCCTTTGTGAAGCCTCTATTTCATGAGGGAATCCAAACAGCACAAAGGAAGAAGTCCTAAACAAAGGAGCCCCACAATCTAGGTATAGTAACCTTTACTTTTCAGAATTTCATATTCTCCTGTCATGTGTTTCCATCACAAATCTTAGCTTTCCTGTGCACATAAACTGTAAATAAGGATATAAGTTTAAGTTAGAAAACTTAGGTTGTGCCCAATGTATAATGTGTCAATATGATAAGAAACTGGATGAATAATTTTACCATTTAAAGTATTTTTTCATCATGTTTTTCATGGAACTCAAAATCTGTTGATTTCTCAGACTATAAACTAGAGGGTTTAGCATGGGGACCACTGCTGTGTACAGCAAGGAGGGCAATTTGTCTTGTTCCTGAGAGTGCTGTGACTCTGGGGTCATGTAGTAGCTGAGCGACGTCCCACAGAATAATATTACAACTGTGAGATGGGACGAGCAGCTGGAGAAAGCCTTCACTCTCCCCGCTGAGCTACGAATCTTTATGATTGTAGCGATTATGCACATATAAGAAGCTAAAATCAGTACAGAGGGAATAAATCCCAATAATATACTTTCCATGGACACTAGCATCTCAATGGCGGTTCTATCACCACTAGAGAGCGCTACTATAGTTTTCACGTCACAGTAGAAATGACTAATGTCCTGGGAATCACAGAACGATAACATAGAAACCAGCACAGCATTTGTTAATGAATTAAAAAAGCCAACAAGCCAACAGACAGAAAATAATGTAATACACAAGGTTTTGTTCATAATGATTGCATAGTGCAGAGGGATACAAATGGCTACATAGCGGTCATAGGCCATAGACGTTAGCAGAAAAAACTCTGCCACTGCACAACATGTGAAAAGGAACATCTGAGTGATGCATCCTGGGAAGACAATTGTGGTGTCTCCTGTTCCCAGAATAGCCAGGAATTTGGGGAGGATGCTGGAGACGTAGATGATGTCCTGGACCGAGAGGTTACACAGGAAATAGTACATAGGAGTGTGAAGCTGGGGGACCAGACATATAAGACTAGCGATAATCAGGTTCCCCAGCACGGTCAGTAAATACATTAACAAGATCCCAATGAAAAGCACAAGCTGAAGATCTGCAGAGATGGAAAATGCCAGGAGGTGAAATTCTCTCTGTATTGTGCAGTTTGTGACATATTCCTTCATCGTTCCTGCAGTGAAAGTAACAGAATAAACTAAAGGGTTAATTAAGATTCAATACTAGATTCATGATTGCTAAATATAACAGTATCACAACGTAATATAATAATATACAGATTTTCTTCTTCACTTCATATCTTATGTTTGTTAAATATGTCACAAGCTCCTCACTGAAATGTTCTACCCGAGTCATATGTTTTATCAGTGACAGAATTTGGAAAAGGTCACACTAATCACAAATGAGTTCAAAGA
This sequence comes from Mixophyes fleayi, assembly GCF_038048845.1. Classification (NCBI taxonomy): domain Eukaryota; kingdom Metazoa; phylum Chordata; class Amphibia; order Anura; family Limnodynastidae; genus Mixophyes; species Mixophyes fleayi. The sequence goes on from NC_134409.1 coordinate 139,047,286, forward strand.
AGACCATCTTCAGTCATAAATATATTAAAAACTGATATTTATGCTCATAAAATTTTACTGGTAATATGGGGGGGGGCATCTTGTACCCTATTCAGGCAACAGTGGGTCCAATCAGTATAGGTTGTCCTATTCTTTTATAAATGACCTAATATTTTATAATCCAATATTAAATGACAGGTCTAATGTGAGTGAAGGCATGTCTAGAATTTATGTTTCTAGATATATTAATTGTTACGTTTGGAAAAGCAGGAATAATAAACAGTGGTGAGATTAGGTGTCACTCATGTTCCAGAGACCTATCAGACATCAGAGCACGGAGTGTTTGTGAACCGCTTAGTAATCTTATCATTGGATATTAGTCCATTGCAGACTAATCTGCTACATAGAGGGCTGGTAGCAGTGTGCACACGCTCAGTCACTAGATAGAAGAACGAAGAGATCCGAGAACGGAAGCATGGAATTTCTATAAGGGCCAAAGGCCGCCCCCAGGCCTCCTGTTTCCAACCACTGATCTAAAGATTTTAAATTCCGAATAGGGGTAATTAACATTTGCTTAAAATTAAACACTTTGCTAACCGTCTAACAATACTCACCTCTGTACATTTCAGGATATAAACTCACATATTCCCATAAGCTGCAGCTCAACATATAATAATATTATCATTGTAATGGATTTGTATAGCACCAATGTCTGATACACTCTACATACAAACAAGGGTCATTTAAATCTGGGGTCAGCAAAATTGCGCAAAATTTAGAGGTGTAAAAGAAAAAGAAATATCGCTCAATACATTCGACACGCTGAATACACAAAACGGAAATATTATTTTGTACTGAAAATAGTTGTGTAACTTACCATTTCTTGGTAGAGAAAGGGGACAGAAAAATAAATAGAATTTAAATATAACATAGCGCTAGATTGACTGTTACATATAAATACACATATATATTTATATATATATATATTATTCCCCGATATCTTATAACATTATTGGAACATTGTTATCTGAAGATTTTCATATTAATGAAGGTTGTATAGTTTGTGAAGCATAATATCAGGAGCTGAAAGGTAAAGAAAAAGTTAAAAGAATTTCTGATAATATAATAAATATCATATACGAGAATATAATCCATTATTTCATATTAAGACTTATTCAGTCTGATCAGCATGAAATAAAAAAAATGAAAAATCATGAGGAACAAAAATACAAAAATATATTAATCTATTCCATAGTAGAGAAAGTAAGAACAATATCTGTGAAAACAGAATGTCATAAATATTCCTAATGCATACGTACAATTCACCAGATCACAACTGTCCTAAGTCCAGTGCAAGTTGTATTTATAAATGGAGATTTTCATATGATGGTATCAGCACATTTATTCCTGGTTTTGTTCCTATTTCCCAAGTACAATGTCTGTAAGATGTATTTAAAGCTGTATTTATTCCCCAGGGATTATCCTTTGTGGATACATTTATTTCCCACAACAATTAATACTTAACATTTAATTTTACTTGATGTTTACTGTAATAATATAGGTTTTCCAACAGCATAACACATACTGTAATAATGTTATCTAAACATGGAACATAAATTAACTCATGAATATTAAATCTTTTCTTGATTAGTGGACGTTTTATAATTACCACATGATATAAAAAGAGAGAAATGGAGATGTCATTCTGTGTGTGTCCAGTTGTCACACATATGAAACAGAAGTAAAAATTAGCCATAAGAATACATTATTATTATCCTTTATTTATACAACGATCAGCCACATCATTAAACCCACCTGCCTAATATTGTGTAGGTCCCCCTTGTGGCACCAAAACAGCGATGACCTGTCGAGGCATGGACTCCACAAGACCTCTGAAGGTGTCCTGTGTATCTGGTACCAAGACGTTAGCAGCAGATATTGTAAGTTGCGAGGTGGGGCCTTCATGGCTTGGACTTGGAATTTGGAGGCCAATTCAACACCTTGAACTCTTTATCATGTTCCTCAAACCATTCCTTGGCAGGGTGCATTATCCTGCTGAAAGAGGCCACTGCCATCAGAGAATACCGTTGCCATGAAGGGGTGTACTTGGTCTGCAACATTGTTTAGGTAGGTGGTACGTGTCAAAGTAACATCTACATGAATACCAGGACCCAAGGTTTCCAAGCAGAACATTGCCGGCTTGCCTTCTTCCCATAGTGCATCTTGGTGCCATCCACAGGTAAATGACGCACACGTGCCCAACCATCCACATGATGTTAAAGAAAACGTGATTCATGTGACCAGGCTACCTTCTTCCATTGCTCCATAGTCCAGTTCTGGTGCTCATGTGCCAATTGTAGGCACTCTGGCAGTGGAGAGGGGTCAGCATGGACACTGTAATATATACAACAAAAAACTGTGCTGTGGGAGGACTATATACAGACGATATTAATAAATAATAAAAATGCAATGAAATAATGTATAATATATAAAATATACAGACAACGTAACTTCAAGGCCAAGTTTACATAAGAATTGGTCGCTCCACCACATTCAATCCAAAATATATATATATATATATATATATATATATACACACATAGATAGATAGATAACAAATGAAAATAACACTAAAAATGTAAAATAAACTGCAATTGAAACACCACTGTATCCACTGTCATTAACTGTAAACAACTTGCAATATATATATATATATATGTAAAAATGCAGATGCAAGCAGCAAGTTTTAGTATAAACTGTTCCTATGGCTGTCGTATATACAAATAGTCATTACGATTTTAACAATGATGAGCATACAAACCGCCGGATTTACTAAGCCGGGGTTTGCAAAACCACCGCAAAACCGTCATCCAAACGGCCAAAATAAAAGAGGTGGTTGTGAGTGGGGAGATTGCTCAAACTGCATGCAAGTTTTTATTTCTTTATGTTATGGGGACACTATTATTGTATTATATTATGGTGAAAGTATAAATATATAATAATATTAACTGATAGTTAATGGTGGATATAATTATTTATGTTGCACAATTTGGCATTACATAGTGCCCAAATAATATAATAATTCAATAATCTTGACCCCTGGAAATTCTGAAAATTAAAATTTGCCCCATAAGTTAAATTTAAAATAATATGTCAATGGTGCTTCCTCTAATGTTCTATGGCAAATAGCTCAATCAGCATGTTTTCCCTATCAAGCCATTCAGAAGCAGGTATTAAAAACCTATTTTTTGGATGATGGTTTTAACCAAACCGCTGGCGTTTTGGCTGTTTTCAATATGCCACACATCACGAGCCATTTTACATCACAGCCCCAAACCGCTCTATAGTAAATGCGGAGGTTCAGACCACTATACCGCTGGCGATGTGCGGCTGTTTAAAACCGACACTAAACTTGAATCTTAATAAATCTATCCCAAAGTCTGTGAGCAGCAATTGTAAACAAAATTGTCACCATCTATATACCAAAGGCAGTGATCATCATCATCATCAGCACCATTTATTTATATAGCGCCACTGATTCCGCAGCGCTGTACAGAGAACTCATTCTCATCAGTCCCTGCCCCATTGGAGCTTACAGTCTAAATCGCCTAACATACACACATACACAGATTAAGGTCAATTTTGATAGCAGCCAATTAACCTACCAGTATGTTTTTGGAGTGTGGGAGGAAACCGAAGCACCCGGAGGAAACCCACGCCACACGGGGACAACATACAAACTCCACACAGATAAGGCCATGGATGGGAATTGAACTCATGACCCCAGCGCTGTGAGGCAGAAGTGCTAACCACTGAGCCACTGTGCTGCCCAGTGATACATGGTGTATATAATTTTATCCCATTTTAAACAGGTAAGCAAAGGAGTTCCACAGTCATAGGGCCTGATTCATTAAGGATCTTAAATGAAGAGGTATCTTATTTCAGTCTCCTGGACAAAACCATGGTACAATACAAGGGGTGCAAACTAGTGTTCTGTTTTGCACATTAGTTAAATACTGACTGCAAACAGATACGCATAAAATGAGGTGATTGAGTTCAGGGTCTAATGGAATCTATTTTATTTCAGATATTTCATTTCAGTTTCTCCATCTATTGACGTAAACTAAACCACTAACTTTATGTACACCATGATTTCATTAAAATAGAATCTGTTCTGTTAAGTTGTGAGTGAATAGAGGGTTGAAACAAATCAGCGCTAAAGAAGATCGACCTTCTAGTTGGTGCTATAGTTTTAATGAATTTTTTGCAGTGGTGCAAAGTGAGAAATATTTTGGCCCATGCTTACTGTTCACCCAAAACAGATCTGTAATGTGATTGTAAAATAAACACGAGGATTCTAAAGTATACGAAATTACTGGATTATTTGCTGCATTGTGGAAGTCTAATATTTGTTTTAATCAACCTGATTAATAATAGTAGATGAGATTAGGAACTCCTAATACACCTCGATCTCTGTGCCAATACATTGTCAATCTTGATATTCTGATTGATTGTTTATTCAGATGAAATTGTGGGTTGCAATTTGGATGAAGTTGAGGCTTTGTCTTTCTATTGGGGTATGGAGGAAAATGAAAAATAATATAATAATTTTTTGCAATAGTGTAATCATATGTGAGACCTAGCCAAGAAGTCTGATTGTTATCCCATAATGTGAATAAAGATTTCAGTTCCGTGTATATAGCTTGGGGCAATTGATTTGGTATAATGTAGAAGGATCTCTTTGAATGTTTACCCCATGATATGTAATATATTTTCTTCCAGCCAATTAAAATTAAATTTACTTTTTATAATATTTTTATTTAAAGTGGATAAATTCATAGGTGATGTCTCTGTTATTTTCTCATTACCTTTAAGGCCTCAGTGATATAAAAAATTTTGTAGGTGTTTTTAAAGATTTGGTGAAAAGAATATGGGATACGTAATATACATCATACAAAGGATTAATTTGTAGATTGTTATACCAATTAGTATACCATGGACCGCTTCATCTGTTCTAATCGTCTCAGAGAGAATTTCCATTACTACAGCAAACAATAGGGCGATAATGGGGCATCTTTAATGTGCAACACATTTCATCTCAATTTATCATATTGACAACCCATAATTCTCTAGGGGATTTTTTTATAGAGTTTCAATGTTTGATGTAAATTCTCCTAATATGCCTACCAGTCTTAAAGCTTTAAATTAAAACATTTGCTTTACAGTATCAAGTGCATAGAGAATATTTAGAGTGAGACTATATTATTCTTTTTTGGTTATTTTAGAGAGTGGATGATGTTTAGTATTTTACGTACACTATGTGAGGTGTTGTGATGTTGTGTGACGCCAACTTGGTCTTTGTGAATGATTTCTGGTAGGATAGTATTCAATTTTAAAGCCAAAATTTTTGAGACTATCTTGATGTCTAGGGCCTGATTCATTAAGGATCTTAAATTAAGAAATATCTTATTTCAGTCTCCTGGACAAAACCATGTTACAATGCAAGGGGTGAAAATTAGTTTTCTGCTTTGCACATAAGTTAAATAATGACTGTTTTTACATGTAGCACACAAATATCAACTTTAAATTTCAGTGTAAAAATATGTTATCAAGTATTTGTGTGCTACATGAAAAAACAGTCATTATTTAAAACAGAAAACGAATTTTCACCCCTTGCATTGTAACATGGTTTTGTCCAGGAGACTGAAATAAGATATTTCTTAATTTAAGATCCTTAATGAATCAGGCCCTAGACCTTTATTACATTTTGCTCTTATGTTTGAAAACATCAATTCTTCTAGTATTTATTTTATCACATAGTTTCCAAGTTGGGTAAGTGCTTTCATTAATTAATTAATTATTATTTTTTTTGTTTTACATAGGACCAGGGGATGACGCTTTTTTAAAGCTTAATATGGATTGTTTTATTTCTTTTTTCTGATGTGTTGCCATTCAAAAATTCTAGTTTTTCTTTAGAATATTTTAGAGATCTAACTTATCCCAGATTTTATTGGAAGATTTCTTCCTCTTTTTTTCATTTGGAGAGTACAGATCATTATAGAATTTATGAAATAGTTAGATGATCTCTGGTATTGTAATCTTGCGATTTCCTTAATGATCTTGAATATTGGGAATCGCATTTGACATTTTTGTTGGACGAAGCTTGTGTGCTAATAATATGTAGAGTGTATTATCCCACTGATACTATTTTTGGAGTGCCCATTGGTATGAAGCATCATATTAGGATTTTAGTAATAGATCTAGAAAATAATAATATTTTAGTTTAAAAGACTTTTGCATTTAGAAAATGTTGGGCAAAATTTGTGCTTTTGTTTTTGTTTCACTTTTTAATACTTTGTAACTAATTAGGGGGCATATGAGAAAACTGTATTGTGCATTTCTATTGTATAATATTTGCTACAAAGAAACATGAAATTGTTTGATGTGCCTATAACAAGTTCTGAGTAGTGAATACAGTGAATAAATACTGCAGCAGGAAATCAAGATCTTCAACCAATCACATTACATACTAATAACACGGTGATGGCAGGCAACATATATTTTGTAATAAAAGCTAATTCTATATTTTAAAAAGACTTTGTAACAGTTAAGTCCCCCAACCCTCTTTCCTGCATTGTAAACATCACTACTTGGAGACCTACTTCCCAGAAATGTTATAAGAACTTCCGCCCTCCAACATACATTCACAGCTCGTTAACTACTGGCAATATGATTTATGTAAGTACATCCATAGGTTTAAATATAAAATGCTACAGAAGGAGGCTGGCCCAGTATAGCATTTTGTGAAGCCTCAATTTCATGAGGGGATCCAAACAGCACAGAGGAAGACGTCCTAGACAAAGGAGCCCCACAATCCAGCTACAGTAACATTTACTTTTCAGAATTTCATATTTTCCTGTCATGTGTTTCCATCACAAATCTTAGCTTTCCTGTGCACATAAACTGCAAATAAGGATATAAGTGTAACTTAGGAAACTTAGTTTGTGCGCAGTGTGCAATGTGTTAATAAGAAAAGAAAGCTGGATAAATAATTAAATTCTTTTTATTTTCTTGAGTAAACATTTTTATTGGGTTTTACAAATGCATATACAGAATAACAGGCTATGAAATGCACGACTGAGCCCGGCTCAAATGGAAAAGACATCACTTGGAGAAGCAAGACATAGAAAATGTACATACATGTAAAGCCTCAAGAGAGGCAATCAATGTAATGCACTATTAATACTGCAATTTGAGGAATGTAAGTGAGGGACAAAAGAGAAGATAGAGAGCTAGAGGGAAGAGGTGGGAGTAGGGGGAAGTCACTGTTCACTATAGAATGTATTGATGTAAGTGAGTGTCGTGAGCGGAATATGTAGAGGATCAAAAGATCAAAATGCCAAGGATGGGGGACAGTCATGGTATTCGGTCCAGGGGCTCCAATCCCGAGTGAATGGGACAGTAGTGTGACGTAAAATGCTTGTTATATATTTCATATAATAGACCTGCCAGATGCAGTTGACATTGGAAGGAAGAGAAGGGGGTTCTGGGTTTTTCCAAAATACTGCAATCTGACATTTCAACAATTTAAAATTTTAAGAATCTTTTCAACATATTGTCTATGGATCTCACTACCTGTTTGTTTCTCAAACTATAAACTAGGTGGTTTAGCATGGGGACCACCGCTGTGTACAGCAAGGAGAGAAATTTGCCTTGTTCCGGAGAGTGCTGTGACTCTGGGATCATGTAGGAAGTGAGCGACGTCCCACAGAATAATATTACAACGGTGAGATGGGAAGAGCAGCTGGAGAAAGCCTTCACTCTCCCCGCTGAGCTATGAATCTTTATGATTGTAGCAATTATGCATATATAAGAAGTTAAAATTACCATAAATGGTGTAAATCCCAAAAATATACATCCCACATATACCAGCATCTCAATGGCTGTGACATCAGCACTAGAGAGCGCTAACATTATTTTTAGATCACAGTAGAAATGACTAATGTCTCGTGAATTGCAGAATGATAGAGTGGAAACCAGCACAGCATGTGTTAATGAATTTAAAAAACCAACAATCGAGGAGACAGAAAATAATGTAATACACAGGTTTTTGTTCATAATGATTGCATAGTGCAGAGGGATACAGATGGCTACATAGCGGTCATAGGCCATAGACGTTAGGAGTAAAAACTCTGTCCCGACACAAAATGTGAAGAGGAACATCTGAGTGATGCATCCTGGGAAGACAATTCTGGTGTCTCCTGTTACCAGAATAGCCAGGAATTTGGGGAGGATGCTGGAGACGTAGATGATGTCCTGGACCGAGAGGTTACACAGGAAATAGTACATAGGAGTGTGAAGCTGGGGGACCAGACATATAAGACTAGTGATAATCAGGTTCCCCAGCACGGTCAGTAAATACATTAACAAGATCCCAATGAAAAGCACAAGCTGAAGATCTGCAGAGATGGAAAACGCCAGGAGGTGAAATTCTCTCTGTATTGTGCAGTTTGTGACATATTCCTTCATCGTTCCTGCAGACAGCGGATCAAGCAGTGCAAAAGTATAACAGAGTAACCAGATGGGTTCATTTAAGAGAAAAGCTCATCCAGGGCTAGATTTATGATTGCTAAATATAATAGCGTGTTCACCTTATATAACAATATACAGATTTTCTTCTATACTTCATACTTTATGTTTATTAAAAATGTCACAAGCTCATCACTGAGATGTCCTGCCCGAGTCATATGGTTTATCAGTGACAGGATTTGGAAGAGGTCACACTAATCACAAATGAGTTGGAAGAAGGCCATCTTCAATCATAAATATTTTGAAAAATTTATGTTTTATGCTCATAAAGTCTTACTGGTAATATGGGGGGGTCTTGTGCCCCATGCAGGCAACAGTGGGTTCAATCAGTAAAGGTTGTCCTATCCTTTTATAAATCACATAATATTTCATACACCAATATAAAATGACAGGTCTAATGTGAGTGAAGGGATGTCTAGAGTTCATGTTTCTTGTTAAGTTTGGAAAATCATAAATAATAAAAAACATTGGTGAGTTTAGGTGTCACTCATTTCCCAGAGACCTATCAGACATCAAAGCATGAAGTGTTTGTAAACCGCTTATTAATCTTATCACTGGATATTAGTCCATGGCAGACTGATATACTACATAGAGGGGCTGGCAGCAATGTGCACACACTCAGTCACTAGATAGAAGACCGAAGAGAGGCCACTAGGGAAGCATTGAATTTCTATAAGGGAAAAGGCCGCCCCCGGACCTCCTGTTACCAACCACTGATCTAAACATTTTAAATTTTAAAATACAAATTTAAAATGTTTTAAACATTTGTTTAAAATTAAACACTTTGCTCACCGTCTAACAATACTCACCACATTTCAGGATATAAACTCGCACAATATTTTATACCATTTTTGAAACATTGTTATCTGAAGATGGTCAGATTTATGGAGTTTGTACAGTTTGTGAAGAATAATATCAGGAGCTGAAAGGTAAAGAAAAAGTTGAAAGCATTTCTTAAAATATATTAAATATCATATATGAGTATATAATCCATTATTTAGTATTAAAACTTATTCATATTTGACCAGTATATTAAAAAAATAAAAAAACGTGAAGCACCATATAGTCAGCAAAAATAATATAAACATATATTAATTTATTCCATGGTACATAAGATAAATACAATAAATAAGAAAACATAATGTAATAAATATTCATAATGTATACTTATAACTTACCGGGTCACAACTGTCCTAAGTCCAGTGCAAGTTATTTATAAATGGAGATTTTCATATGATAATATCAGCACATTTATTCCTGGTTTGCTCCTATTTCCCAAGTACAATGTCTGTAAGATGTATTTAAAGATGTATTTAAAGCTGTATTTATGCCGGAGGGATTTTCGTTTGCAGATACATTTATTAAAATTTCCCCATAACAATTAATGGAAAACATTTTGTTTGTCTATGTTCCTATTTTCTAAGTACAATGTCTGAAATATGTATTTAAAACTGCATTTATTCCACAGGGATTATCCTTTGTGGATACCCTTATTTCCCACAACAATTAAATTTTAACATTCTATTTTACTTGGTGTTTTCTTTAATAATAGAAAATTTCTCACTGTATAAAACCTACTATAATCCTTGAGGTCCTGCAAGCGTCTTCCATATGTTATACATCAATATCTAATAAATTAACTCATGAATATTAAATCTTTGCTCGGTTAATAGACATTTTGTAATTACCATGTGATATTGTCACACACATGAAACAAAAAGTAAAAGTTAGTCATACGAACACATTTTTAATATCCTTTGTTTGTTTATTTATTACCAACATATTGCTCAGCACTGTACAATCAGAGAATGTTTTTAGGGATTAAATAACCTGGTAGTATGTTATCGGACTGTGGGGGGGAATCTGTTGTACCTAGAGAATAACCACACAAACTTACAAACTCCACTGGAGCCCAAGTCTGTGATCCGTAATTATTTGCATAATGTCAGCCTACCGCCCCATCCATATTCCAATGCCAGTGACCATGGTGTAATAATTACCAGTGTGCTTTGATGGAAGTTAGTAAGAATACAGAAGGAGAATGAATATGGTGAAAGAAGAAGACTTAAAGAAAAATAAAGAGACAGAAGAAAAAAAGGATTTAAAATTTGGACACTTTGCTTGATAAATTATTTAAAAGTTTTTTTTGGGGAGGTGGTTTTGAGGGGAGGGGTTAATGTAGGGTTTATTGTATTTTATTTTGTTCAGTTGTGTATTGAGTAGGGGTCTTATGGACCCTTTGTCAGTTATAAAGAGATCCAGGGTGTGGATCTGTTGCTACCTCTCAGGTCCCATTAGTTCCCCCAACCACCCTTTCCACCACAGTCAGGTCACCATAGTTGTCTATGTTGCTGGCTTTCCTAAAATCGTGCTTGTTTATCGAGTGCCGGGTTATAAGAGGGGTGGGGGTGCATTACCTTTCTTACTCTTTCCCCATTGTCCAGATATACAATAAACCATGGTCTTCCAAGTTATCAGCAACAACCATTCTCTTCTCTGGGAGGGAAATTTGCCAGTTTATTATATTCAAGCTTATAAGTTTACATCTTATCACTGTATCAACTAGTAGAAATACCTTAGTCAATTATAAGGAAAATTTTAAAAATTAGTTGGATTTGAAAATTATGTTTAGACTGAAATATAATAATCAATGTTTAATACAACAATATATTTAGCAGACATAATATATCCTAATTTACTATTAAATATATTATGGTATACCTTCTAACACATGGCTCTTCAGTGAGAGATATTGCTTGTAACTACTTTTCAGCTTAGTAAGTGATTAACAACAAAAAATAAATAAATTTTCAGCGATTATGTTTTTTTGTGCACACATTGAATTGTTCCTCATCCTCTGTGTATTCAGGATGTGCATATGATAGAAATGTGTCAGGATTCAATGTATTTTGTGCAAGTTTCAATATTATTGAAACTGGACAAATAGAAAAATCCTTATTAATTTCAGACCAGCTTTAAGTAAAGGTCTGTAAGAAAAGGCATGTCATTGTGTTGTTAATATGGCAACAAAGACTACATTGCTTATAGTAATTTTTGCATGGTTGTAAAAGAAGTTAGTTTCTTTAAGCACTGTAAAAATCCATTATGTCTATGTATCTATTTATCTATCTATCTATATATTTCTACTTTAATGGGACTGTTTTGCATTATTCAATTTCTATTTTAAAGAATATATATATATATTTTCACGTTCTGTACAGTTTTGTAGGGTGTATTTAATTTCTTACCTTATCTAAATTCTAATTAAATCTTTTGTTATAAAAAGCTATAGAGAAAAAAAAAGAAAAACAAATCTATTCTCGTCTAGGGGTTACAAATACAGTTGAAAATAAATAAAAAAACAAAGATGGCCTGTTGACCTTATCACTGTGAAAGTATACTTGAAAAAAATTATATTAGCAAAAAACTCATTTGGAGTCACAGATACAAAATAATAAAAAGTTATTTTCACGTCTGATTTTATCACTAAATATATAGATATAAATTTGTAGTTATCCCTTCATTCTTTGTTTGCACCTATTTACATAGACATGTATGCAGTGGTTAAACTAATGACACTATTTTTAAACGATGAGTATTTTGCTCCCATAACTTACAATATTCTGTCTTGTGTAGTTTACAGTGACAAATATACTCATCTTCAAACATAGTTATATTATAATACATGTATATAAATAAAAAGACACACACAATTATTTCATGAATATATAGTTTACAATAATATTTCAGGACCTTTAGAAAACATTTATTTTCTCTGTAACACCATCTATGGAAAATGCAGTATTTTTCACAGTAGTAACTTCAAAACATCAAAATAAAAGGTTAACCTTGTATTTACATTAATTTTCTAAATGAAATATGACACTTATTTAAATCTAACATTTTAAAAATCTTGTTCATTCACAGTTCCCATTTTATCAACTTCAGCTGCCAATATCCCAAAATATATCACTTTGTTCTATCAAATTTCAAATATGAATGTAACTTACATTTTATAGTTCACAATGCAAATATAAAACATTAACCTTTAGTCTTATTGCAGATTTGGAAAGGAAGAAAAAAGAAAAATAAACATATGACCCGATTTTTCCTACTAAGATTATCTTTCAGCACTCAACAACCTCCCATATCCAGAAATCAGTCTACTAATATTTCTAACATTTTTTTTGCAAAAATAATATATCCCAAAAAGGGTTCTTACCTTAGTACCTATAATATAATCCATCCTCTTAGTAGGCTGAAGTCTGTGGTTCTGTAGCTAGCGGTCAGAGGAGACCGTCCGAGCCCCCAAATAATAACATGGAAAAAAATAGATTATCTGATCCAGGTACTTAAAGAGAAAATAAATATATTTATTAATAAAACATTAACTTAAAATTGAGTTACTGTAAAGTGCTTTCTAAGGATTTCAATTCTGAATTATCTGACCATAGCAGCAAGAGTGTAGATTATATACTATTTGAACAATGGGATCAGTTCACACTTACACATAAATTATTACAATGTTATACAGTAATTCCAAAAATAAGTTAATTATAATATGCAATAAATTCTGTCTCTCTGGGTGGGTGGAATGGAGTCTTTTTTTGGTCCCTCAGTCAATGATCTGGATCTTTGGTCAATGAATCACAGGCAAATCTTAAATAGAAATATTACTATTAGCGAAGTCATAATTAGTCTTAAATTAATAAGGATTTAACAATAGATATGAGTGACATTTTCCAAGACCCTAAACCTTTTACTTAATACTTATATTATTATTAAAATATTAAACATTGTTTATAGTCTCAAGAATGTTAATCTGGGACTGGTTCCCATAAGAAATTACTTTCCACACCTAGGTGTTTATATAAGAGTTGTGAATACAACAAAAGGCTTTGTTTATACTAAATATGTGCAAAACTAGTTTTTACACATAGGTTTAGGTTTCACAAGTGATACATGAGACTCTAATTAATATTCTAAGCAGCTAGTGACTGAAAAGTATTTATTTCGATATAGGAATCTAAGATCAGTGCAGGATCCACTTCTGCGCATGCAAGATTTGGGGCATGCGTATGCAGGGCTGGTGCCCCCATTAGACAGCTTTAGGCAGCTGCCTAAGGTGCTATACTCTGGGGAGGGGGGCACTGTGACTGTGTACCCACACTAACAATGTCTCTGAATGAAACATTGTTAATTAGGTGGCTATTTCCCTAATGCTGCAGTACTTACTTTAAATATAGGATCTCCGCATCCCTCTGGCGCCCGCCTCCTGATTCCAGCCCACCAGAGAGAGGGGGCTGGAAAAAATGTGGAAGAAAGGGCTACAGAATGCATGGAGAAAGGGGGCATTTTTATTAAGCAGGCAAAAAACAGGGTATTGTCTGAGTGTGACCAGTATTCCCCCACAAAAAAACAATACTTTCTTTTTGTTTTTAAATATAAAGTTTGTTTTCTAGTAAAAGCAAATTTTGTGAGAGACATTTAAGGACAACTTCATTTAGCGATCAAAAAACAGGGTTTTGGTGGAGTGTGTGCAGCCGGACCCCCTCCCAAAAAAAAAATATAAACATTTTAAAGAGCCAATCGTCTAAATTTCAATTACATAATTGTGGATCAATGTCAGATAAATTGGATGGCAGCTACAAGTAGCTCCAAATTCAAGTAGCATTACTTCTCTTGCCAATATGACGTTTCAGATTCTGACACTGTAATAATAGAGCAGCCCTCTTCTAAAATTCCTCAACCATTTGGAAATGTGAGGATAAGCAATAATGGTGATTATTTAGACATGAAAATTGAGGAAGCTACTTTGGAACTTGCAAATGTGCAAGAGAATGAGGGGGATAATTGTGGATCTGAAAATGAATGTGTTGTACTAGAACGAGATAATTAAGAGGATGATGACAATTGTGTAGCCACCATGGTACCACCTCATGCCCATGATAAACACATTTTATGCCAAAGCAGAAGACGAAAAAAGCACCTCTCCGGTTTGGAAATATATTTATCCAAACCATTGCAACATTTGTCAAAGCATCTGTAGCTTTTGTCAGGCCAAAATAAGTAGATGTAAGGACGTTAATCATCTAGTCACTTCCTCCCTGATACGTCATTTTCAGTGAGTTCATTCAAGTCGTGTTTCGAAACATGGCAAATTGTGTATAGTAGCAAGCAGCCTGACATGGGGCTACAGCCAAATGGATAGACAGTTGCAATCCTCACCGACATCAACACCTTCATCCTCAACCTCCTCATCATTAGCATCAAATTTTCCAGTCCAGTATCAAATTTTCCAATTGCCACTGACTCCCCTAATGCGATCTCTGAGTCCCAAGAGACATACTTGCATGCTGCAGCTGCTGCTGCTGGGGGTGATACATCTATACAGAAGGAGAACAAGAAGTGTAAGCATAATATTACACAATTGTCTGTGAACCGAGCGTTTGCAAAAAAAAAACACATTTTATAGTCAGCATCCTGTTGCACAGCAGATCACTAAAGCCATGACAGCTATTTTTTTAGTATTGGATGTGCGTTAAATTTTAGCCATCAATGCATCAGGTTTTAGACGATCAATTGAGGTAATATGTCCACGCAACGAAATTTCATCTCGTTTTCATTTCTCATGAACAGCAGTTGTAGTGGGAGGTAAAACAAAAAGTAATTCAGTTCATAGAAAATGCCATTGTACCGACTGTACTTAAAATAAAATATGAACAAAAGAAACAAAATTGTAACATAGCATAAAGTAGCAAATACAGTATTAATAATTCACAATTTATAATTGAAAGTCAAATTGTCCAATGCAAGTTTTTATTTTTTTTTATAAATGAAAATTTCATACAATCGTATCAGGTCATGTACTCATGGTTTGCTAATGTTTTACAAGTACAAAAGATGAAAGAAATATTTAAAGATGCATTTATGAAACAGGGATTATGTTGTGTGAATACATTTATTACAATTTTATCACAATAAACGACTACAATTGAGTTGTATTTATTTTGTATCTCCACCCCCATTATACTAACATATAATATAATATTATGGTTTTTTTTTAGTATTTCCAATAGATTATAAACTTGAGAGTAGACTGCAAGAAGATAGAACACAGAAAAAGAAGATTTCTTTTTTGATAACGTGGTTAGCCAGGGTGTTTACTGTGTGTTACTTATTCAAACAATACTGTATATTTTTCTTTGCACTGAAAACTTAATTGAAATAAATTACATAAATTAACTATATCATGTGTTGTTTTATGCCATCTGCATGCTGTATCTTATAGTTCATCTGCATTGTAATTAACTGCATGTATACAATGAACTATGTACCTGCTGTAAAATAGCTGTTTAATGTCTGAACTCAGCTCTTTAAGCAATTTAGAACTTATCAAAAACAAAGTTTATTTAACAAATCAAGGTAATGTTGATTTTACAACAGAGAGATATTTGTAATGTAAATTCTGAAGAACACTTTGTAATGTTTGTTTCTAAGTTATATATAGAGTACATGTAATTGCTTAGTTTGCAACCTTGGCTGTTTGTCATTAACTGCGTGTATTGCTCCAGTAATCACCTTAATATAAGGAAAGTATTTAATTTAATCTAAGCATTTTAATTGTCAAATTAATTAGTACATCATTTTCTTATATATAGTCTGGGTGTCTATCATTCTTTCTTTGTGCTAGTACATCATGACTGTAATATTGATTCATGATACATGGGGGTACTTCCCTTTACAAGGCAGCACCGCTTTAAATTTAAGTGCTGAAGACGCCGAACTCGCGGGTGTTGAAGAACCCGGAGCTTCATACATTTACCCCATGGTCTTTATAAGATCTCATAAAGTTGTCCTTCAGATGTGGTCGTTCAGACTTACAGCTGCTGCTATTTGCTCCAGTTCCAGCCCCCCAGGTGGGAATCTAATCGAGAAAAAGACAACCCAGGTCCCAGACAGAGAGCCACGATAAGGCAGAAATGCGTCGGGTAACTTGCTCCCTAAAGCGTCTCTGACGTAACTAATCAGTAATCACGCCAAGACGCAGTCAATGGAGGGGAGGTGAAGGGAGTCAGCAAGAATAATAAGCAGAAAAGAAGAAGACGAGAGAGAGGTAAGTAAACTACTGCAGGGATTAGACAGAACCGGATATGGGGAAAACATGGGGTGCTTGGAGAGATTGGGGGGGCAGCTAAAGAGAATGGGGGAGGGCCGAGCCTCATCGCTGATAATCCATCTGGCTCTAATATAAGGTGACTGTGGAAGTCCCCTCTTGAGAGAATGTGGATGAACTCTGGGTGGTCTTGGAATAAAGCTTCGTGCTCAATTTACTATTTTCATTAACCAACACATCCAAAAAATTGATACTTTCCTCACTGTACTGTAATGTAAACTTAATAGGAGTATTTAACCCATTGATATTCACAACACACTTTTTCGGCAAAGTGGGTCCCCCAGTCCAAATAATAAATAAAACATTGTCATAAGGTTTATACATAAAGACGTGCTCCTTGATTGTTGGATTCCAAAGATGTATTTTTCGTCAAAACCAAACCAAATTATTTTGCCTGTTCCAAGGCAAAATAATTCAACATCAATATAAACGTCAGGTTCTCCAATAAAAAATAAATATTGGGCCCCTTATACACGATATTAGATCTCATCTCACAACATCTCCACTGTCAGTAAAGCAGATTCATGTGGTATACATGTATGTAAGTAAACATATAAAATAACCAATAGGGACCCAGGTGGCAAAACCTTCCGCTGATTCAATTCATTCAGAAAATCCATCATGATATGTATATAGTTAGCAGGTTCTGTAAGGCTGCAGGAAGTTATCAATAAATATAGCAAATGGTTGTAAACCTTTCCCAGGCTGTAATAATTGTAGAATCGTGTTGTAGGAACAAAAAAAAAATGGCCTTTTTGTAATAAGCTCGTCCCAGTCGGTGTCAGAATACGTGAAGAAATAATAATACATTATGTTGTCTTCCTCTGCTATGTTCTTTTGGGAACTCCTGGTTTTTAACTTAAATTGGAGTTTAATTTTGATCTTATACTGACCCCTATAAATCCCCAGTAATCCGAAGTGATAAATGTTGAGATTGTAGGGCATATGTACGTCAATATAACATATCTATAACTCACTTTCACAAAAGAGAATATATGTCTACTATATAGAATTATTAAATGTTTTTTCTATGTTCTGGGCTTAATACCACTTCATTTTTGTTAATCAATATATTTATAATGTTATGTGTTACTGTTCCAGTTCGATTGAGTTTGCTCTATTAAACTTAGTTATTTTTGTTACGAAATGAATTTTTGACTACACCAGGAATATATTTGCTTTGAAAGATGAAATATAAGATTTCTTTAGCTGGAAAACGCTTTCACAATTTGTAAAGTACTTATAAAGCCGCTTGCTGGTCACACTTCATACTGCAAGTCAAGGGAAATCTGCCAGAGAAACTTCAAACATGGGACATCTGTGGATCATTCTATTTTTGGCTGTAGGTCTGAATGTTGCAGCGGGTGAGTTGTGTTTTATGTACAAGATAAAAGTATGAGAGTATCTGGTGCCCCAGTAGAATTAGCAGCTCACAGTTAAATGACATTAAAATATTTATAAAATGTTGATTTTTTTATTTCTGTTTAAGCTAGGTCAGGTGAGATAATGGTTTGTTATCTGCACCAGATATATTTTGGTCTATGTATATAGTAATTGATGCTTTCGTTTACCAGTGCATTGTCCTGTAATTCTTCTTTTGTATTTATTGTTTAAATATTGTCAGTGGGACTGTTCTCCAAGAACAATTGTCAATATTGTCTAGAAATAGAAGGAGGCCCTCATATCCTTCACCCTGTTTTAATACACTTCACTGGATTTCTATACTTTAACATTAACATTTTAACTTTATATTTCAGATGGAAAAAGGTGTATATCAAAATCTGCCTCTATACCATTATTTTAAGGTTATTAATAATAAAAATATAAAATGTTATAATTGATAATTCACTATACTGCCAGTTATGGATTAATCAGTGCCTCCAACAACAGATCCCGTTTTTCTTTCTTTTTCTTCACAATAGAGGTCAGGATCAGACAACAGTCAGTAACAAGGTACCAAATCAAGATCAAAGAGGGGTCAAAAGTAGAAGCCAAAGGTTCAGGACAAGTAGCGCTCAGTCAAAGATAGAAATTGAAATCCAGAAAGCTCCACCCAAGTATCAATACATTTGTTATTAATATTACTGACTGAGGTAAAGAGACTAGTGTGGCGAAATGAGGGGTTAATTTCACCTCAACCAGTCGGCACCTTGTATCTCACAAAGTGTGGTTATAAAACATGACCTCATAAGAGAAAGGGAGACAGTGTAGTGACTGTTGGACAGGGGTTGGCAGATGCAGAGTGGTGGGAAATAAAAATGAGAGGAGGAGCAGATTGCCGATAAATTAAAGTGGTTGGAGGTGGGAGAAACGAAGACCAGAGAGGAGGAGGAGGTTGCAGTAGTCCAAGTGAGAGATGATAAGTGAGTGGAAGGGAGTTTTAATAGGGTGAGAAACGGTCTGATACTGGAGATTTTTTTTTGTGGTGGGAACAGCGAGAGTTGGGATTGCTCTCAGGCAGCGAACTGGGGGGACTGAGGAACGAGTAATGTTGCCAATGGACAGAAACAGGGAGAGAGGTTAGGGGACACTGGAGGGTGGGAATACAAGTTTGGATTAAGACATATACAGTTTAGGGAAGCGCTGGGGCATCCAAGAGGAGATAGCAGAAAGACAACTAGAGACATGAGAGAAGAGAGAGGGGGAAAGGTCGGGGAGGAGAGATAAATGTGTATGTCATCAGCATAGAGATTGTATTGGAGTCTGAAAGAGCTGATGAGATCCCCAAGGGAAGAAGTGTACAGGGAGAAGAAAAAAAGACCAAGAACGGAGCCTTGGGTGATGCCGATAGGTAGAGGGGAAGATGGAGTCAGGGGTAGATACAGAGAAGGAGTTGTGGGAAAGGTAGGAGGACAGATAGTGTCACACAGACCAATGGATTATAGAATTTGTAGGAAAATATAGTCCACAGTGTCTAGACAGCAGAGAGGTCCAGGAAGATGGGTAAAGAGAAATGACCCTTAGATTTGGCAGTAAGAAGGTCATTAGTGCCCTAAGCAAGGACAGTGTCTGTTGAGTGGAGGGATAAAAGCCATATTGAAGTGGGTCAAGGAAGGAGTGGGAGGAGAGGAAGGTGGTCAGGCATTTTTAGACAATTTGCTCAAGAAGTTTGGAGACAAAAATGAAGTGGGGTAGTAGTGAGAGAGTCATAGTCTAGGGTGGGGGGTTTGAGGATGGGTGAGACGAGGGCATGCTTTAACAAAGAGGAAAAGGTGTCTGATGCACAGGACAGGTTAAAGAGGTGGGTAAGATGGGCGCATGAATTAGGAGAGAGAGAGTGGAGGAGGTGCTATGAGATAGGGTCAAAGGGGCAAGTGGAATGGGGAGAGTACACGAGAAGGGCCCTGACTTCATCCTCAGAGAGAAGGAGGATAGAGTGGGCAGGACGAGAGTTAATGCAATTAATTTAGTAGAGACAATAGCTAAGCACCAAGTCTGGTCTTTTATAGCTGCACTGTACCAGTCCCAGTGCATCGTGTGATTGTGCATCACGCCTTGTACACCCATATGAACAGACATCTTGACTTGAACACTTAGGAAGTCATTTACAATGTGCAAATTTGCTAAGGTGTAGTGAAAAATCCACTTTTAATGCTGTCATGTGACTCAACAGGGAAAATTTAATTGGCCGTGTTACTGACGAAAGTAAGGTGGCCTGCACACTATTACCATAATAGTGTGCAGGCCACCTTACTTTTGGCAGTAACATGGTCATTTTTAATGCTGGTTTTTGCTCGCAGCTCCCAAAAATCAGTATAAAAATGACCATATTAACGGTAATAGAATTAACACCGCTTTGAGTGCGGCTGTATTGAATTCCCCTCAATATGTGCCAATTTGCCTAGTTTTTCCACCAATGAGCATGGGTGCAAGGATGTTCCTTTCTACGTGTGATCTAGGCACGCAGGTGCAGCTAGGATTTCCAACCTGTGCAAAATCAAATAAAAATAATAATAATTACTATTATTATTATTATTAGTTTTAATATTCATTTGTAGAACACCACAGTGCCAAAACGTTACTCAGATGTTTAGCTCCATTCAAACTATTAATACATTTCTAAAAATATTTATATATCATTTAGAGAATGTAAGGTGATATGGCCCTCAAAAATCCTCAACCAGCCCCAGTTGCTCGATAGCTTGGGCAAGTTTCTAATAAAAAAGCAATAGTGAGACCCATCCTTAAACAGTTATTAGTGGATTGATAACTGTTAAATTTGTCAAGTTACACCTATCTGGACCCATTGGCTTCTAGTTAAAGTTTGTACAAGTGCTGACATGATGCGTGTTAATTAGGATTCCTCATTCAAAGATGAGAGCAACACTATCACTGGCGTAACCCTTTAAAGCAAAAAAAAGTAATATTGATTTATTAAAGGACTTTTCACCTTTTAATAAATCAGTCTTAGTCAGCGCCGGTGCTAGGGTCCTTGGCGCCCTAGGCACAGTGTGAAAATCGCCGCCCCCCCCCGTGTGAAAATCGCTGCCCCACCCCCCCATGTGAAAATTGCCGCCCCCCCACCCGTGTAAAAATCGCTGCCCCCCCTTTAAAAATCGCCGCTGCCCCCCCCCTTTTAAAAATCGCCGCTGCGCTTCCCTCCCCACCCCTCCCCATATCTTTCTTTAACTTACCTGCATGAAGTTGCTCCTCTCTGCTCTGTCTTCTCCCCTCCACTCACAGACACTGTCGGGCCGTGATGATGACATCATCATCACGGCCTGTCACTGTCAGTGAGCGGAGGGGAGAAGACAGAGCAGAGAGGAGCAGCTTCATGCAGGTAAGATTCAATAGCCCCTTCCCTCCTCTCCTCCCCGTGGATTTCCGTTTTTTTTTAATTTCGAGGCGCCCTGCAGGTCCTGGCGCCCAAGGCAATTGCCTAACCTTGCCTAATGGGAGCGCCGGGCCTGGTCTTAGTGCATTCAAAATCTTCAATGAGGAATCCCTGGCCAGAAGTGTCTCAGAACACCTTTATTTTGAGATAGTCTGGTGTGATTAAACTCCTCACACTACCATGAAGTTTCCCACTTCCTTTACAATGTTTTAAATGTTTTATATTTGTGGGAAGATGATTTCATGGGAGGTAGACACCATTATTTGTTTTCTCCTTTAACACTGTCAGTGTTGTAAAATTCAGAAAGAGAATTCATGAAAACATTTAATAACTTGCACTTTGCAATGCAAGACACAATTATGCCGAGTATATGATTGGAGCAGAACCTATTTTGAGACAGTCTGGAACCTTCAATGAAATAAACATTGAAATAGCTTTTATTATGTAATCCTGCTGCCATCTAGCATAGCATGTAACGATCACACATTGTAAGTATTGGATCTGATTGGGGTATAACTGATCTCAAGGGGACTGCTTTAAAATCTCTCCCCGTTGGACCGTTGGACTATATGGGTGACCTGGAGACGCTCCCATTTTAAGAAGGTCTTTGGAACGTGCCTTTTCTGATATTTCCTGAATATGCTATTAATACCTGTACCTGTCTGACAACCTGTAAAACTAAGTAAAAAACTCTTAAACATTATATATCCTTGTCTGTTTCCTTCTCTGGGTCTCATTTAGAGTAAATAGCAAAACAAACACAGTAGGCAAATTTGCGCCTTAGCAAAACCAGGTTGCAGTGCAGGGGTCAAATGTGCAGCAGATTTAGAATTGGGAGGGGCGTGTCCTAGCTCAACTCTAAATCGTAGTGTAAAAATAAATCTGTTCAATATTTGTGTGCTACATGCAAAAGCAGACGGTATTTTCCCCACATACACAAAAAAATAAAATGCAACAACTTGTCCAGGAGTAAATTTGCTCCTTTTTTTTTGCTTTGCTCCTAACGCTGTGTCAATGAGGCAGATTCAAGTCCAAAGCAATCTGCGCGAGGCGCCTCCTGAACGGCTGCGAGAAACCTCGCACGGATAATTTTTTACTGAAGCAATGCTGATTTCTGTTCGTGCCCCATAGAGGTGCGAGGAAAAAACCATGTTGCGTGTTACTGTAATGCAGCTAAAAACTCCTTCTTAGGAACATCGCAGACAATTGAATCTACCCCAATATGTCCATAATTGTACAATGGAACCTTATTATAAGTGCAGCTGAACCTGTCACTTATAACAAACCAAAACTAAGGGAAATTTATTTTGCGTTAAGAGAAGAAAGCTGGATAAACAATTTAAAATTTGAAGTATCTTTTCAACATATTGTCCATTGCTCTCAAAACCTGTTTATTTCTCAAACTATAAACTAGAGGGTTTAGCATGGGGACCACCGCTGTGTACAGCAAGGAGAGAACTCGGTCTTGTTCCTGATATTGCTGCGACTCTGGGGTCATGTAGGAAGTGAGCGTCGTCCCGCAGAATAATATTACAACGGTGAGATGGGACGAGCAGCTGGAGAAAGTCTTCACTCTCCCCGCTGAGCTACGAATCTTTATGATAGTAGCAATTATTGATGTATAAGAAGTTAATATTAGCATAAATGGTGTAAGTCCCAACAATATATATTCCACATATATCAGCATTTCAATGGCGGTTATATCACCACTAGAGAGCGCTATCATGGCTTTTAGATCACAGTATAATTTACTAATGTGTTCAGAATTGCAAAATGATAAATTAGAAACCAGCACAGCATATGGTAATGAGGTGAAAAAACCGACAATCCAGGAGGCAGAAAATAATGTAACACACAAGTATTTGTTCATAATAATTGCATAGTGCAGAGGGATACAAATGGCTACATAGCGGTCATAGGCCATAGACGTTAGGAGTAAAAACTCTGTCCCGACACAAAATGTGAAGAGGAACATCTGAGTGATGCATCCTGGGAAGACAATTCTGGTGTCTCCTGTTACCAGAATAGCCAGGAATTTGGGGAGGATGCTGGAGACGTAGATGATGTCCTGGACCGAGAGGTTACACAGGAAATAGTACATAGGAGTGTGAAGCTGGGGGACCAGACATATAAGACTAGCGATAATCAGGTTCCCCAGCACGGTCAGTAAATACATTAACAAGATCCCAATGAAAAGCACAAGCTGAAGATCTGCAGAGATGGAAAACGCCAGGAGGTGAAATTCTCTCTGTATTGTGCAGTTTGTGACATATTCCTTCATCGTTCCTGCAGACACCGGATCAAACACCGCAAAAGTGTAACAGAGTAACCAGATGGGCTTATTAAGTAGCTCATTCAGGGCACTGAGATGTCCTGCCTGATCCATATAATTTGCAACAGGATTTTGGAAATATCACACTAGTGGTAATGGAGAAAAAAGGGTAAATTTCTGTCCTAAATATGTTTCACTTCTTTACCGCCAAATAACCCCCATTTTTCAAACAATATTCGCAAATACTATGTAGAATATTGATATTTTATGGTCGTAATGTCTTATTCCTAATTTGGAGGGTCGTAAATCCCATAAAGGCAACAGTGGGTCTGATCAATTAACACTTCTCTCTTGTCTTTATATAAATTACCCTATGTGCTGGTTCCTCAAAATCTACAGCTGTTTACAGCTATTTACATTAAATTGTTACAAAGATATGTTTTTATTTTTCTATATCACAGATCATTTTGGACATATTTATATATTAAAGCGAAAACATCAAACCTGTCAGCTCACTCGCTGGGACGAGCCAAAGGTTGCAAATAACAAGTCAGCCGACTGCCGCACCGAAGAGAGAAGATTCATTGGCTGATTGATCACAATCTAACATAGATGTTACATTTAGTGATAACTAAACACTTGTTTGTTTTGTTTCATGAAATTTTGAAAGACTCAAATAAAAAAAAAAATATTACAACTGCTTAAAAAATTTCTGTCACACATAGTTTTATTAGACGAGCACCATTGGCCTAAGGGTAATCCTAACTTATTGAGTGATACATGAATAAAATAATATACATCAGCTTCTTATAAATCTAAAATTACAGTGGTCATAATTTTATTCTGCTAAAGCGTTCATTACACTATCCACAATACCAGATGTGATCAAGGGAGCTGATGCCTGTTTATTAAGAAAACTACTGAAAAACCAAACAATCACCATGGTTGATGTAAGTGTGCCGAATGTTCCTAGTCGACCTTTTTTTGCAGAATAATAGAGCAAGCTACAAGAATGGGTAGAAGGTCACATAATATTGGCAAGATATTTCAACTCCACAATCGATTCATCGATAGATCAACCCAAAAGGATAAGAGACTTTGCAGAAAATGATCACCCACAAAGTTACTTACAGACTCGTTTCAATGTGCTGGTCCGTGTTGGTATCCATCAATATACTTCCTACTACCCTTAAGCACACATCCACCACAATAGACAACTTCAGATACTGTATATAAAATCTCAGATAGAAAATATAATTACTCCAGCTCATCCTCCTATCTGGTTTATGCTGAAATTCCTTGCATCTGAATCTTTTAAATCCCATATGGAATACCATATACTAAATTATATAGACGACAATCTAGAAAATGTGCAATATTTTAATCTATTGCTTACATATTAGGCAGCGCTGTACGTGGGGATCGTGGTGCAAATAAATTACATATGAACACATGAAACAGAAGGTATAGAAGGAAAACATATTAATACCACTATTATCTTACTTTCAGGGGACAAGTTATGTTAACTAAATCTTACAGAACCTAAATCCCATAGATAATTTACAATAGATGGAGTAGTGTGTCTCAAAACCTAAATACCCCATCAACCTCTCTAATATATCTCCACACACAATATATTATGGACCTAGATATCACCAACATTGGCATGGTGAAATGGAAGGACATTTCTCCACATCTAGATCTTGAAAATATTTTGAATAATCACATAAAAATGGATAAACATTTGGTGTTTCGCTCCTACAAAGAAATTAATTTACTACATTTTTACCTTACACCAAAATTGAGATTTACTATTGGAGCCGCTCTAGATACTAATTATTATTAATGCAAAATACCTGAATCAAAGCTTCTAAATTGCCTAAGGATGGGCCCCAAAATTCGAGAATTTTGTGAAATTATACAGAATTACATCAACAATTAAAATTTAATTTCTTTTGACATGTGATTGGGCATTCTGGAATATCCACACAAGAGGAATGAACCATAAATTGACTGCAGGAAAAGAGTTTTAGGGCTAGATTTACTAAGCTGCGGGTTTGAAAAAGTGGGGATGTTGCCTATAGCAACCAATCAGATTCTAGCTTTCATTTATTTAGTACTTTCTACAAAATGACAGCTAGAATCTGATTGGTTGCTATGGGCAACATCCCTACTTTTTCAAACCCGCAGCTTAGTAAATCTAGCCCTTAGTGTTATTAATGATACCAGCAGCATCTGAAAACAGTAGTTTTATCTCAGTGGATCTCAACAGTTATTCCTAGACTGAGCTTGGAGGTCAGTCGGCTGTCATTCTTATTTCACAGTGATTGGATAGAAATAAGAAATATTAAGGAAACAATCACCGTATATATATATCAACCACGAAAAAGGTCGTCAGCTTACTTTATAGAACAATTCAAAAACGTCATCAGGTGGAAATCCCCTATAAATCTGTGATTGTGGTATCATTAAGAGAAGTCTGGTGTTGACTTTCTTTTAATTACCATGTTCAAAAGTGTCTGGAGCAACAGTTTAATCCCTATTGTTCTATTCTTCCCGGACTGGCTAAACAGACATTATACAGTTTATTGTTACAAATATACCATATGTTATTCTTTGACATGTTACATTTTGTTTATATAATATATATTGTATTTTTTATTCTAATTTGCCAAGATGGAAACTTTTACTAAAACACCATTACACCGATCAGCCACAATACTAAAACCATGCTTCTAAAATTGTATATGTCCCACCCCGTGCCTCCAAAACATCTGTGACCCGTTGAGGCATGGACTCCACAAGACCTCTGAAGGTGTCCTGTGGTATCTGGAACCAAGGCGTTAGCAGCAGAACCATTAAGTTGTGAGGTGGGACCTCCATGGCTCTGACTAGTTTAATCCACATATCCCACAGATTATCGGATCGAGATCTGGGGAATTTGGAGGCCAAGTCAATGCCTTGAACTCTTTGTCATCAATCTAAATATTTTTAGTGTGAAACAAGGGTAGTTAAACCCCTAAAACAATTGAAATTCAATTTTGTAATGAAAATAGCTTATTAGCTTAGTATTTCTTGGATAGATAGAAAGAGATGAAAGAAAAATAGAAGTTACAGGTAATATAGAGTCTGGTGAATAGTTACATATTGTTTCATATATACAGGTGTATACTGGGACAGTACAACATATATCAGTGAGTGTATTGATGTCTAATCCAGGCTCTGTACTATTCTATCTCAACATTTATAAATATTATTTAAACTTTGTTACCAGAAGATTCTCAGATTGTTGTAGTTTGTGAGCATAATATCGGGAACTGCAATGTACAGAAAACTGTAAAAGTATATCTTAAATTACAGTACGTATCAGATATACAAGTATATAATTAATCATTTAATGTCAAGACATCTCTGACCAACAAGTCTTAAAAAAAAAAGAGGACAAATCATAAAGTACTAGCGGCAAAAATGCTACATATCATTTTGTAACACAACATAATGCAATAAATAGTAATAATTTATAATTTATACTTGATAGCTAAGATGGAATATTTACCAAGTCAAAACTGTCCTAAATCCGTTGCAAAAATGTTGTTATTTCATAAATGGAGATTTCATATGATGGTATCAGCACATTTATTCCTGGTTTCTTCCTATTTCCCAAGTACAATGTCTGTAAGATGTATTTAAAGCTGCATTTATGCCGGAGGGATTTTCCTTTGCGAATACATTTATTATAATTTTCCCAAAACAATTAATGTTTAACATTTTGTTTTACTTTATTGTTAGGATATTTATTTAATAATTTTCTATGAATACTATACATGTGAATTGCATACAGTAATGCTCATAACTTGTTTGGGTATTTCAAACTTTGCACTTTGTATCTAAAAAGAGAACATAATTTAACTCATGAATAACAAATCAATAATTGATTAATAGACATTTTATAAGGAACTCATTCTATATGTGTTCAGGCATCACAAACATTAAATAAAAGTAAAAGTAAGGATAAGAATACATTAGTATTATCCTTTATATAGTGCCCACATATTGCTCAGCACAGTACATTGTAAGAATGTGTTTGAAGCTGATTAACCTGCCAGTATTTCTGGACCATGTGGGGAAGCCGGGGGAGCTGCAGGAATCCCACACAAACTCAGTGAGAAACCTTCTAAAAGGGAAAGTGAAGGTGTTGCCCAGTGCAACCAATCAGATTCTAGTTCTCATTTATCTACTACATTCTACAAAATGATAGCTAGAATCTGATTGGTTGATATAGACAACTCCTCCATTTTTCCTTTTCAAAAGGTATCATAAATTTCAGACAACAATTCTGACCATTGTGCCACCATGCCGCCCCATCCATATGTCATAGTGACAGTCATAAATTATAATGCACATTAACAGAAGATTGTGAGAAAACAACTGAAGAGAAACAGAGGGATTTCAAAATGTGGCACTGTGCTTGAATATTTATTTTGAGGGTATTGTTTTTTGGGTGTTAATACACTGGGGGTTTTTTGCTCTATTTTAATAGTTTATTTTAGAAACTCCATGAGAGAACTGAGAGTTTATAACATTCGGGACAATGAATAAGGACATCATACCTTCCCTGGAAGATATTTGAAAATGTCTGTTCTGTTATTTATTCTTCCTATAGAGATGAAGAAATATCCCTTGCATCAGTTCAACAACTTATTTGTGACATTTGGCCTTAATTGTTTTTGGAGCGATGTGATTTACAAAACTTGTATTCTAATTTGAAACATAAAAAGGGGCCTCTGTACAAGCTTCCTGCAAGTTTATTCCAACCCACTGCAATAGCCATAAGAAATTCTTAGTCATTAAACTATATATATTTTAACATATTTCATATTCATGGTGCTGTACAATGGGCATCAGGCTGTATACTGGAAATATAATGGAAACCTTGTTAGAATTAGTATAGTGTACACTAGAAAATAGATAGTACACTCCCATGGATAGGCCTGTATGCCGGCCACATGCTACTTGGCCTACTGGTCATTCATCTCTACTTGAATGTCTCAATACTACTTAGAGCTCAACATATCCAAAACTGAGCTCCTCATCTTCCCCCCTCCCAGTTTCACTACTCCCCTTGAGTCTCCATCACTGATGACAAAATCACATTCTCCCCTGTTCCCCAAACTAGTTGTCATCCTTAACTTCGCCCCTGGCATCACTGCACACATCCAGCCATTGCACCTTCATGTTGTCTGGATATTGCCCTTTCTCCGTCAGGATACTACCAATGTTATTCATTCTCTTTAAATCTCTTGCCTTGACTACTGCAACCTCCTCTTACCTGGCCCCTCCATCACCCATCTATCGTCACTTCAATTTGACCAAAATGCCTCTCATACATCTCTGACCTCATCATGAGATTCTTTCTAACCGCTTCTTTATTGGGTGACGTAGATGATACACAAATATCTGAACTCTTTGATTCTCTGAGTAGTACCATGCCATTTTGTATCATGTTACAGTATGTTGGCCTTGACCGGCAATAAATATATTTATATATATATTCTATGGATATTCAAGAATAATCTTTTCCATAATACAATCCTTAGAGAATGCAAACAGCTTCTATAACTTTATAGTTAATTCAGACATATTCATTAATTATTCACAACATTTCCACAATCTAATAGTGTCATTTGATTCTCCCAGCCTTATTTAAACACACACAGGCTGTTGGCCTTAGAGGATGCTCCACCCTAAAGATGGTGTAGGAATTCTGAAACCAATCATCAGGATGTCAGGATAGGAAGAAAATTATCTTACCTAATATGTGCTGAATTTGTCTCTCAATGGTTCAAAAGTTCTGATTTTCCTCTGCACCAGCCGCCTGCATCCCACTTCTGGTACCAAGATATTGTGGTGGAAAACCAGCAGTAGTTAATTTTGTAAGCATATTATAAAAATATAAAGTAAAAAATATATTTATTTTTTAGCTATCAAACACAGTCATTACTTCTTTAAGATCGATTACTTTCAGTAACAATAAGCAGCAATTTATATGCTTTGAGATAATTTGTTTACATACATATTAAATACATGTGCATACATCATAAACTTTACACCCACAATATTAAGACACTTGTTATGTCTTAGAAAGTAAAGGAAAATATTATATACTGTGTCTTAAATATTTAACATCATCTTGTCTCAAGGTCCTCCCTTTAATATTACAGCAAGTACAATAATCATCATCATCATCATTTATTTATATAGCGCCAACATATTCTGTCGCGCTGTACAGTTGGGGACAAACACAGTAATAAACAAACTGGGTAAAACATACAGAGAGGTGAGATTACATTAATGGATATTTTATATATTTTATACTAATAGTTTTAATGAGACGTACTTCCAATTCTGCAATAATGAATGCAAGTGTAAACATGTAACTAAATAACATTTTCACCATAATTTAAATTAGCTTAATAGTGGGGATGCTTAATTTATTCATGGAGATGGTCCCCATCTTGAAGTAAAACCCAACTCTTTCTGTTTGGAAGAGTGAAACTTGTTTTTAGCTCAAACCATACTGTGCAATAGTAGAAAAGAAGGAAAAACAGCAAAACTGCTCTTGAAATTCGACACAAATAGCAGCAGAACACAGGTCCACATAGCTGTGGTTTATTCAGATCCCAATTGATACTGAAGAAACAAGCAGGACTATTTAAACTGCCTTAGTATGGACATTTCCCATAACTTCAGAGGAAGTCAGAGAGATGAAACGCGTTGGGTACCTACCTGGAACTTACCTGATAGACTTCCTTTCAGTACATGTGGGATTCTTCTCCTGTTCACAGTCTTCTTCCATGCACGGACATCTTTACTGTTATGGATAGCAGATAAGATCCAGATACTTTTGTCTGAAGGTACAGGCTTTGTAATGTCTTTAATCACTGTGTATTAAAGTTTATTGGGAATTTTATTGACAGTCTCTGTTTTTATATCACACACTTTTGTGTTTTTAAAAATGTGTTGCACTATATTATTTCTATTTTTGTCGACTTTCAGCTGCTTGCCTCCAATCTGCAATCACGTCTCCTACATTATTGTGAGGTTGAAGAAGATGATTTCTTTTTGAAGCTTGTATTTGCAACAGATAAGCTCTCTTTTATTACATTTTTGCTTTGTGGCTATTCACTATACCATTTGCGAAACTTAATATACTATCAAAGATGGCAAAGAGCCGATAACTTGACCAGAACAACCCCTATGTTTTTTTGCAAGGCTGGGAGAAATATGTCCTATGGAGGGGCTAACTATGTAGGGAAGATTGCAGTTGCAAGTGGAGCTAACTAGTTTAAACATCGTCCACTAACCTGAGGAAGCATGGAGCCACATTGTGTCAAATAATAAACTTAAAAAAGTAGTTAGATCTAATTGCCAAGTTTATGGGACATAATTTTAGACTATACAGGGAACATTTTAGACTGTCAGAAAACACGCTAGATTGTATTATAAGTAAACAGTGGCATTGATGGTTTAGCAATGGCCTGTATATATTTTCTTTTTAAAAGAGATACAGTCTAGAGAAGAAGACTTTCCAAACTTGGAAACAGATGTTGAATGCAACGCAGGTTCTTCCACACTTGGCTGAAGTTCACACACCTGTGAGCTGCATGTGTGAATAGGCAATGACAGGCAAATTCCATGGCCCAAGCTTGTACTAAGTGCCGTAACCTTGTTGCATGTACAGCTCACAACGCACTTGTTGAGTACGATTGCATTATTGTCGTTGAGACAGATATGCTAATATGTATTTTACTCCTGCTGGCTGTGGTGATTATTGCCTGAATAATAATAGTAATTGCCAGTGCAAGAACTTAGATGGCACAGACGTATCCCCCACCTCCACTCTCCCTCCTCCCTCTCTTTGTGCCCCCACTCCTACTGCTACCTTAGGAAAGATCCACACTCCCATGTAAGAAGTTGCTCGCTGCTTCACCTTCAAGTCAGCAGCTGGCTCTCCATGTGGGCACAAAGCAAGGGCATCAATATCACCGTATAAGTAACATTATGTAACTCTTTCAGTGTTGCAGGCAACCCACTAACCATCAGCACCCTAGGAAACCAACTAGGTTCTCCAATGGTAGAGCCTGTAATACTGTTGTTTTATTTTCTTCTTATGTAACGCCCCCTAGTGGCGTGTTAGTAAAACCCTGCACCTCAGTGAATTCAGGAGGGGTCATCTAGAGGGTAAGCTAATAGTTTATGAAAAGTTACATAAACAGGTTGCCATGGTGATAACCCAGCCCAGTCTGTGAGACTAGGGGAGAAGAAGGAGGGGGCTGTCAGCAAGGGGGAAAGGAGACAGAGAGGAGACACAGGAGAGGAGAGATGGTAGCTGGGGACTGGGGGTGGAAGCTCCCAGGCTCCCCCAGCATTGCTTGGCTGTCTGAGCATGGTGACTGAGCCAGGGCAAGGAATGTGTGCCCTGGATGAGGGGGAGAACTCCATGCCACTATAGAGAACCCACGGGAGAGGGGGACACTTTGCATGGAAGAGGCCCTGGAGTGAGGGCTGCTACAAGAGGCATGGTAGCTGTAGTGTCAGATCCTGAGGCTGAGAGTACACAGAGTGATGTGTCAGAGCACAGGAGACATCATCCCCGCAGAGGAGGGATGAGCTGCAGTTGAGAGGTGCACAGAGTATGTCAGAGCTGCATGGAGGAGAAGCTGCCTGCCTATTAGCATCCATGTGAGTGCCCCTGCAGAGGAGGGTGATCTGCAGTGATTATGGAGTGTAAGAGAGACCTATGATTTATGTTATAACATCTGAATAACATTAAGAACTGTGCAGGAGGAGTAATGAGATATATTTGCAACCATATTCGTATTGCTCATTAAGAACTGTGCTGGAGAGAGTAAGGAGCTGTACATATATTTCTTTATTGCTGCAACCATTATGATTATCGTGCTGGAGGAAGAGGAGTCTAAATAAAGAGTTGAGTTTGTTATAGAGATGGTCTGGCGCCCAAATGATTGTGACTTTTATTACACTGCATCACAAAGCGACATTACCTGTGTCCCACTAACTACAGAGAAACACCTGCATGTGCAGGGACCCCCTGATCATTTACACCCATGCCCATCAGCTAGCCAGGGTTTGAGAAGGAGGTGCATTGTGTACCCTTTGCTCCCCACAATACACACAGTGACAGGGGGTTACACTTAGATGAGGTTTATGTGCTCAAACCATTAAAAAAAGTGGTTGTGAACAGAAGAAGAAAAGGCTGAGCTGGTTTTTATTTAAGATATTTTGGCTTTTTAGAGTTATATGGAAAATCCCTGTATAACAGGTAGTTGGGATTCACAAGGAGAGTAATAGCTGAGTAATAACGGTGAGTTCCCTGTAGCAGGTTCATCCTCACAAGTCGGTGTTGAACATATATTTTTCATGATATCACCCTGTTTTTCCTCACCTCCTTTTACTGATGCCTCCAAGATCCAGGACATTGACCATAGGTGAGACGTATGCGGTCCTCCTCCCTCCATCGTCCCATATCCCCCATCCCAGGCCCGTTGTCTACCCTCTTATTTTTAGTTCTTCTTTCTCCATATAAGTATCTTCTTGTTTTTGTCTTCTCTTTTTCTTTTTTGATTGCTATATTTGAAAATGAAAAGCTTTGTAATCTGTGTGTTATACTGTAACATTGCTGCATCTTTAGCTAGCTATATGCTTTCAATAAACAAAGTGTAATCAAGAACATATTTTTTTCCTTTGCAAAATCTTAAGTATCTGATTTCAAAGGGCAAAAGATGTATTTGATTTGTTTGTAAAACCACCGCAGAGCATGGTGCTAGCTACCATGGACCCCTTGCTAGGTCCTCATATATATATATATATATATATATATATATATATACTCCTGCCAGACGTGCGGCAGAAAATTTCAGTTCCGAGGGAGGTTGAGAAGATTCCAACGTTTCCATTCCTGTTATTAGTTATGAGAAATATAAACTGTAAGAACAGTGGAGCTGACTTGAACGACCGAGAAGCAGTATTTACAGATAAGCTGTCTTTTTCGCACTATCTGGTACGCACTATATATTAGAGCAACGGGTGGAAGACATAAATTTATGTAATACTTATAGATTTTTGGCTTCTGAACACAAAAATGACTCCCGATTTTGCATATCACATCACGTTTTTGTGCAAAACGTGTTTATGAATAAGTCATTTTTTTCATATTCTTTAAAATAATAATTGTATTCTGCCTACATTTATTATAAAACATTGTCTTAAATGAATTCAGTCAGTAGTATAGAACGTTGCAATTCAGCTCTCGTCATAAAACTTCTCCCCACCCAGTGCCAGATTAAGGTCCACATGGGCCTGTAGCTGAAATTTACAAATGGCCTAAACCCCATACTGTCTATAGGAACATTGCACACACACAACAACTACAACTACAAGGTGAGCTGGCGAAGGTGGAACCAAATACAACAAATGCAACACAGTTTTGCCCTGTGCTGGCTCATTTTAACCCCAGCCTACCACTGCACACACACACACAGTACACACTACACACACACAGTACATATACAAACATAGATTCTTCAAAAATAAGTTTAAAAGCTGTTTTACTGCACAATGACAACACATACGTGTCAATACCGTTAGCACATACATTCAATCTTAAAGAAGCATATGACAATTTGTAAACTGTTTTGGAACTGATTGGATATACAAGACACAACTGGTTAATATGTGGAGATCTTAAAATGTTATGCATGGTACTTGGCCAGCAACAAGGTTACATCAAATTCCCATGTTTTCTCTGTGAATGGGATAGCAGAGCTAAAAATTTACATTGGCAAAAAAATAATTGGCCAGTTCGAAAATGTTTCGAAATTGGAAAAAATAATGTCATCAAATCCAGCTCAGTAGATCCAAATAAAGTTTTACTTCCACATCCACTTCCACTTCCACACATAAAATTAGGACTGGTGAACAATTTGTAAAAACACTAACTAAAGATGGAGAAACTTTCAAGTATCTTTGCACCAAATTCCCTAACATATCCGATGCTAAACTGAAGGAAGGCTTTTTTACAGGCCTTGACATTAGAAAGTTAACAAAAGATGACATTTTGGGGCGCGTAATGAATATTGTGGAACTTTCGATGTGGACTTCGTTCAAACAAGTGATTTCAAAATTTTTAGGCAATGTTAAGGATCCAAACTAAAAAGAAATTGTCAGGGAAATGCTTAATAGTTACAGAAACTTTGGCTGCAATATGAGTTTAAAGGAACATTTTTTGAATTCCCATATTGAGCATTTCCTGAATAATCTCGGAGACTACAGTGAAGAACAGCGTGAACAGTTCCACCAAGACGTTAAAGATGTAGATAGAAGATACCTGGGTCGTTGGGACGTCAGTATGATGGCTGACTACTGCTGGATGATACACAGGCGACACATAAAAAACCTACAAGCGAAAAGCGACAAAACGAAGTTTGAAGGCAAAAAAACCAAGATATTAACGATTTTTTTTAATAATTGTGGCTTTGTTTCTATCATTGTTTGATTTTATTATTTTATTATGTAAGTAAGACAAAAACACAGTAAGTCATCTATACTTCTTATTTCACAATAAATATGTGAAGAACAATTAAACTTCTTGTTTTTTCTTAAAAATGTATGTAACCCCCTTATAGGGAAATGTGATGTGGCAATTTTTTTTTAGTATACTATTTCTTGATGTACACAGGACTATAATTAAGAATATAAAAGTATTATTAAAAAAGCTTGTAATGCCTTAAATTTCGCAGACCTGCGTTATTCATTGTAAAACTATGAGATGGTTCCAAACATTTTATATATGAGTTTTTATACTATCCTAATGCAAAAAAATACAAAGGAAGAAAATCTTCTTAATCACCTGATAAAATTATCATTCAAATGCCTAAAAATTAATCTCACACAGTATTGAATTTCCATTTCAGAGTAGACAGAGCTTATTGTGGTAATATATCAGAATAAAATTTCATATTAACTGCAACATATTGTTAGAAAACAATAAAAAACAGTAGAGTAAATATTATTTCAGACAATTTCTCGTATCCCAGAAATGCACTTAAAACTTGTTCTCCAGAGTAGCGGTATATTGTAATGTGTCATGTTTCCATAATACCAGGTTATAGTTCTCGTGTTTCCAAGGCACATGTGAGGCTGGCCTTTATTAGCAGAGCAGAGTATGAGAACCAGCTGCAGAAACACTGAGCCTGGGTGGAGGAACATACACAGTAGAACAGATTGTTTTATATAATATAATTCTATACATTGTTTATTTATTTAAAACCTCATGACTTATATTATAATAAGCATGATAATGCAAAAAGAAAAAACACAACATAAACCTGGGATTAAGGGTCTCAGCTCTATAGGACCTGAGCGATAAATGTCGTCCCAGGGTCTTACTTCTCTCCATGTCCATTTAAGCCATTTCTACAGGTCGCTGTGTAGAACCAGTGCTTTTATACTTTGTTTCAGATTCAATCATTTCCTTATTATTTGGCTGTTGAGGATCCTGCATCACAGAAAGTTGAAACAACAAACTCTCTTCATTCAAGATGCTATCAATGTCATTTGTAAACTCTTCTTGATTGTTTTTTGCTTTTGCTTGTACAACGTTCACATTCACAGGAGACTTCGTGTTTGTAGATTCCTCCCAGATAATTTCTAGTCTTTCCCCACAACAACATTTCACACAAAAGACAAGAATCAGGACCAGAGCAAGACCAGTCACCTGTGTAGGAAACACGGTTGAAACCACTGAAGTTATTAATGTAATGAACAACAGATCTCACATAGTGCTCTGCATAATGATTAATATACTACAGCATAAAACACATACAGGATCATTTATAAAACCCTCGGGGCAAATGCTCTTCTTTTGTGCCCACTTTTGCAAAAATGCACTCGGCTTTACAAGTAAACTCATGGATTCACAGGACAAGCTACCAGCATCTGCATAGGTGAAAGAATTTGTCCTTTCAGATGGGAGGCGTTAGGAATACGGGCTATGTTCCCTGCTGAGTAATAATACAGCGCTATATCAATTAAAAAAGTAGTAGTAAGTTTAATATGAGTGATATTCATTCATAAACAATATGATAGATAGATAGATATGACATAGATAGATAGACAGATAGATATGACATAGATAGATAGATAGGTGGATAGATAGATAGATAGATAGATTAGAGATGAACGGTTCAGATTAGGAGGAATCCGACAGATCCCAATTTTGGGATATCGAATCAAACCAAGTTGTAGTGAACAGGATGGAATTACAGTTATACGGATTGACAAATAACATAATTGTTGGGAATAAATCATAATCATAACTGCATTGTAAATACAGTATAGCAAATTAATCCATTCATAATTTAAGCTTCTCTGTAAGATAAGGTGTAAAATATGAGGTCAGTACTTGGGTTTATTCTGTTACAAGATAACAGAATCACCTTTAGGGGAAGCTGAAGCTGAAAAACCAACAGTCCTCTCAGTGCATGATCCTTTGCTGTCATTACCCACTCGTGACGCGTTTCGATTTGAACAATCTTTATCAAGGCAACAGGGATCTTACTAAATGGACCACTATATAAAAGAAGTTTCAGAAGTCACGATCCAAGTGTTATACAAATACAAATCAATATGTTCCGTTAATCAGGACTAGAATAACAAATTCAACCTAACGTTATTATACAATATCGCTCCTTTTCAGAACACAAATCCACTTAAGAAAAAAATGTCCCCCATCTGAATTCTCGCAATTTGTTCCATTGGACAAAAAGATTCCTAATATATTCTTACGGGATAAAATAAGTAACTAATGGACTAAGGGGACTATTTATCAAAGTTTTCCCGGGAGTCCTCAGCAACGCTATGTACCAATGACCGAAATTAAGTTTTCAACCGTGTTAATGTACATCAGCTCAAGCTGGCGAACATTAACATAACTGAAAACTTTCATTGAAAACAGCTCTGCTCCGAAGAGCAGAGCTGCACAGCGCATGTGTGGAGGGAACACTTGATCCCTCCATGTCACATGACTCAGATTCTTCAGTCAGGGATCTCTGTGGCATGCCCGAGGTTTTCGGTCGGCGCATGTGCACTAACATAAAATCAAGGAGTAGATCAACGCAGCTTTTTTGGCTGAGAAGAGGCTGCGATCAGGAGGCGAGTCACTTCTCAGGGACAGCAGGTTATCGGCATTGCTGTCCCAGAAGCTTTTCTTGATAAATAGCTGGAAACTTTTAATCCTTATCAAGGAGATAAGGATTGAAAAGTTTCAGGACAAAAAAACAATCCTTGATAAATAGGCCCCTAAGTCCTTAATGTCTCCTACCTCTATCTCATAAATGGATGTTTACAATAAATGTCTATTGCTCCGCTTGCAGAGGTCCGGGCTGGTAAGAATTGTGATTAACCTCTTAGAACATAAGCGGAAATCTCAATTGAAACATCATTCCACCCCGTAAATGTGCCATCTATAAAGAATTCCATTATTCAGCTCACAGAGGTCCGCGCTAGTAAGTATTGCTAATAACCTCTTTAGACGCGGGTGGAGATCTCGAATAAAACATCCTTCTGCACGCATTGCTCTGATGCGGTCAATTATGCGTATCCTCCTAGGGCACCGATATTGTCGGTTATGATAAATCCCTCATATAATAAAGAACTAATACTTCACGATATCCCACCACTCTCATACAGAGTGGGACTACCCTGTGTTCATATATAAATATATGCAAATATATAATAGATCATAAAGAACAAGGGGTGTCTCGTACATAGATCAATTCACCCCCCATAATTTCTAACATCAAAACAAATATTAATAAAAACTAAGTAAAAAATATACATACAAAATCCATACATTTAAAAATAATGTGCAAAAATCCATGGAACATATAAGATATTCACATTGCGAAATATATTTAACATGCTGTCTACTGATATAAAGAATAACATTTGGGGGGGATAGGATTCGGAGGAAAGGATACTAACTCTAAATAGTACTGCAAACTACAACCTGCAAAGTAACCTTCTTCACAATTACATACCTCCTAACTCAAGTAACAATCTGTTGTGTGTTCAATCTTAAATAGGGAAAAGGAGGAAGAGGAGACACTGATTTAATCTTGGAGCACTCTTTAAGTCCCAAAATTATAACAAATTGATTTATGAGATCAAAATATGACTATTAAAACTTAACTTTTATTAGAATTAAATAAAATAATGGTATACTATTATATTTTATAAAAACAGCAAAATATAAGGGACATGTGTGAAAATAAAATATAAAGAAAAGCTGTGTGTGACCAATTCTCTGATTGATAATAATAGGTTGGTATATATGAATAAAGAATAAGGGGGAGACTGTCAATATAATAAGGGGCACATTTATCAATATTCACATAAAGTGAAAAGTAGTTTTCAATCCTTATCGCAATGATAAGGATTGAACTATTTCTCACATTTATGTACAGCCCTGCACAGAGACAGCAGTTCCGAAAAACTGCTGTTTCTGCGATGTAAAAAATCATACTTACTCCCCTCTTCGGAAGCGCTGTCTCCGGGTCTTCTCCTAGTTCTTTTCATTCTTCAATTGTGCATGTCCAGTTCCAAGAACTGGACATGCGCACACAGATCCCCTCTCTGTCTCTGCAACGGTAGTTGCAGAGAGAGAGCGCTGAGTGACAGGGAGGGATCATGTGATCCCTCCACACATGCGCTGTCCAGCTCTGCTCTTCGGAGCAGAGCTGACAGCATTAGATTTCTTCCATTCCGATGATGTACGCCAGCTTCAGCTTTTTCGGGACTTGTTAGATTGCGGCCAGGAGCAGTCACCATTCTGTTGAATGGTGACTGCTCCCAAAAACGAAGAGGAATGCAAAGCAGCAGATATCCATGATATCTTAATAAATTTGCGGAGGACAGGAGGCACCTTAATGACCCGTTAAAAGCACTATCGTGCTTTCTTAAAAATGCCTCTCTGTCTTTTAGAAACCCCTAATGTTATAGTGAAATATCCAAAACCTATCAGCCTGGAGTGTTCAATCCCCTTATTGTTACAATTGTTACTATGGGGCATATTTATGAAAGCACGGTAGTGCACTTACCGTGAAATTAAGCTCCCTGGGTGTCCTCCGGATATTTATTAAAGGTACATCGCAGCAGATATCATGGATATCTGCTGCTTTGCACTCCTCTTCGTTTTTGGGAGCAGTCACCATTCTACAGTATGGT
Source organism: Mixophyes fleayi (assembly GCF_038048845.1). NCBI lineage: Eukaryota > Metazoa > Chordata > Amphibia > Anura > Limnodynastidae > Mixophyes > Mixophyes fleayi. The sequence goes on from NC_134409.1 coordinate 139,087,441, forward strand.
GACTGCTCCCAGCTCAAATCTAACAAGTTCCGAAACAACATTTTTTTCGGAAACTTGTCTTGATAATGTACCAGCTGAGGCTGGCGTACATTATCATAATTGAAGAAATCCAATGCTGTCAGCTCTGAAGAGCAGAGCTGTACAGCGTATGTGTGGAGGGATCACATGATCCCTCCCTGTCACTCAGCGCTCTCTCTCTGCAACGATAGTTGCAGAGACAGAGAGGGGATCTTTGTGCGCATGTGCAGTTCTTGGAACTGGACATGCACAATTGAAGAATGAAGAGAAGACCCGGAGACAGCGCTTCCGAAGAGGGGGGTAAGTATAATTTTTTTACATCACAGAAACAGCAGTTTTTCGGAACTGCTGTTTCTGTGCAGGGCTGTACATAAATGTGAGAAGTAGTTCAATCCTTATCATTGCGATAAGGATTGAAAACTACTTTTCACTTTATGTGAATATTGATAAATGTGCCCCTAAGTTGGTTACAAAAGGTTTAAACTAGATTGATTTATAACTGTTTGCGTCTGCAGCTGGCAACTGTCCAAGATAGCTTTGAATGATTAGAAATAATGCCTTTAGTGCTGCTAAGATATGAAGAGATAAAAGGAGGATTTGCTATCTACTAGACAACTGAATAATATAAGATATATGTAATTATAATGGTCTACAAGTGCCGATATTCCTGCTCAGCTGTCTAAAGAAGATTGATATGTCCACCTATAACAAGGCAGTTGCTGGTTATTTTACTAGTCTGCAACTGATGATATTTCACTGCTCGGCTAACTAGATAAATGCCCTTCTTTGAACAATGCAGTGAATAGCTGTCTGTCTAATGGAAATAATCAGCTATTATCCTCATCACTGAAGTGGCCGATCAGTTTACTAGGTTACAAAATATTGTTAGAGGGATGAAGTTCACTGTATTATAATTGCACAGGAGATGTCACACACAGCTAAAACACCAACACGCGTTTCACTGTGAGAGCTTGTTCTCGGCGACCGAGTCTGGGTGAGACAGGTTTTTACATGATAGACAACCAATACATTGTATGTGTGTCAAATCCACCTCCTGACACACATACATGCGCATAGGAAGTACCAAAATGTGTATTTTTCAGGCAGAAAAATGGTCTTGTGTGCAATTTTGACTGAGGCCCATGACTTCTATTTTCAGCCACTGTGGTTTCAGTAAAAAAACATTTACCTGGTGCAGAAAATCAGCTCAAATATTTTTTTCATGATGCTATGACCCTATTTTTGAGCAAATGTGGCCATTTACACCTTTAAAATCTTGTTTTTGGTGGTGAATGGGGTAGGGCAGAATAAAGGCTTTACCTGTGCAATGCAGACTAGGCGCAGGAAAATGTCACATTCGGCGCCCTCAAAATATTAAAATCAGCATTAAGATATTACATTTGGCTACTGGCTTAAAATGCAATATCTAAATAAATGAACCAATTAGGAAATGAGGTAGTGGAAAAAATGTATATTAAAATAACTTTATTAGTTGATACCACTGGCTGATACTGTTCTTTTCTTGCAAAAGCGTCATGGAATCCAAACATAAATGTTTTCAAAATAAAATATTTTTAAATAAAAGCTGATCATATGTAACCGCAGTTCCTGTACAGAAATATGTTATCAGTGTTACAATTATGATTTAACTTACTACATATTCTTATTTCATTTATTTATCTGCTACGTATCTATGATCAATCACTTCAAGTATTTTATAGGAAGTAAATGGTTCTTACCTGACATATCATTATGATATAATTGTCTTCTACTGTTGATGTTTTCATATTGCGTATCCCCTGCCAAGACTCCACTAAACAGCTAATGTATCGTCCATCTGTTACTACAATACATATCCAAAACAGAGTAATCACAACATATTTTGCCCATTTTTTACACTTTTCGCATTTACTCTTTGAGCTGTTTTGATTTTCTGTTAGTTCCATGTTCACAGTGACTGCAGTGCTTGTAGTGTTTGTACTGTTTGCAGCATTTGCAGTGTTGTCTTCGCTTTTACAGCATTGACAACAAGTTTTGAAACATAGACAAGGACATGACAAAAATGCGATAATTATAGTTGGTATTAATAAAAATGCCAAGCTGTACCAAAATCTACATGAGCGGTTTCCAGGGCATTTAAATTCTAGATCCATAAGTTTCTCAAATAGAAGAAGAACTGCAGTTAAAATAGTTCCTTGAATAATATAAAAATTGGATTTGAGGAAGGGTCCAACGCTTGGCATCGTGCTCTGTGTATTATATACAGATCAGAGAGATGTCGGATTCTGTCCTCACAGTGAGACACTGATATAAAGAGGTTATTTCAGTCAGGGTTCCACACCTAAGTAGTTTCACTTTTGTGTTACTATACGTCTCCGTAGTCTGATAAGTCGTTTTACTGGGTGGAACCTGCTGCAAAACATGAGAAATGCAAAATAAGGGCGACACTTTGTTAGCTGCAAAATAAATGGGAGTGGACAAATATTGAAAGTACAAGTAATTTATGGTGATACGTTTAGTAGGTAATTGTTGGGTCCTCTGCACTGGACCCAACATCAGACCCAGATTGCGTCATTTAAATTTGCAGCAAATGTTAATATCTTTCCCGACACAAGACTCAAATTTGGGTCATTCTATCAGTGCCGCCAAAATGGATCAGAAGAACCTTTGTCTCCTATCAGTACATTGGCAGATCCAGGATCTCCTCAGATCCCTGTTGTGAGTCACATTATGTAACCTATGTGATCTCTCCAGGTGTGATCACTGTATGACAGAAGCTGTCTGCACATTGCTGTGGGACTGATCCAGGTCCAACATCCGATATTTTCACACACAGAGGGGGTCTAGTTAGATGAAATCCAGTCATTCAGTGCACGGTCAATGCACATGGATCTCTTCCAGCATCACTGGGCCCTGTTTGTAGTCATCATCCGATGATCAGCCATTATCTTCCCACCCTATGTAGCAATATGTCTGACAATTATCTGACCAATTCTGAATGGATTATTTTGTGGATCTTGTTCCACAATATCGCCTCTGCACCCACAGCAATTGTTGCCAGTATATGGGGGGGGGGGGGGGGGGGGATTGGTTTTCTATAATAGACTTCCAAAGTATCTTTTTATTTTTCTTAGATAGTTTGTTGCCAGGTAAGTACTTAAAGGACAACTCCACCCAAAACGATATATTAAGTTATAAGTGGAGTAGCAACCAAGAACAGATCATAGCAAATAAGTAAGCGAATGACTGTTACTGGGTGACCTAGGGAGATGTATATCAGGAACTGGGGGGACCTGGACATTGAATGTCACAAATCCCACCGTCTGTTGGGGGAGATGGGATTTAAAAAACTGTTTAGGTGCAGTTTAAATCTTATTAACATTGTTATTATTACAGTGCTGCAATGGTAAAATGTATTGTCTGTGTGTGTGTGTGTGTGTGTGTGTGTGTGTGTGTGTATATATATATATATTAGAGATGGGCGGGTCCGGTTCCCCGAGAACCGAACCCACCGGAACTTTGGCTATCCGAGTACCAAGCTGAGTAGCTCGGTACTCTCCCACCCGCTCCGAATCCAAATCGAAGCCGAACGTCATTGTGACGTCGTCGGATCTCGGGGCTCGGTTCTCGCAATACTTGAAGATTATAAATACACGCCTCCACAGCAATCCATCGCCATTTGACAGAAGGAGAGAGCAGGGTGTAGTCACAGGCTGATTAGAGCAGGGATTTTGTGCTAACAAAAATCGCTAGAGAAGAGAGGAGGACAGAGGTTTATTTTTTTTTTTTTAATATTTGGCACTCCCCAGTGCTTTTGGGGTGTCCCCCATAATTGTGCATAAATATTTCTGGCTGTCAAAAGTCATATCTGTCAGCAGTATCTACCAACTAATTTTTAGCACTCCTTAGTGCTTTTAGGGTGTCCCCCATAATTGTGCATAAATATTTCTGGCTGTCAAAAGTCAAATCTGTCAGCAGTATCTACCAAATAATTTTTACCACTACAAGTGCTTAGCGCTCAGAATGGATTCAAAGCAGTCCACATATGATCAGAATGAGCAGCCAGGTTCTGTCACCAGTCCTGATGTTAGTGTTACCAGAACGTCATCTGGCCAAGGCGATTTGAAACAACAGATTGTTTCCAAATCAGTGCAAAAAACAAAATCCCCAAAAAATTTTACTGTATTGAAGCGAAAAAGAAGTGTTACTGAGCAAAATTTAAGTGCCGATAAAAAAAAAATTGCAAACATGCCATTCTACACACGCAGTGGCAAAGTGAGAATGAGGCTTTCACCTTTGGCTATTAGTGGCAGATCCCAAAAAGTTACCCAGCCTACAATTGGTGCACAACTACTGTTACGCGTCAAAGCCGAGCTGCAAGATAACAGTAAGGCATTAGAGGAGAATGTTTGCTCTGAATCACAAATGACAACAATCACTGTGGAGAGTCCATCCAACAGTGGGATGTCTAATCGTGAGCATTCTGCTGATGTGTGCCTTAATAGCCCGAGTGTAGCCGGTGATACCCAAATTGAGGATGCCACTTTGGAATTAGAAGAGGATGAGGGGGAGATTTGTGTAGGCGACGAGGGCGCTAATGAGGATGTTGATGAGGATGAGGTTGTTTGTGTAAGTCCTGCACCAGTGGCAGCAGTTCTGGCACGTGACAAGAAAAAGGCCATTGTCATGCCAGGCCATAAAACAAAAAAATCCACTTCTTATGTGTGGAATTATTTCTACCCAAATCCAGACAACAATTGTATAGCCATTTGTAGTGTATGTCAAGCCACAGTCAGTCGAGGGAGGGACCTTAACCATCTTGGAACCTCGTCTATGTTATGCCATTTAACGAGAGTTCATGGCAAAGTGTTGGGAAAAGCTGAAAGTTCTTCCCAAAAGAATACAAGCACTCCATCATCAGCTAAGACCCTACGCTCACCGACATTCCGATGGCTACAAAATACACCCACCACACCCTTCTCATCAATATCCTCAGTAGCGCTCGGAGTTAGCCCGGCATCCCACTTAAGGCTGGATGACTCCTGCACTATTATTGATTCCTCTGAAGAAAGCATTAGTCCCACTGCTGCTGCTGTTGCTGCTGCTGGGGGTGAATCGTCATCCCAGAGGCAGGTCAAGAAAATGAGCAGTCCTACATTTCAGCAATTAACTGTGAAACAATCATTTGCGAGGGGAAGCAAATATGACAGCAGTCACCCAGTTGCCAAGCGAATCACAGACGCCATGGCTGCAATGTTAGTGTTAGATCTGCGTTCAATCTCCACAATAAACGCAGCTGGTTTTTCACAGTTAATTGAGGTTTTGTGTCCGCGTTACAGAATTCCATCGCGACACCATTTCTCCCGTAAAGCAATTCCACAACTATACCAAAAAGTGTGTAAAAATGTAGAGATTGCGCTGAAAAATGCCATTCTGCCCACTGTCCACTTAACCACAGATATGTGGACAAGTGGAAGTGGCCAAACCAAAGACTATATGACTGTGACAGCCCACTGGGTTGGTCATTCACCTTCACCAGCAGGAACAGCAGCAGCATGTACACCACTACGTAACATTTGTCACAGGCAGGCCACTCTTTGTATCACCGGCTTCACTAACAGGCATACGGCTGACAATTTGTTACGCAAACTGAAAGATGTGATTGATGCATGGCTTATACCATTCGGACTCTCCCCAAGGTATGTCATTTCTGATAACACCAACAATATAGTGTGAGCATTACAGCTGGGTGATTTCCAACATATTCCCTGTTTTTCTCACACCATCAACTTGGTGGTGCAGAGCTTCCTACGAAATAACCGTGAGGTGCAGGAGATGCTTTTGTTGGCCCGTAAAATTTCAGGCCATTTCAGGCATTCAGCCACAGCATGTAGGAGATTACAGCAGCTCCAAGAGCAGTTTAACTTGCCCTGCCACCAACTTAAGCAAGAGGTGGTAACTAGGTGGAATTCCACCCTGTACATGCCGCGGAGGATGGAGGAACAGTGCAAAGCCATCCAAGCGTATTGCACAAGCCATGACATTGGGAAAGGAGGGGGCATGTATTTCACTCTTGCACAGTGGGGAATCCTTTCAGTGCTGTGCAAGGTGCTGAAACCATTTGAAGTTGTGACGTGTGAGGTGAGTACAGACTCTGCTAGTTTGAGCCAAGTCATTCCTTTAATTAGACTATTGGAAAAGCAGCTTGAGAAACTGAAGGAGGAGCTGAAACAAGCAATTCAGCAAAGTATGTTGGCCTTGTCGATCAAGTACTTCATTCGCTTCACAATGATCCTCGAGTTATAAAGATCTTGAACTCGGATCAGTACGTTTTGGCCACCGTGCTTGATCCAAGGTTTAAGACCTACATTGAGTCTTTACTTGTAAATGAGCGAGATTTTGCAAGGAGCTATTGCTCAGCAAGTTGGCCGCTGAACTGGGCCTCGCTTTGACGACGTGTCCTCCTTCACTTTCTCAAGCTGCTGCTGCTCGTAAAAAATTAAATTTCCCCAAAAGAAGCAGGGAAGACGCAGGGGGCAGACCAGAACAATTTAACATCTGGGCTGGTTTGAAGGATTTTTCTAAAAAATGTGTCACCTTGCCCATAACTCCATCCAATACGAGTATAAACATGCAAAGGATGGTGGAGGATTATTTTCAAGAGGTAATTGATATGGAAATGTCAGACAGTCCCTTTCCTTACTGGGAGGAAAAGCAGGCCATTTGGAAACCCATGTACAAACTTGCTTTGCAATACCTAAGCTGCCCACCCTCCAGTGTGTACTCTGAACGAGTATTCAGTACAGCCGGGAACTTAGTCAGTGATTGCCGTAGAAGGTTACTTCCCAAAAATGTGGAGAAAATGATGTTTATAAAAATGAACTACATCTTCCACGAGGAAGGCCTTCACAATCAAAGACATCAAAGCACTGACTGTTCTCTAATGGCAGATTCAAGCGGCGATGAATTAATAGTCTGTGATGATGACGTACACACTGATGAGGGTGAGGATGAAGATCCAGATGATGACGATAACATCTTTACCAAACTTTCTATTTAAGTCTAGGGTTCAATCTACCCCTAAAGAGGAAAGGGACTTGGGGCATTTCCATATCACGTACCATCTTGAAAGGTTGCTGTTTTGGGAATTTATCATTAGGGGTAGGGTGTCATACACACACTGACCCCAAACTGCCTTTGTTCATTTTAAATAATATTGTACAGTCTATAACGGCTGATTTTTTTTGTGTTTTATACAACTGGAGGGGGGCCTATAGAGACAGAAACCAAACTGCCTTTGTGCATTTATTTACATATTTAACTATAAGTGTAGGGTGTAATATACACCCAAAGACGATGGCTGCATTGCCAATATGCATAGATGGAGAGGAAGACAATCTGGTTTGTGTGTAGAATTAATGAAGGCCTACCTACCAGGAATTAAACTTTTGTTTTGATAATTTATTAGCTTTACAATTACATTACTTATCCAAGAAACAGGTGGAGCACTAAATTTGGTTATTTTAGGCCCAAAAACATTGATTTTCCACCAAAATAGCAAAACAAAACCAAATAAAACCAAAACTATGGTGGTTTTGCAAAACCAGAACCAAAACCAAAACACGACGGTAATCCAGATCCAAAACCGAATCCAAAAATAAAACACGGGGGTCAGTGACCATCTCTAATATATATATATATATATATATATATATATATATATATATATACACAATACATATACTCAATAACAGCATGAACAGCACAACCATAATATATTTTGCATGATTGTTTAGGGTAGGTCTGGAATCTTGTTTATCAAGTTTTTCTATAAGCAAATAACCTTTTGACGTTGCACATTTGTGCTGTGCGTTCCCTGCTAGGGATAATAATCAGAGCAACATTATTACCATCAGATAAAGGGGTGAAGAGGGCGCATATAGGGGGTTTTTGCAGATGACACAAAGATAGCCACTTAAATTGCTGATATGGAATCTGTACACTTCTGAGATTCACATCATCATGGCCCCGCCCCCTTCTGCGTGATTATGCAAATTACTTTCCACTTGACCTCTCCTTCAAGATTTAAAAAGACAGCAAGTTTTCCTTATATATATTAGAGATGTGCGCTGACCCTCGTGTTTCGGTTTCAAAACCGGTGTTGGTTCTAACTAGGGATGAGCGCACTCGGATTTTTGAAATCCGAGCCCACCCGAACGTTGCGGATCCGAGTCGGATCCGAGACAGATCCGGGTATTGGCGCCAAATTCAAAAGTGAAACTGAGGCTCTGACTCATAATCCCGTTGTCGGATCTCGCGATACTCGGATCCTATAAATTCCCCGCTAGTCGCCGCCATCTTCACTCGGGCATTGATCAGGGTAGAGGGAGGGTGTGTTAGGTGGTCCTCTGTGCTGTTTAGTTCTGTGCTGTTTAGTTCTGTGCTGTTTAGTTCTGTGCTGTTTAGTGCTGTGCTGTGCTGTTTAGTGCTGTGCTGTGCTGTGCTGTGCTGTGCTGTGCTGTGCTGTGTTCTGCAGTATCAGTCCAGTGGTGCTGTGTGCTGTGCTCTGTCCTTCTGAGGTCAGTGGTGCTGCTGGGTCCTGTGCTGTGTCCTGTTCAGTCCAGTGGTGCTGTGTCCTGTGCTCTGTGCTTCTAAGGGCATAGTTATTTCCCCAATATTCCCCTGTGTTTAAAAAAATAAAAAAAAGTTTTTTTAAAAAATACCAAAAACTACTTTAATATTTTTTAATTACCACAAAATTTTCACAACCAATCCTGCAGTATAAGCCCATTGGTACTGCAATATTACCAAGTTCACACATTCAGCAGTAAAAGTCCAGTGGTACTGCAATATTACAAAGTTTACACATTCTGCAGTATCAGTCCAGTGGTGCTGTGTCCTGTGCTCTGTCCTGCTGAGTTCCGTAGTGCTGCTGGATCCTGTGCCGTGTCCTGTTCAGTCCAGTGGTGCTGTGTCCTGTGCTCTGTGCTTCTAAGGGCATAGTTTTTTCCCCATTATTCCCAAGTTTTTAAAAAATAAAAAAAAAGTAAAAAATAATAAAAAATTAAAAAAAAAAAAAAAATATAATAATTATAACCAAATTTGCAAAACCAATCCAGCATTATAAGTCCATTGGTACTGCAATATTACCAAGTTCACACATTCTGCAGTATCAGTCCAGTGGTGCTGTGTCCTGTGCTCTGTCCTGCTGAGTTCCGTAGTGCTGCTGGGTCCTGTGCCGTGTCCTGTTCAGTCCAGTGGTGCTGTGTCCTGTGCTCTGTGCTTCTAAGGGCATAGTTATTTCCCCACTATTCCCAAGTTTTTTAAAAATAAAAAAAAAGTAAAAAAAAATAAAAAATTAAAAAAAATAAATATAATAATTATAACCAAATTTGCAAAACCAATCCAGCATTATAAGTCCATTGGTACTGCAATATTACCAAGTTCACACATTCTGCAGTATCAGTCCAGTGGTGCTGTGTCCTGTGCTCTGTCCTGCTGAGTTCCGTAGTGCTGCTGGGTCCTGTGCCGTGTCCTGTTCAGTCCAGTGGTGCTGTGTCCTGTGCTCTGTGCTTCTAAGGGCATAGTTATTTCCCCACTATTCCCAAGTTTTTTAAAAATAAGAAAAAAGTAAAAAAAAATAAAAAATTTAAAAAAAAAAATATATATAATAATTATAACCAAATTTGCAAAACCAATCCAGCAGTATAAGTCCATTGGTACTGCAATATTACCAAGTTCACACATTCTGCAGTATCTTGTGCTACATATAATGGAGACCAAAAATTTGGAGGATAAAGTAGGGAAAGATCAAGACCCACTTCCTCCTAATGCTGAAGCTGCTGCCACTAGTCATGACATAGACGATGAAATGCCATCAACGTCGTCTTCCAAGCCCGATGCCCAATCTCGTAGTACCGGGCATGTAAAATCCAAAAAGCCCAAGTTAAGAAAAAGTAGCAAAAAGAGAAACTTAAAATCATCTGAGGAGAAACGTAAAGTTGCCAATATGCCATTTACGACACGGAGTGGCAAGGAACGGCTTAGGCCCTGGCCCGTGTTCATGACTAGTGGTTCAGCTTCACCCACGGATCTTAGCCCTCCTCCTCCTCCCCCCCCTACAAAAAATTGAAGAGAGTTATGCTGTCAGCAACAAAACAGCAAACAACTCTGCCTTCTAAAGAGAAATTATCACAAATCCCCAAGGCGAGTCCAAGCGTGTTGGTGGTTGTCAAGCCTGACCTTCCCATCACTGTACGGGAAGAGGTGGCTCGGGAGGAGGCTATTGATGATGTAGCTGGCGCTGTGGAGGAACTTGATGATGAGGATGGTGATGTGGTTATTGTAAATGAGGCACCAGGGGGGGAAACAGCTGATGTCCATGGGATGAAAAAGCCCATCGTCATGCCTGGTCAGAAGACCAAAAAATGCACCTCTTCGGTCTGGAGTTATTTTTATCCAAATCCAGACAACCAATGTATGGCAATATGTAGCTTATGTAAAGCTCAAATAAGCAGGGGTAAGGATCTTGCCCACCTAGGAACATCCTCCCTTATACGTCACCTGAATAACCTTCATAGTTCAGTGGTTAGTTCAGGAACTGGGGCTAGGACCCTCATCGGTACAGGGACACCTAAATCCCGTGGTCCAGTTGGATACACACCAGCAACACCCTCCTCGTCAACTTCCTCCACAATCTCCATCAGATTCAGTCCTGCAGCCCAAGTCAGCAGCCAGACTGAGTCCTCCTCAATACGGGATTCATCCGAGGAATCCTGCAGCGGTACGCCTACTACTGCCACTGCTGCTGTTGCTGCTGTTAGTCGGTCATCTTCCCAGAGGGGAAGTCGTAAGACCGCTAAGTCTTTCACCAAACAATTGACCGTCCAACAGTCGTTTGCCATGACCACCAAATACGATAGTAGTCACCCTATTGCAAAGCGTATAACTGCGGCTGTAACTGCAATGTTGGTGTTAGACGTGCGCCCGGTGTCCGCCATCAGTGGAGTGGGATTTAGAGGGTCGATGGAGGTATTGTGTCCCCGGTATCAAATTGGGTACCGGGGCCACCCCACTATGCAGTCCAGATACTTGTTTGGTGGAATTCAGACACGTGGAGGGTTTTTTAATTATATTGTGGCCTCGGTACCAAATTGTGTACCGGGGCCACCACACTACGCAGTCAAGATACTTGTTTGGTGGAATTCAGACCAGTTGAGGGTTTTATTATTATATTGTGTGGCCCACTCTATCTATACCACACTACAACTCTATACCACTCTATTTCCTACTTTAATTCTATTTCATACTTTAATTCTATTTCCTACTTTAATTCTATTACTAATTAATTACCATAAAGAGGAACAAAATAAACCAATTTTACCAAAAGTATAATATGACTTAGACTTACAAACACTACACTTGAAAGATCATGCCTTTAAATGAAAAAGTCAGTCTTCATTGCACGACTATGTGCAACAGGGACATTTTTTTGGGTTTACAAAGTCAAACAATAACACTACGACCCTGTCTGTCTGGGGTCTGTCAATGACGAATTGTCTGGAGCATGTTTGGAGGAGGTATTGTGGCCCCGGTATCAAATTGGGTACCGGGGCCACCCCACTATGCAGTCCAGATACTTGTTTGGTGGAATTCCGACACGTGGAGGGTTTTTAAATTATATTGTGGCCTCGGTACCAAATTGTGTACCGGGGCCACCACACTACGCAGTCAAGATAGATAGATGCGTATTGCGTATCATAGATAAAGTACATTCAGTGGTGTGGGGCAAATTGAAAAATATTCCAAATGCACTGACATTATCAAAAACAAGAGGTTGTCACACGCTAAAACTCCAACATGTATATGATGGAGAGGATGGAGGAGCAGCCGTATGTGTAGTGTAATGCAGATCTGTTGAAGGTTTTTTATATATTTTATTGTGGTGCCCAGTGCCCACTCCTCTACGCAGTCCAGATACATTTATTGGTGCGAAGCATAAAAGTTCAGGGTTTTTAATATATATTGTGGTGACCCACTCCTCTACGCAGTCCAGGTACATTTATTGGTGCGAATCATAAAAGTTCAGGGTTTTTAATATATATTGTGGTGACCCACTCCTCTACGCAGTCCAGGTACATTTATTGGTGCGAATCATAAAAGTTCAGGGTTTTTAATAGATATTGTGGTGACCCACTCCTCTACGCAGTCCAGGTACATTTATTGGTGCGAATCATAAAAGTTCAGGGTTTTTAATATATATTGTGGTGACCCACTCCTCTACGCAGTCCAGGTACAATTATTGGTGCGAATCATAAAAGTTCAGGGTTTTTAAGATATTGTGGTGAGCCACTCCTTTACGCAGTCCAGGTACATTTATTGGTGCGAATCATAAAAGTTCAGGGTTTTTAATAGATATTGTGGTGACCCACTCCTCTACGCAGTCCAGGTACAATTATTGGTGCGAATCATAAAAGTTCAGGGTTTTTAAGATATTGTGGTGACCCACTCCTCTACGCAGTCCAGGTACAATTATTGGTGCGAATCATAAAAGTTCAGGGTTTTTAATATATATTGTGGTGACCCACTCCTCTACGCAGTCCAGGTACATTTATTGGTGCGAATCATAAAAGTTCAGGGTTTTTAATATATATTGTGGTGACCCACTCCTCTACGCAGTCCAGGTACATTTATTGGTGCGAATCATAAAAGTTCAGGGTTTTTAATAGATATTGTGGTGACCCACTCCTCTACGCAGTCCAGGTACATTTATTGGTGCGAATCATAAAAGTTCAGGGTTTTTAATAGATATTGTGGTGACCCACTCCTCTACGCAGTCCAGGTACATTTATTGGTGCGAATCATAAAAGTTCAGGGTTTTTAATATATATTGTGGTGACCCACTCCTCTACGCAGTCCAGGTACAATTATTGGTGCGAATCATAAAAGTTCAGGGTTTTTAAGATATTGTGGTGAGCCACTCCTCTACGCAGTCCAGGTACATTTATTGGTGTGAATCATAAAAGTTCAGGGTTTTTAATAGATATTGTGGTGACCCACTCCTCTACGCAGTCCAGGTACAATTATTGGTGCGAATCATAAAAGTTCAGGGTTTTTAAGATATTGTGGTGACCCACTCCTCTACGCAGTCCAGGTACAATTATTGGTGCGAATCATAAAAGTTCAGGGTTTTTAATATATATTGTGGTGACCCACTCCTCTACGCAGTCCAGAAAGATACCTTGTTGCAACGTTTTGGACTAATAACTATATTGTGAGGTGTTCAGAATACACTGTAAATTAGTGGAAATGCTTGTTATTGAATGTTATTGAGGTTAATAATAGCCTAGGAGTGAAAATAAGCCCAAAAACTTGATTTTTAAACTTTTTATGTTTTTTTCAAAAAAAATCCGAATCCAATACCTTAAATCCGAACCGAGACCTTTCGTCAAGTGTTTTGCGAGACAAATCCGAACCTCAAAAATAACGAAAATCCGGATCCAAAACACAAAACACGAGACCTCAAAAGTCGCCGGTGCACATCCCTAGTTCTAACCCAACTCCGTGTTATGGCTTTGCTACGGGTTATTTCGAAGTTTCGCAAAACGTTTTGGTGTTGGATCTGGTTTTAATTGAAAATTGTGAAAAATAAGTAAAATAATGTTAATTTGAGCTGTTTTTGCTCCTATATTGCTATTTATAGCATTAACATTCATTTCCAGTCATTTCCAGTCTATTTTCTAATGCAGCGACAGTATGAGGCGTCAAGGTTGCCCTGGCGTCAGAGTACACCCCTTCTTGGGGACTGTCTCTGCTGCAAGTATCGGGCAGTCCCCATTACCCCGGGGTTGGACGAAGCTTATCCGGGACAATGATTTCCCCGCCTCCCTTCCCACATATATGTTTACAAGTCCCCTAGTTTAATTCAGAAGTGCAACATTACAGCACAGATGTACCTCACTCCAAGGACAATGCCATCTTTACTTGCACAATATAACATTATGCCCTCTTATCATCCTTTAAATGTCTACTAATGCCGCTGTCCATAGTTATCCACTGTTGTCTTAATGAAGGATTTTGTAAATCTGCCACCGGTGCATTTGCTTTCTCCACTTCAATTGGACGAAACTTACCACAGGGGAATGATTTTTTTTCCCTCCCTCCCATTAATTTACACACGAGTCTCCTGGTTTGATTCAGAGGGGCTGTATTATGGTACAGAGTATAATTGTAAAACAAGGTATTGAAAGCCATGCCTTGACAACCGATGAATACTTGATGAATAGTTGGTGGCATGGCAGATGACATTTTTTTTGGCAGCCGCTGCAATTTTCTACATACGGTCACTGAATATTGAAAATGCCCAGAAAAAACCTCTAACAAAAACTCCCTTTTTTGAATATAGATTTCACTGAATGACCCTTCCAAAATATAAAAGATTTGAAAATATAACAGGTTTTTTTTTAGGGGGGGTGGGGGGCGTCTAACTGCATGCTGACCCTGACAAACAGCCTTCTTTAAATATAGATTTCACTGACTGCCCCATTTTGAAACCCGAGCACAGGGCTGCCAAGAGGAATTCAGGGCCCCGGTACAACAAATTCATGGGGCCCCCCTTATAGTTGAGTAAGCAAAAATAAATTGTGCCACCTGAAGGCGGCGCAAATTTTTTCAGGGGTGTGGTCACATGATTGGGGGCGTAGGCTATGTGCCATTGGGGCGTGGCTAGCACATCAAAATCACTAGGTCCTGAATTAACCGGACCGTGACATTTGTACAAGCACTCCTGACTTTCAGGACATCTAGCACCCTTGTGTAGTATAGGAAGAATGCAGTGTGTACAGAAAGAGTTCAATCTTGGCCTGCGCCCACTGGGCTCACCAAACACTCACCAAACATTGGCATTGTCCCTACTAGAATCACAACATTTCACACACTATGGTGCCCTGTCCTACCTATTCTTCTCACTTTTACCACATGTGGTTGCTGGTTTCTTTAGTTGCGGCTTGTCCGGATCCTGGAATGTTGGTGGACCTATTTGGAAATAAAAATGGCTACATTTAGAAAATTACAGCCAGCCCCACCTTTAAATCAAAAGCATCCATGATTAATAATTAGGCCTTCCTCCAGCCCCAACATTAAAATAGTATTCCCATTACCCCGCAAACAAAATAGCAACCATTAATTAGCCACCATCTACCTCACACACACACTACATTGCCAAAAGCTCTGTGCAATCACACACACATTACTGTGCCCCTTTATCATCACCATGCTATGCCCCCTTATGATCACACTGCGCCCTCCATGCTGCCTTTGCCCCTTTCTTCATCCCCCTGTGCCATGCTGCCTTTGCCCCCTCCTTTCATCATCCCACTGTGCCATGCTGTCTTTGTCCCTCTTTTCTTTAACCCCCTGTGCCATGCTGCTTTTGTCCCTCTTTTCTTTAACCCCCTGTGCCATGCTGCTTTTGTCCCTCCTTTCTTTAACCCCCTGTGCCATGCTGCTTTTGTCCCTCCTTTCTTTAACCCCCTGTGCCATGCTGCTTTTGTCCCTCCTTTCTTTAACCCCCTGTGCCATGCTGCTTTTGTCCCTCTTTTCTTTAACCCCCTGTGCCATGCTGCTTTTGTCCCTCTTTTCTTTAACCCCCTGTGCCATGCTGCTTTTGTCCCTCCTTTCTTTAACCCCCTGTGCCATGCTGCTTTTGTCCCTCCTTTCTTTAACCCCCTGTGCCATGCTGCTTTTGTCCCTCTTTTCTTTAACCCCCTGTGCCATGATGCCTCTGTTCCCCCTTTCTTTAACCCCCTGTGCCATGCTGTTTTTGTCCCTCCTTTATTTAACCCCCTGTGCCATGCTGCCTTTTTCCCTCTTTTCTTTAACCCCCTGTGCCATGCTGCCTCTCTTCCCCCTTTCTTTAACCCCCTGTGCCATGCTGTTTTTGTCCCTCCTTTCTTTAACCCCCTGTGCCATGCTGCCTTTGTCCCTCTTTTCTTTAACCCCCTGTGCCATGATTGCCTTTGTCCCCTTTCTTTAACCCCCTGTGCCATGCTGCTTTTGTCCCTCTTTTCATCATCCCACTGTGCCATGCTGTCTTTGTCCCTCTTTTCTTTAACCCCCTGTGCCATGCTGCCTCTGTCCCCCTTTCTTTAACCCCCTGTACCATGCTGCTTTTGTTCCTCTTTTCTTTAACGCCCTGTGCCATGCTGCTGTTGTCCTTCTTTTCTTTAATCCACTTTGCCATGTTGCTTTTGTCCCTCTTTTCTTTAACCCCATGTGCCATGCTGCCTCTGTCCCCCTTTCTTTAACCCCCTATGCCTCTCTGCATTTCTCCTTCCTTTCTTTAACCCCCTGTGCCTCTCTGCGTTTCTCCTTCCTTTCTTTAACCCCCTGTGCCATGCTGCCTTTGTCCCCTTTCTTTAACCCCCTGTGTCATGCTGCCTTTGTTCCTCTTTTCTTTAACCCCCTGTGCCATGCTGCTTTTGTCCCTCTTTTCTTTAACCCCCTGTGCCATGCTGCCTTTGTCCCTCTTTTCTTTAACCCCCTGTGCCATGCTGCCTTTGTACCCTTTCTTTAACCCCCTGTGTCATGCTGCTTTTGTCTCTCTTTTCTTTAACCCCCTGTGTCATGCTGCTTTTGTCCCTCTTTTCTTTAACCACCTGTGCCATGCTGCCTCTGTCCCTCTTTTCTTTAACCCCCTGTGCCATGCTGCTTTTGTCCCTCCTTCCTTTAACCCCCTGTGCCTCTCTGCGTTTCTCCTTCCTTTCTTTAACCCCTATGTGCCATGCTGCCCCCCCCCATTTTTTAACCCCTCTGTGCCAAGCTGCCCCCACCGGTTTTTAACCCCCCCCCCCCTCTGTGTCAAGCGCCCCCCCCCCCCCCGCTTTCCTCCCTTCACTTACCTTTTCTTCTCTTACTTTCTTGGTCCTCTCTGCTGCTCTGTGCTCCATTGCTCCAGACTGACTGAATGCTGGGCATGACATGATGACGTCACACCCGGCATTCAGACAGTCTGAATGGGGCACAGAGCAGCAGAGAGGAGGGACGCCGGCGCCGCGATCACGTGAGTATGTTTTGGTTTTTTATAACTACCCTGCTCCTCCCACCAATGGCCGAGCCCCCCCGCCTCCAAAAAAAAAAAAAAGAAAAAATTTCGTTTTAAAAAATAAATAATAAAAAAAAAAAATCGTCGGCGCCAGGCCCCCTGCCATACCCGGGCCCAGGTAATTAGTACCCGCTCCCCCCCTCTCAGCGGCCCTGCCCGAGCATAGAGGGTCATATACTGTATGTCTCTCATTCACACATTGCAAAGATTTATTAAAGCTCAGTCTCAGTGGTGGTCAGTACAAAATAATATTTCATGAGTCCCTTTTCACCAAGATTCATGTGTACTTGCAATATGTGGGCCGTGCGTCATCAGCTAAATTCTAGAAAATAATGATTACTGTACTATGCGGTTTTAGAAAACACAGGTATGCCTGAGTCAGTTCAAGCTTTAAATAGTAAATACATTTCTAACACTCCCTAGTATCTCCCATTCCTCCGGCATTTAAAATCTGCGCTTTCTCTTTCAGTTTTATTGCACCATCGTACTAAGCCAACCAAGAAATCTGGTGGGATTTTATTAATGTTTTATTTCATCATTATTATATGACAATATGATACAAACACACTTAGTAAACAAGCATAATAGACATGGCACGTTAATACAGGAGTTCAGGGATTCTATTTTTTTTTTTTTGAAAATAATTTTTATTAGGGTTTTTTTTCAAAACAAAACAATGATTATAAAACATACCAGAAGAATGTATAAGCATATTGTATACTTATGATATTCAATAAAGTTAACACACGATAGTAAGAAAGAGTTAGATTAATTATTAAAAATCCGGTATGTTACACATGAAAAAGAAACATGTTGTTTGTTTTTATTTTTCAAAGGGAGGAGGGAGACAAGCAAGGGGGGGGGAGGAAAGGTTTTGGGGATGGGGAGAGGAACAGGAGAATATTATACTCATTATTTTATGCTACAGACTATGGAGAAGAGTGGCATTACCCCAAGTGGCTGTATAAAGGTCAATTTAATTTGGGATTGTACAAAACTTACTTACTTAGTAATCCTTCGTAAGCCTGACGGGGGAACCCATCAAAACAGTGGAGATTTATCAAACGGTTGTCAAGGGAGGTTCAGCATCATAGTAATTCATCCAGGAAGACGAAGTGTTCTTGAAATTCACTGGTTTATCTTTGAGGTGAGCTGTGATGCTTTCCATCCTATAAACTGACCAAACTTTATTGATAGTGGCTGAGAGAGAGGGGGTAGAAGCATTTTTCCATAGAGCGGCAATTAAACATTTAGAAGCGTTTAATAT
Organism: Mixophyes fleayi; assembly: GCF_038048845.1. NCBI lineage: Eukaryota > Metazoa > Chordata > Amphibia > Anura > Limnodynastidae > Mixophyes > Mixophyes fleayi. The sequence continues at coordinate 139,105,827 of NC_134409.1, forward strand.
ATGATTGATAAGTTTTTGCGTGGGGCGACTAGTGCCCTGGAGCCGTCTAGGAAGAAGCGAGTATAGGGGGGACTTGGGCATTTTAACCAGTGTAATATCCTTGATGAGACTATGAATTTGTTGCCAATAAGATCGTAATTTAGGACAACACCACCAAACATGCAACAGGGTACCTCACAAACCGCACCCTCTCCAACATCGGTCGCTAGTAGCCGGAAAGATAGAGTGGAGACGAGAGGGGACCAAATACCATCTGTAGAAAATGTTCCTTTATCCTAACTGATATAGATGACTTAGCTATATTAGCTCTCACTTTTGACCATTCTTTAGGAGTCAGTGTCTCCCCAGTGTCCCTCTCCCAGGCACGCTCATGAGGATCCCTGTCAGGCTGGCCAAAGCTATTAATCAATTCATACAAAGTGGAAATTAAACCTCTAGCAGTCGGGGAACAGCGACACAAAGATTCCAAAGAAGAGCAATGAACCGAAGGGGGGGGGGGGGAGGGGGGGGCATTTATAGATCGATAGAGGTGCCTAAGTTGAAGATATTGATAAAATATTCTTTGAGGTAAATTATATCTTCTCTGTATGTCTGAGAACGTAGGAAACACCCCAGCCGGAACCAGATCCCAAATAAAGAGCAAATTGTGTGCGGACCAGTAGTGGAACATTTTATGGTCTAACCCTGGCTCAGAGTTTTTATTGTTCCAAAGTGGGACAAGCAATGGGTAGTTGGAACACAACTTATAGAATCTGGTCACTTGATCCCACAACGAAACAGAAAAACGAGCAGTTGGAAGCTGGGCTAAACGTCTAGTCCTATGCTGGGATGGTATCCAGAGTAAGGAATATGGAGAATATAATTGTAATATATCTGCCTCAATCTGCGTCCACACTCTATACTGAGGGGGTGAGTGCCATAGGATACACTGTGTCATATGTGTAGCTCTATAATATTTTACTATATTTGGGAGGCCCAGTCCTCTGGAGGTTTGATGTGGATGCGCATGAAGGTTGCAAATATATTTCCCATGTCTGGCTACTCCCATCGTCTGAGCGTGCAGGAGGAAAATAAACACTTGCACTGTGACAACTTACCATAGCAGTTCTTAGGATGAGGACTAGGGCACCAGGAGCAACGAGGCCACATTTTCATTCATATATGTCAAATATTACAGTTTTAACATTCAACACATAACAATATGCAATTAAATACAAAGCATAACTTGGCTACAATGTAGGCTTATGATTCATCATTAGATAAAACCATAAGGGAGGGTAGCCTTCCACAAGATAACAATGAGGAAAGAAGAGAGACAAATAGGATGAGATGGAGGTGACGGGTGGCAACACCCTGAAAAGCTTTTGCATAAAGTAGACTAGTAGAATCAAGGCAGACAAGTCTATAAGTTATCTAATAAGTTAGTTTTATTGGCTTGATGCCTGTTCTTCCACCATACAGATGGCAGTGGCTTTGTTTGACATTTCTGCAAAACATGAGAAATGGAAACAGACACTTTGTTAGCTGTAAAATAAATGGAAGTTGGTGACTATTGCAAATAAAATTCATTGGTGCCACCGAAATGCAGAAAACAAGACATTGACTTCTACCAGCAGATAAGTAGAACCAGGAGCTTCTCAGATCCCTGTAATGAGTCACATTATGTAACCTATGGGATCTCTCCAGGTGTGATCACTGGTGTGAGAGAAGCTGTCTACACATTACATCCAACCTCCAATGTTACCACACAGGGAGGAGATCAAGTTGGATGAGATCTGTTTGTTCAGTGCATGTGTAGCCAGTGTATGCAGGGCCGGTGCTAGGGTCCTCGGCGCCCCCCCCCCGGCACAATGTAACAAAACAAAATCCGCCGCCCCCCCGACACAATGTATATAACCCCCTCCCCCCCGTCTTTCTTTACCTTGGCTTCATAAAGCTGGTCCTCTCTGCCGGGTCCCGTCCCTCACTGACACTGTCGGGCCGTGATGATGATGTCACGCCCGACAGTTAGTGAGTGTAGGGAAGGAGACAGAGCGCCCTATCAGCTGGATCGATCTCAAGCTGTGCAGCGGCCGTTTAAGGTATGCTTAGCAGTCGCCGCACAGTTTTCAACTACAATAGTAATTGTTTTTTAGTTTTGAGGCGCCCTGCAGAGCCCGGCGCCCTAGGCAACTGCCTAACCTTGCCTAATGGGAGCGCCGGGCCTGAGTGTATGTGTGCAGAAATAATTGCAATTTCATGACCTACTTTCAGGGCATCTTTTAACTTTTTAAGATGGTTAATTTGCTGCCAGGTAAGTACTTAAAGAACATCTACACCCAAGACTATACAGTCTCAGATCTGAAAGCATCCATTCAGGCTACTTCAGGGTGGTGAGCTCTGGAGAAATGACTGTTACCAGCAGACCCAGGGAGATAGGTAGGTTTTGTGTTTTCTTAAAATATATGTATTTATATACTTGCTAAATAAGATGAACAATATGTCAGCAAAAACATTACATAGTATGCATGACATGCTGGAATCTTGTTTATCAAGTTTTTCAATAAGGAAATAATAATTTCACCTGGTACTTTTACAGTCTAAGATGACTGATCACCTGAAACACACAATTATACATATAACATCTCAATCTCTCTCTCTCTCTCTCTCTCTCTCTCTCTCTGTATATATATATATATATATATATATATATATATATATATATATATATATATATATGTATATACACTACATGGACAGAAGTTTGGACAATACTATGCTTCCAACTTTGTGGCAATAGTTTGGGGAAGGCCCTTTTCTATTCCAACATGACTGTGCCCCAGTGCACAAAGCAAGGACTACAAGACATGGTTTGATGAGTTCGATGTGGAAGAACTTGACTGGTCCCCACAGAGCCCTGTCCTCAACCCCATCTAACACATTTGGAATGAACTGAAACGGAGACTGTGAGCCAGGTCTTCTCGTCCAACATCAGTGTCTGACCTTATAAATACTCTACAGAATGAATGGGCACAAAATTCCCACAGAAACACTCCAACATATTGTTGAAGCCTTCCAAGAAAAGTGGAAGCTGTTATCACTGCAAAAGGAAGACCAACTCTATACTAAAATATATGTATTTGAATAAAATAAAATGTCATTACAGTCCCCAATGATGTTATGGTCAAGTGTCTGATTACTTTTGTCCTTATAGTATATATATATATATGTGTGTGTGTGTGTGTATTTATCTCTCTCTCTCTCTCTCTCTCTCTCTTTTTATATATATATAGTGTGGCAATGGGAGTGGTTTGTCACAGGCCTCTCAGAGAGGAATTAGCTATGGAGCTAACAGTCTGCAGGTAAAATGCTGCGAACCAAGTTATATACAGGTGTAGCACTGTGCTTAGGTTCAGTTATGTACAGGTCTAAGACATGTGATAAAGTAAATGTAAAATCTGATTTAATTACATGCTTTAACGTGTTGGTTTCCACAGCTAGCAGCAGAGCTGATAGGGGTGGCTGTACTGAATAGGCGTTATAGATAGAGATGGGCGGGCTCGGTTCCCCGAGATTTGAATTCATCCGAATTTAGCCTATCCGAGTAAGGAGCCGAGCACGCTCGGTACTCTCCCACCCATGCGGATTCGAAATCGAGGCAAAACGTCATTGTGACGTATTCGTATTTCCGAGCTCAGTTCTCGCGAGATTTGAAAAGCATAAATACCAGTCTCCACAGCAATCCATCTCCATTTGACAGAGGGAGAGAGCAGGGTTAGGTCACACTGGCTATATCAGCGCAGGGACAGATCAGTATTTGGACACATTATTGTTTGTATGCAATACCATTGTAATCTTAATACCAGTTGTTCCAGCAGTAAGAGGAGGATAGAGGAGGGGTTTTTTTGTGCAGTTTCTGGCACTCCAAGTGCTTTTGGGGTGTCCCCCATTCTTTTGCAGTAATATTTCTGGCTGTCAAAAATCCTGTTTGTCAGCAGTCTAAAAAAATAATATTTAGCACTCCAAGTGCTTTTGGGGTGTCCCCCATTATTTTGCATTAATATTTCTGGCTGTCAAAAGTCCTGTTTGTCAGCAGTCTAAAAAAAAATTATATTTAGTACTCCCAAGTGCTTTTGGGGTGTCCCCCATTATTTTGCATTAATTTTTCTGGCTGTCAAAAGTCATATTTATCAGCAGTATCAAAAACAATTTGTAGCACAACAAATGCTTTGGGCTCATAATGGATTCAAAGCAGTCCACATATTAGCAGAATCAGCAACCAGGTTCTGTCACCAGTCCTGATGGTAGTGTTCCCAGTATGTCATCTGGGAAAGGCGATGTCAAACTACACAGTCTTTTGAAATCAGTCAAGAAAACACACACCCCAAAAAAAATTACCGTGTTGAAGCGAAAAAGAAGTGTAACTGAAGAAAAGTTAAGTGCCGATAAAAAAAAAATTGCCAACATGCCATTCTACACACGCAGTGGCAAAGAGAGAATGAGGCATTCACCTTTGTCTATTATTGGCAGATCAAAAAATGTTACAGAGACTACAAGTGGAGCACAACTACTATTACGCGTCAAAGCCGAGCTGCAAGATAACATTAAGGTAGTAGAGGATAATGTTTGCTCTGAATCACAAATGACACCAATCCCTGTGGAGAGTCCATCCAACAGTGGGATGTCTAATCGTGAGCATTCTGCTGATGTGTGCCTGAACAGCCCGAGTGTAGCCGGTGATACACAAATTGAGGATGCCACTTTGGAAATAGAAAAGGATGAGGGAGAGATTTGTGGAGGCGACGAGGGCACTAATGAGGATGTTGATGAGGATGAGGTTGTTTGTGTAAGTCCTGCACCAGTGGCAGCAGTTCTGGCACGTGACAAGAAAAAGGCCATTGTCATGCCAGGCCATAAAACAAAAAAATCCACTTCTTATGTGTGGAATTATTTCTACCCCAATCCAGACAATAACTGTATAGCCATTTGTAGTGTATGTCAAGCCACAGTCAGTCGAGGGAGGGACCTCAACCATCTTGGAACCTCGTCTATGTTGCACCATTTGACGAGAGTTCATGGCAAAGTGTTGGGAAAAGCTGAAAGTTCTTCCAAAAAAATTGTAAGCACTCCATCATCAGCTAGGACCCTCCGCTCACCAACATCCTGACGGCTACAAAATACACCCACCACACCATCCTCATCAATATCCTGAGTAGCGCTCGAAGTTAGCCCTGCATCCCACTTATTAAGGCTGGATGACTCCTGCACTATTATTGATTCCTCTGAAGAAAGCATTAGTCCTACTGCTGCTGCTGTTGCTGCTGCTGGGGGTGAATCGTCAGCCCAGAGGAAGGCCAAGAAAAAGAGCAGTCCTACATTTCAACAATTAACTGTGAAACAATCATTTGCTAGGGGAAGCAAATATGACAGCAGTCACCCAGTCACCAAGCGAATCACAGACGCCATGGCTGCCATGTTAGTGTTAGATCTGTATCCAATATCCACAATAAACGCAGCTGGTTTTTCACAGTTAATTGAGGTTTTGTGTCCACGTTACAGAATTCCATCGCGACACCATTTTTCCCGTAAAGCTATTCCACAACTCTACCAAAAAGTGTGTACAAATATAGAGATTGCACTGAAAAATGCTATTCTGCCCACTGTCCACTTAACCACAGATATGTGGACAAGTGGAAGTGGTCAAACCAAAGACTATATGACTGTGACAGCCCACTGGGTTGGTCATTCACCTTCACCAGCAGGAACAGCAGCAGCATGTACACCACTACGTAACATTTGTCACAGGCAGGCCACTCTTTGTATCACCGGCTTCACTAACAGGCATACAGCTGACAATTTGTTACGCAAACTAAGAGATGTGATTGATACATGGCTTATAGCACTTGGACTCTCCCCGGGAAATGTCATTTCTGATAACGCCAACAATATAGTGCGAGCATTACAGCTGGGTGAATTCCATCACATACCCTGTTTTGCTCACACCATCAACTTGGTGGTGCAGAGCTTCCTACGAAATAACCGTGAGGTGCAGGAGATGCTTTCGGTGGCCTGTAAGATTTCAGGCCATTTCAGGCATTCTGCCACAGCATGTAGGAGATTGCAGCAGCTCCAAGAGCAGTTTAAATTGCCCTGCCACCAACTTAAGCAAGAGGTGGTAACTAGGTGTAATTCCACCCTGTACATGCCGCAGAGGATGGTGGAACAGCGCAAAGCCATCCAAGCGTATTGCACAAGCCATGACATTGGGAAAGGAGGGGGCATGTATTTCACTCTTGCTCAGTGGGGAATCCTTTCAGTGCTGCGCAAGGTGATGAAACCATTTGAAGTTGTGACGTGTGAAGTGAGTGCAGATTGTGCTAATTTGAGCCAAGTCATTCCTTTAATTAGACTATTGGAAAAGCAGCTTGAAAAACTGAAGGAAGAGATGAAAGCAAGCAATTCCGCAAAGTATGTTGGCCTTGTCGATCAAGTACTTAATTCGCTTCACAATGATCCTCGAGTTATTAAGATCTTGAACTTGGATCAGTACGTTTTGGCCACAGTGCTTGATCCAAGGTTTAAGACCTACATTGAGTCTTTGCTTCAAAATGAACAAGATGTGAAATTTTGCAAGTAGCTATTGCTCAGCAAGTTGTCCGCTGAACTGGGCCTTGGCTTGCCAACAAGTCCTCCTTCAGTTTCTCAAGCAGCTGCTGCTCGTAAAAAATTGAATTTTCAAAAAAGAAGCAGGGAAGACACAGGGGGCAGACCAGAACAGTTTAACATCTGGGCTGGTTTGAAGGATTTTTCTAAAAAATGTGTGACCTTGCCCATAACTCCATCCAATATGAGTATTAACATGCAAAGGATGGTGGAGGATTATTTTCAAGAGGTAATTGATATGGAAATGTCAGACAGTCCCTTTCCTTACTGGGAAGAAAAGCAGGCAATTTGGAAACCCATGTACAAACTTGCTTTGCAATACTTAAGCTGCCCACCCTCCAGTGTGTACTCTGAACGAGTGTTCAGCACAGCAGGGAACTTAGTCAGTGATCGCCGTAGAAGGTTACTTCCCAAAAATGTGGAGAAAATTATGTTTATAAAAATGAACTACAACTTCCACGAGGAAGGCCTTCACCATCAAAGACATCCAAGCACTGACTGTTCTCTAATGGCGGATTCAAGCGGCAATGAATTGTAAGTCTGTGACGATGACGTACACACTGATGAGGGTGAGGATAAAGCTCCAGATGATGACGATAACATCTTTTTAAAACTTTCTATGTAAGTGTAGGGTGCAATCTACCCCAAAAGAGGAAAGAGACTTGGGGCATTTCCATATCACGTACCATCTTGAAAGGCTGCTGTTTGGGCAATTTCTCCTTAAGGGTAGGGTGTCATACACAGAGTGACCCAAAACTGTCTTTGTCCATTTTAGCTAATATTGTACAGTCTATAACGGCTGAATTTTTTGGTATTTTATACAAGTGGAGGGGAGCCTAGAGAGACAGAAACCAAACTGGCTTTCTCCATTTCAATTAATATTGTACAGTTTATAACGGCTGAATTTTTTGATATTTTATACTACTGGAGGGGGGCCTAGAGAGACAGAAACCAAACTGCCTTTGTCCATTTCTTTACATATTTAAGTATAAGTGTAGGGTGTAATATACATCCAAAGACGATGGCTGCATTGCCAATATTCATAGATGAAGAGGAAGACAATCTGGTTTGTGTGTCGAATTAATGATGGCCTACCAGGAATTAAACTGTTTTTTGGATAATTATTAGCTTTACAATTACATTACTTATCCAAGAAACAGGTGGAGCACTAAATTTGGTTATTTTAGGCCCAAAAACATTGATTTTTCAACAAAATAGCAAAACAAAACCAAACAAAACCAAAACCAAAACCAAAACACGCAATGCTGGTTTGGCAAAACCAAAACCAAAACCAAAACACAACGTAATCCAGATCCAAAACCAAAACACGGGGGTCAGTGAGCATTTCTAGTTATAGAGCACCTAAGGAGACTTTCTTTAAAGACAAGGTGGGAGTGTCGCCTGTCAGTCACCCAAGCCTGTGGGAGGAGACCTGTGTATTTAACCTTGAGTTGTGCTCTTGTTGGAGGTGACTGATGCTGAACTAGTTGGCCAGTCAGTAGAGAGCTGTACTGTGTATAGTAAGCATTAGGGTCACCAGGAGGTGCAAGCAAAAGGGGTTGCTTGCTGGTGTCATCCTGACAGAAGAATTGCCATTTAGTGTGATGCCAACAATAAATATATTTGATTTAAAACAAGAAGTTTTCGTGTTGCTGATATCATCATCATCATCAACATTTATTTATATAGCGCCAGCAAATTCCGTAGCGCTTTACAATTGGGAACAAAAACTGATAAGACAATACTGGGTAATACATACAGACAGAGAGGTAAGAGAACCCTGCTCACAGCCTACTATCTATAGGACAATGGGAGTTAGAAACACAAGGGCACGTGCTACATCATATTGCACAATGGACCAGCTAGAAAGCAAAGGTAAAAGTATTGAGTGGGCTGTGTGTGTTGCAATGTTGGTCAGAAGGTTGTTGTCTTGCGTTAGCTGTGTAGAGGATGGTAATAGGGTAATCTAGGGAAATTAAGATGGTGGTTGAGGAATATCATAACCTTGTCTGAAGAGGTGGGTTTTCAGTGAACGCTTGAAGGTTTGAAGACCAGAGGAAAGTCTTACTGTGCGTGGGAGGGAATTCCACAAAGTGGGTGCAACCCGGAAAAAATCCTGTAACCGAGAATGGGAGAATGTGATGAGAGTGGAGGAGAGACGTAGATCTTGTGCAGAATGGAGGTGTCGAGGAGGGGGATATTTTGAGATAAGTGAGGACATGTATGTCGGTGCAATTTTGTTGATGGCCTTGTATGTTAGTAGAAGAATTTTATATTGGATTCATTGAGAAACAGGCAGCCAATGTAGAGACTGACAGAGTGGCTCAGCAGAGGAGTAACGGTTAGTAAGGAAAATCAATCTAGCCGCTGCCTGCAAAATAGATTGTAGGGGTTCAAGTCTGACTTTGGGAAGACCAGTAAGGAGGGAATTGCAATAGTCAATGCGGGAGATGATGAGTGCATGAATTAATGTTTTTGCGGTGTCTTGCGTCAGATATGTGCGTATTCTGGAAATGTTCCATAGGTGTATGTAACATGCTTTAGATATAGAGTTGATGTGGGGAATAAACGAATTCCGAATCAAGGATTACACCTAGGCAACGAGCTTGCGAGGTGGGATTTATAGTCATGTTATCAACAGAAATAGAAATGTCAGGCAGGAAGCTTCTGTTTTTAGGTGGGAATATTATTAATTCAGTTTTTGAAAGATTGAGTTTGAGTTGGCGAGAAGACATCCAAAATGAAATAGCAGAAAGACAGTCAGTAACGCGAGACAACATACAGTATATAAAAAATAACACTGTTACGAAATGCAAAATAGAACACACTGTGCAACATTGGAGATAAAGGGAGCAATAAAGATGGTATTCTCATAAGATACAAGGGATACATAGATCAACTGTTGTTTTTTTTTGTTTTGCTATTGTTAAGGTAGAGAGGGTACTATGAGAGGAGACAGGAGGGAGAAGGGGGGAAAGAGGGAGAGGGGATCTAAAACCTCAAACCAACCTACCTGGTTTGAAACTAGATAAGAAGGCAGGGGGAAGGATTGGGGGAAGGAAAAGTGTTATCAACACACACAGTTCCAAAAGTGGTGTTATAAATATAATGGATTTTGGATGAATTCAAGTAGTCAATATATATACTGTATGTGCTTATACATGGTTAATACAAGTTAATATCCTGCAGGGGAAGTCTGTCAACTATTCCTAACAAAGAGAAAGATAAGACACATTCTTGTTTGTTTTTACCAAGGTACCAGAAAATTAGATGAAACTGGATGTGTAGCGGGCCCCCTCCACAGACAAATTCTGTATAAGGGGGAGTGCTAAAACAGGGTGTGTTACTAAAATCTGCCCAGTAACAGAAAAGGTATATAAGACTCTTAAATGAACGGTTTGAGGTCCACTCTTTTGTTAGAGGTGTTACACCCATGCATGCATGATATAAAGAAACAAACACTTGGATCTTGTGGCTTATGTGTCTGACTTCAGACTGATTGGTAAAAAAACTAAGCTGTAACAGTTTATTGCTGAATCTTGGGATTCCACAGGCAGCTCTCTCGAAAAAAAAAAGAAGTAAAAATAAATCCTAATCTGTGGCCACAATTAAAAGTTGAGCTTTAATGCCTTTTATTCCACTCTCTGTCTTATGAGATGAAGATTTGTTGACTTTGAGATCTGCTGCCTTAGCTGGAAACCGACTCTGACTTTTCTGGTTAAGACAGAAATGTTCTTCTTTGTTAATAACTCAACAGCAGATATCGGTATTACTCTATGTAGTATCATAGTCTGTGTTTGTACCTTAATAAGTTTGTCTGAGTCTTGTATTGTTGAAACACCTGTTGAATGAAAGGAGGCCCCTGTGTGTGACAAGAAAGGAGTGTGTTTGTGAGGAGTGGAATGTACCTCTCCCTTATCTGTGTCCTGGGGTGAAAGTTTCTGTGTGTTAGAGGGAAGGAAGGGGCGTGTGGGGGAATTCTGCTGCAGACATCTCTGTGACAAACTTGAAAAAAAAAAACATGTTCTATTTGTCTGACATTGTTATGTATTAATTGTCATTATGCTATGTGTTGAAAATGCATGTATAGTTGAGTAAAAAAGATTTTTGCGAGTATATTTCAATAATTAAACATACATGCCAACTTTCAAAAGTTCTCTCCCGGGAGATTCCAGAGCAGAAGTCATGTGATGGGGGTAGGAGGGGGCGTGGTGACCTCGTCGCATCAGCGAAGCCCTGCCCCCACTTTAAAGTACCGAAATTCTTGGCATTGAATGGTGGGGGCGGGGCTTAATGACACGATTAAGCCCCGCTTCCTCCATTCAATGCCATGAATTGAAACGAATCCGGGAGGTTTGCCTACTCTTCCGGGAGGTCGAGGGGACTACTCGAATTTCGGGAGCCTCCCAGGAAGTCCGGTAGAGTAGGCAAGTATGTAATTAAAATGTCTCCAGAGTAGTAGCAGCACATTGAATCCGATCAGTATTTACTTTAATTTTTAGAAAGCGTGCTGGGACTTGTTGTACTACAGCTGAAGGCTGTAGGAAAACAGTTCATGTTTGCATTTTTAGTGAGTTGATGAGTGTCTCTTCTTTTACTTCATAGTTGTTCTTACAGAGTGCAGAATGACGTCCGTTTATAAATTCACATTTTATTTGTATAGATAGAGAGATGTAATTGTTTGCATTCTAAAAGTGTGTGAGTATACACCATAGTTGCCTACTCTCCCGAAATGTCCGGGAGACTCCCGAATTTCTGGGAGTTCTCCCGGACTCCCGGTAGAGCAGGCAATTCCCCCTGATCCTGAACTGACTTTAATATCTTTAAAATTACCTTGTTCTCAACAGGAAAGCTCACACTGGATGGATGGGAGATGTATCACTGATGCTCAAGAATTGTGGCGCAGTAAAGAAGGAATGTCAGTAGCACCTAAGTTCTTCCTACCTGCACTGGCTGACCTGTCCCATGGATTAACTCATGTAGGTGAGATGGGCATGGTAAGTCTAATAAAAACTTACTGGTACATCCCTGAATTCTCCACCTTTGTTACTTAACATTGTGCAAGCTGCCTCATCTGTTTGAGGTGCAAACCAGGCAGACCAGAGCACACAGAACCTTCTCATCTCCCCCTTACTGAAGGACCCTTCCAGGTAAAACAGACTGGCTTCATCCAACTTTCTAAGACGAGAATGTTAAAGTATGTACTAGTATGTGTAGATTTGTTGTTTATTTGTTTTTAGGTAGAGGTCAGGGGCAAACGCAGGATTCGAGGAGGGGGGTTTCTGCGACACGATACAAGTGGGCGTGTCCAGTATGTGTAGGGGTGTGGCTACAAACACATACCGTGTCAAACACACAGATATGTAAACTGTCCCATACACAGACAAGCACAGACACACACAAACACACAGGATCAAACACACAAACATGTAAGCTGTCACATACACACATATATGTAAGCTGTCACATACACACACATACATAAACACACAGGATTAAACACACAGATATGTAAGCTGTCACATACACATACATAAACACACATACATAAACACACAGATATGTAAACTGTCACATACACATACATACATACATAAACACACAGATATGTAAGCTGTCACATACACATACATAAACACACATACATAAACACACAGATATGTAAACTGTCACATACACATACATACATAAACACACAGATATGTAAGCTGTCACATACACACAGATATGTAAGCTGTCACATACACACACATACATAAACACACAGATATGTAAGCTGTCACATACACACAGATATGTAAGCTGTCACATACACATACATACATAAACACACACATACATAAACACATAGATATGTAAGCTGTCACATACACACATATACATAAACACACACATACATAAACACACAGATATGTAAGCTGTCACATACACACACATACATAAACACACAGGATTAAACACACAGATATGTAAGCTGTCACATACACATACATACATAAACACACACACACATACATAAACACACAGATATGTAAGCTGTCACATACACACACACACATACATACATAAACACACAAATATGTAAGCTGTCACATACACACACATACATAAACACACAGGATTAAACACACAGATATGTAAGCTGTCACATACACACACATACATAAACACACACATACATAAACACACAGATATGTAAGCTGTCACATACACACACATACATACATAAACACACACATACATAAACACACACATACATACATAAACACACAGATATGTAAGCTGTCACATACACACACATACATACATAAACACACAGATATGTAAGCTGTCACATACACACACACATACATAAACACACACATACATAAACACACAGATATGTAAGCTGTCACATACACACACATACATACATAAACACACAGATATGTAAGCTGTCACATACACACACACATACATAAACACACACATACATAAACACACAGATATGTAAGCTGTCACATACACACACATACATACATAAACACACACATACATAAACACACACATACATACATAAACACACAGATATGTAAGCTGTCACATACACACACATACATACATAAACACACAGATATATAAGCTGTCACATACACACACATACATAAACACACAGGATTAAACACACAGATATGTAAGCTGTCACATACACATACATAAACACACAGATATGTAAACTGTCACATACACATACATATATAAACATACAGATATGTAAGCTGTCACATACACATACATAAACACACATACATAAACACACAGATAAGTAAACTGTCACATACACATACATACATAAACACACAGATATGTAAGCTGTCACATACACACAGATATGTAAGCTGTCACATACACACACATACATAAACACACAGATATGTATGCTGTCACATACACACACATACATAAACACACAGATATGTAAGCTGTCACATACACACAGATATGTAAGCTGTCACATACACATACATACATAAACACACACATACATAAACACATAGATATGTAAGCTGTCACATACACACATATACATAAACACACACATACATAAACACACAGATATGTAAGCTGTCACATACACACACATACATAAACACACAGATATGTAAGCTTACACATACATACATAAACACACACACATACATAAACACACAGATATGTAAGCTGTCACATACACACAGATATGTAAGCTGTCACATACACACAGATATATAAGCTGTCACATACACACAGATATGTAAGCTGTCACATACACATACATACATAAACACACACATACATAAACACATAGATATGTAAGCTGTCACATACACACATATACATAAACACACATATACATAAACACACAGATATGTAAGCTGTCACATACACACACATACATAAACACACAGGATTAAACACACAGATATGTAAGCTGTCACATACACACACACATACATAAACACACACATACATACATAAACACACAGATATGTAAGCTGTCACATACATACACACACATACATAAACACACAGATATGTAAGCTGTCACATACACACACATACATAAACACATACATACATAAACACACAGATATGTAAGCTGTCACATACACACACATACATAAACACATACATATGTAAGCTGTCACATACACACACATACATAAACACATACATACATAAACACACAGATATGTAAGCTGTCACATACACTGACACACACACACACATACATAAACACACAGATATGTAAGCTGTCACATACACTGACACACACACACATACATAAACACACAGATATGTAAGCTGTCACATACACATACATACATAAACACATACATACATAAACACACAGATATGTAAGCTGTCACATACACACACATACATAAACACACACATACATAAACACACAGATATGTAAGCTGTCACATACACACACATACATAAACACACAGATATGTAAGCTGTCACATACACATACATACATAAACACACACACACATACATAAACACACAGATATGTAAGCTGTCACATACACACAGATATGTAAGCTGTCACATACACACAGATATGTAAGCTGTCACATACACATACATATATACATAAACACACACATACATAAACACATAGATATGTAAGCTGTCACATACACACACATACATAAACACACAGGATTAAACACACAGATATGTAAGCTGTCACATACACACACACATACATAAACACACACATACATACATAAACACACAGATATGTAAGCTGTCACATACATACACACACATACATAAACACACAGATATGTAAGCTGTCACATACACACACATACATAAACACATACATACATAAACACACAGATATGTAAGCTGTCACATACACACACATACATAAACACATACATACATAAACACACAGATATGTAAGCTGTCACATACACACACACATACATAAACACATACATACATAAACACACAGATATGTAAGCTGTCACATACACTGACACACACACACACATACATAAACACACAGATATGTAAGCTGTCACATACACTGACACACACACATACATAAACACATAGATATGTAAGCTGTCACATACACACATATACATAAACACACACATACATAAACACACAGATATGTAAGCTGTCACATACACACACATACATAAACACACAGATATGTAAGCTGTCACATACACATACATACATTAACACACACACACATACATAAACACACAGATATGTAAGCTGTCACATACACACAGATATGTAAGCTGTCACATACACACAGATATATAAGCTGTCACATACACACAGATATGTAAGCTGTCACATACACATACATACATAAACACACACATACATAAACACATAGATATGTAAGCTGTCACATACACACATATACATAAACACACATATACATAAACACACAGATATGTAAGCTGTCACATACACACACATACATAAACACACAGGATTAAACACACAGATATGTAAGCTGTCACATACACACACACATACATAAACACACACATACATACATAAACACACAGATATGTAAGCTGTCACATACATACACACACATACATAAACACACAGATATGTAAGCTGTCACATACACACACATACATAAACACATACATACATAAACACACAGATATGTAAGCTGTCACATACACACACATACATAAACACATACATATGTAAGCTGTCACATACACACACATACATAAACACATACATACATAAACACACAGATATGTAAGCTGTCACATACACTGACACACACACATACATAAACCATACTTACCTACTTTCTTCAGCTCTCTTCCGGGAGCCAGCCAGTGGAGGGGGGCGTGAGGGGGCGGGGCGGCCAAAATAGCGTCATTTCGGCCCCGCCCCCTGTGACGTCATGACGCAAATTGCGTTATTTGACAGCGGGGGGCGGAGCTAAACGCCGCGATTCATCGGGAATCGCGGCGTTTGGGATCTAATTCTGCCCACTTCACTAGGAAGTGGGCACTTCCTAGTGAAGTGGGCAGAATTCGGGAGATTGCCACACTCGCCCGGGAGTCCGGGAGACTCTCGCAAAATGCGGGAGTCTCCCGGACATTCCGGGAGAGTTGGCAAGTATGACATAAACACACAGATATGTAAGCTGTCACATACACTGACACACACACACATACATAAACACACAGATATGTAAGCTGTCACATACACATACATACATAAACACATACATACATAAACACACAGATATGTAAGCTGTCACATACACACACATACATAAACACACACATACATAAACACACAGATATGTAAGCTGTCACATACACACACATACATAAACACACAGATATGTAAGCTGTCACATACACATACATACATAAACACACACACACATACATAAACACACAGATATGTAAGCTGTCACATACACACAGATATGTAAGCTGTCACATACACACAGATATGTAAGCTGTCACATACACATACATACATACATACATACATAAACACACACATACATAAACACATAGATATGTAAGCTGTCACATACACACACATACATAAACACACAGGATTAAACACACAGATATGTAAGCTGTCACATACACACATACATACATAAACACACACATACATACATAAACACACAGATATGTAAGCTGTCACATACATACACACACATACATAAACACACAGATATGTAAGCTGTCACATACACACACATACATAAACACATACATACATAAACACACAGATATGTAAGCTGTCACATACACACACATACATAAACACATACATACATAAACACACAGATATGTAAGCTGTCACATACACACACACATACATAAACACATACATACATAAACACACAGATATGTAAGCTGTCACATACACTGACACACACACACACATACATAAACACACAGATATGTAAGCTGTCACATACACTGACACACACACACATACATAAACACACAGATATGTAAGCTGTCACATACACTGACACACACACACATACATAAACACACAGATATGTAAGCTGTCACATACACACACATACATAAACACATACATACATAAACACACAGATATGTAAGCTGTCACATACACACACATACATAAACACACACATACATAAACACACAGATATGTAAGCTGTCACATACACACACATACATAAACACACACATACATAAACACACAGATATGTAAGCTGTCACATACACACACATACATAAACACATACATACATAAACACACAGATATGTAAGCTGTCACATACACACACATACATAAACACACACATACATAAACACACAGATATGTAAGCTGTCACATACACACACATACATAAACACACACATACATAAACACACAGATATGTAAGCTGTCACATACACTGACACACACACACACACACACATTCTTACCTTCTTCTTCTGCTGCTGCCTCCTGCATAACACCATGCTGGCCGTGTGGGAGAAAGGGGCGGGGCCAATCTGCCGGCAGAGAGCTGTGCTCACACAGCAGGGGACTGACTGGGAGACAATCCTAAGCTACAAGCAGTAGTGGCTGGTCCCGGGAGAGGGGCCAGCCACTGTAATCATACAGCGTCCCAGGTAGGACAGGGGTTTCTGGGGACTAGGAAACCCCCCCTGGGTGCGCCCCTGGAGGTCTATCTCATGGCCTCACAGACTGCTAGCACAACAGCAAAGAACTTAGTG
Organism: Mixophyes fleayi; assembly: GCF_038048845.1. Taxonomy (NCBI): domain Eukaryota; kingdom Metazoa; phylum Chordata; class Amphibia; order Anura; family Limnodynastidae; genus Mixophyes; species Mixophyes fleayi. The sequence continues at coordinate 139,123,724 of NC_134409.1, forward strand.
CAGGAGCATACACTATATGGTCAAAAGAATTCAGACACTTCTCCATTACACCAACAAGGGCTGCAATGATAGTGTATTCAAATATATATATACGTTAATATGGAGCTGATCCCCCTTTTCAGCAATAACAGCTTCCACTCTTCTTGGAAGGCTTTCCCCAAGATGCTGGAGTGTTTCTGCGGAAATTTGTGCCCATTCATCCTGTAGAGTATTTATGAGGTCAGACAGTGATGTTGGACGAGAAGACCTGGCTCGTAATCTCCGTTCCGTTCATCTCAAAGGTGTTCGATGAGGTTGAGGACAGGGCTCTGTGCCGGCCAGTCAAGTTCTTCCACACCAAACTCATCAAACCATGTCTAGTAGTCCTTGCTGTGTGCACTGGGGCACAGTCATGTTGGATTAGAAAAAGGCCTTCCCCAAACTGTTGCCACAAAGTTGGAAGCATAACATTGTCTTTCACCGGAGATAAGGGGTCTAGCCCAAACCCTGAAAAACAGCCCCATACCGTTATCCCTCCTCCACCAAACTTCAGTTGGCATAATGCAGTCAGACAGGTAACGTTCTCCCGGCATCCGCTAAACCCAGAATCTCCCATCTGACTGCCAGAGAAGCGTGATTCATCACCCCACAGAACATGTTTCCACTGCTCCACAGTCCAGTGTCGGTGTGCTTTACACCACTCCATCCGATGCTTGGCATTGATCTTGGTGATGTGAGGTTTGCATGCAGCTGCTTGGCCATGGAAACCCATTCCATTAAGCTCCCGTCGAACAGTTTTTGTGCTTACATTAATGCCAGTGGAAGTTCTGAACTCTTCAGTTATGGAATCAGCAGAGTGTTGGCGACTTTGATGCAACATGCACTTTAGCAGTCATTGACCCCACTCTGATTTTACGTGGTCTTCCGTTTCGTGGCTGAGTTACTGTTGTTCCACTTTCTAATAATGTCACTTACAGTTGATCATGGAATATCCAGCAGGTATAAAATTTCACGAACTGTCTTATTGCAAATAAAGCATCCTATCTCAATACCACTTTTGAAGTCACTGTGCTCTTCAGAATGACCCATTTTGTATCACAAATGTTTGCAAATGGAGACTGTATGGCTAGGTGCTTGATTTTATACACTTCTGGCAATGGATCTGACTGAAACACCTCAATTCAATAATTAACAGGAGTGGCCAAATACTTTAGTCCATATAGTGTATATGCAGGTATGGAATACCACAGGTAATCTCCTCTGATCAAGGCGCTGTTTTACTGGACTTCTGTTTCAAATTATGTGTAATTATTTTAGGGGTTAAATAACAACTGCATACCCCTTATCACCCAGACTAGTGGAAAACTTGAAATGTACATTGGCATTACCAAAGTTAAACTTGCCATTATCACCCAACAGACTGGTCTACATTGACCTAGGGCCCTACCTCTTGCACTACATGCTATCAGAACAACACCAAGGGGCCTTTGAACACCTCCCCATATGAAATATTTAATTTGGGAAACTCCCTAGTCTGGTGTTAAGCCCAGCTGTTGACTTAGCTACTACCCAAGTGTGTCCATGTAATGTAAAGTTTAAAATAAAGCAAGGGTTAACTTGTGATCCTCCCAATTATTTCAGGATAGTTAAAGGTAACTAGAGACCTGTCTCAGTCATTGTATTAGTGGGCAAATAACAGTCTCAACAGAGACTATACCTACACATTGGGGAATGCATAGGGACGCCCTTGTCCGGTACATTGAGTACTGGTTATTTCCCCATCCTTTTCACACACCCTTCTGCTTGTCTTATTTGTGTCCTCTAACCTCTCTAGTAGTAGGACCCCCAGTGTGTAAGAGAGGGTAATAAAAACCAAATGTCTCTTCTGCTATGACTGGGTCTTGATTTGCTTGAGAATGGAATCCTCAGAGGGAGGATTGTTATAAGTATAATGAAATTTGGATGAATTAAATTAAAATATATATATATATATATATATATATATATATATATATATATATATACTTTAAATAGTTAATGCAAGTTAAAAAGATAGTCTGTCAACTACTCCAAACAGAGAGGGAGATAAGACACATTCTTGTTGTTTGTCTTTACCAAGGTACCAGAAAATTAGATGAAACTGGATGTTTAGTGGGCCTCCTCCACAGACAAATTCTGTATACGGGAGAGTGCTAAAACAGGGTGTGTTACTAAAATCTGCCCAGTAACAGGAAAGGTATATAAGACTCTTAAATGAACAGTTTTAGGTCCACTCTTTTGTTAGAGGTGTTACACCCATGCATGCATGAAATAAAGACACGAACATTTGGATATTGTGGCTTATGTCTCTGACTTCAGACTGATTGGTAAAAACTAAGTTGTAATAATGGGAAAAAGAAATGAGAGGAGAAAATGAAAAAAAGAAAAATTTAGTGAAAGAAGAAATCAAGTTTACTGGAACCCAAGTAAGAAGGAGGAATGATGAAAAGTATACCATTGTTCCCATACCTTGTATAAGCTATAAATCCAGTCATGGAATAGGCATGTAATATACTCATAGACGCCATGTACCATATGTGGGATGTAACAACTGTGAGACAGGGGGAACGGGGGAGCTTCCAATCTTTGACTATCTGGAGACAAGCAACATTGCAAACATGTTGTAGCAATTTATCAGTAGATTTAAGGAGGATTTTTCACTGAGTAACAAAGTAACATAACAAGGGGATCCGGAGCCACTTGTAATCCCACAATCCTGTCAATAAGGCCAGCAAGATGATTCCAAAAGGTGGAAACAAGGGGGCTTTGCCACCATATATGATAGAAGGATCCCACATTCCCACAATCTCTCCAGGGTTGGGGAACGGTTTTCCAGCTCCAATAATGCAGACAAAACTTACAGCAAATGTAAACATTCCGATTAGTATAAGGTTGACAAGGAGGAAGTAGAGACTTACCATATAACAGACATCCAAGATTCCCCACACGCTTAATTCCCGTCAGATGTAAATTGCGATTTTATAGTATTTGTAAAAGTTTTTGTCTCGTATAGATTTCAATAATGGTAAAGCCTTGTATAGGGTATAATATTTTGGAGAAAGTAATCATTTTGATCAAATTTACCCTACCCACAAAGGAGAGATGCAAATGTTGCCACAACTTAAATTTGGCTATAGCCTCATGGATCACATGATCAACATTAAGTTTACATAAGTCTGATATATTTGTGGGTGGGTATATCCCAAGATACTTATTATAGACTTCTGCCCAATTCAAAGGAATACTGCCACTCCAAAAAATTGCCTAACTTGGCTCCAAGCCATTGACACTGACTTATCTTTGTTAATTGTAAATCCAGATACAGAACCAAACTGAGTAATCATATCCAAAAGGTCTTGAATTCAGTATTGGGGGTTAGAGATATATAAAAGCAAATCATCTGCAAATGTGTTGAAGAAAACAAATAAGAGGATCAACAGCCAAATTAAAAAGTAATGGCAATAGTGGATAGCCCTGTCTGGTACCTCTAGACACAGATATTGGGTCTCCTCATTGATTGTTAATTATAAGCTTTGTGCACCAAATATTTTACAAATTGTGAGAAATAAATTCCAAATTTAGAGCTTACATTCTAAATGGAAAGGGACAGACAAGCGGTTGACTCATGGGGTTAGGGCATCTGAGGGCAAGAAACAAGAGTGGGAGAGATGGAGGATGAAAGAGGGTGAGTTATACTGCATGGTGAAAGGGTTAAGTGGAGGACTGGTAGGCTTTATAAACAGGTGGGTTTTCAATGACCATTTGAAGCTATGCAGACTAGGGGATAGCCTGATAGATTGAGGGAGATCGTTCCGGTGTTGGGGGGCAGCACGGAAGGCTTGTGGCTGTAAGCAGTGCCAGGACAGTTGTTTCCCATGTGCTGCTGTCAAAAAGAAAGCACCTGAGGTCAGCAGGACTAGGTATGGCAACTCTAATGACAGTTAAACTCACTTGGTCCAGCAGCTCAATTGAGATAGTATCCATTAGATATTCTAGACAACCATATCCTTGGTGGGATGATACTCATTGGAAGCCCCGAAATAGCTCCCACTGCCTTCATAACTAGTTAGATGTATATATTTGTGGGAAGACGATTATGTGGGCAGCAGGGCACAGAGTTGCAGTCATCTCCAACTGCTCGATTTTGCACTTTTACAAATAAGTCATTATGACTTATGTTGTGGTGCAGCGTACTATTATTGATGCTGTAGAATGAAAAAGCCTTGGTAAAAAACATTGTAGAGGCGGCACCTTTAACAGCACCAATAATAGCATCGCCCTTCAAACTCACGTCATTTTGTGGTGCCGGGATGTACATTCGTCGCGATTATTACAGGTCTGTTTTTGAAACATTCGGGATTACCAGTTTGTCGTCAGTGATAGCTTTCCATTGACCATGTCGGAGAAACTGTTGTCAGGCATTTTCGCAGTTGCTGTAATGACTACCACCGCTGAGGACACTGAGTGACATTAAACTGTAAGAAAATATGTGGATTGCTACATGTGTCCCTATATTCTGTTTCCTCAATGACTAACACTAGCCCTCTCAATGATTATATCCTTAATTGGCTCAAGTTTATTCTTACTAAAAATGGACTTTGTATTCAATGATAATTGTTTTCCTACAAACAAGGGGGACATCAATGGGTTATACCTGTGCCCCAGCATACGCAATCTCTATTAGGATTGGTGGGAGAGGAAAATTGTTTTTAATGATCCCATATCCAGATTTCTGATGATGTCATTATGTGGCATTGCTGTGTAGATAAATTACTGATTATATGAGAAGCTGGTTTCAATTATTTATTGAATTCATCACCACCCTCCAGAGCAATTCTCTTAACTTAAATGTACACAGGAGACTAACAAAGAATCCATGAATTTTCTGGACATCAAAGTCTACAAATATTGGAGACGCTGTGAAGAAATAAAAAAAAACACCTCCCTCACACCTTTCTATTACTCTAAGGGGTCTAGAGTCTATATAAAATTTTTACAAAAACTTCCCCTCTTCAGTAGAACTAGACAGCATCATATATTCAATTAAGCATTTGCACGACACTCCCATAAATCTGTATGTGAGGATACAGGGCTCTTTTAATCACCCAGACACAGAGCAGATTAAATTAAATGGATGGCTTATTTTGCACCACACACACGGTACCAGGGTATGTTATGCGAGATGACATTATTCCAGTAACATTCCAGATAGAGGGAATCCTTGAACAAGGTAGAGTTCCACACAATAATCCCACACACGGAATAATAACAGATGGACCCACATGGGAACAGAGATGCACAAGTCCACACAGAAGACTGGAGAGCAATTCTACACAGGATTAGCCATGATCTGGCTTGGGTAACCTCCTTTTAAACTCACCAAATTCCCACGATGATAGTCACCACCAAGGGGAGTGGCACAGGGTGCTGATTGGTGGGGTCCTTTATCATGTTCCTCCCTCCTAACTCCCCCAGATGTCCTTCTCTTGATGACCCCCTGCTGGGTCCAGTCTCTTACAGCCCAGAGAAGAACACTGGGAAGCAAATAGAGGGAACAATCATCATCATCAACAGTTATTTATATAGCACCAGCAAATTCCGTAGCGCTTTACAATTGGGAGTAAACAGTAATAAAACAATAGAACAGTGAAAGGGTAATTAGTTCAAGTACTCAGTGTCCCTTGTGAAGACCATGAGTGCTTTTTCAGTGAGACGATCTCCCAATTTTTATCGAAAAAGAGGATTTTCAATAGTTCAATTTATGTTTAACTACTCTTAGCGCCGTTAGGCAGAAGTGGTCATCAGAACATAGAGAATATATACTCCCAGGCTATGATGTGCAATGAGTTAATAATGGTTTCTATTATATAATCATTGTTCTATTTTTCTTTATATGTTGTAGTCATTTTTGGGGGACATATTAAATGATACAGTGTACTGAATTGAAAAAGTTGGATTCATTTGTTAATAAAAAAAAAGGTTGTTTGCTTTACAAGAAAATTAAAGTATTTTTGTCACAAATAATCTCTACATATATCGGCTACATTTGAAGTTAATAATTATCTTGTCACTATGATTGTAGCTTTTCTTCAATAAAAATATCCACAGTTCCACCTTCTGAGAGTTAAGTTATAATAAGATGAAGGGAAGGTGAGCTCACCATCTAAATGCAGCACCCTGTGTACTGCTAGATTGCCTATAAATGTCCCCTTTCTGCTCTGGTTTAGAGGATACAGGGATATTCTTTATTTATCTGTCTCCCAGACAACAACTGATGCAGAAAATTCAGCTGAGACAATTCTCTGTTACACAGTGAGAAGATAGACAGGAACTGTCAGACCTCGGTTACATGAGTCTATTTAATACCCGGCATTTCTGTGATATGTAAGTACTAAACTTCTTTTTCTGAATGTTATCAACTGGTATTTTCTTATACTGTTATTTCTTTACCAAATTTTTTATATTATATTTTATAGAAGAAAAAACTATTTCTGTAAGACTAAACATTAGGGTTATGTGGGAGCATTATTACAACAGACGGTGTTTTTAGTTTGTACATTACACTGGAGCAGAAGACACAGACACACAGGATACAGTATTGGAGGTTTGTAGCAGAGATAAGATGACACTGACATGTCAGTAGGAAGTCTGGATGTTTTAACACTTTAACATCACTGTAAATTTGTGAGCGCTTACATAAATTACTTGTGATGGGATCACCGTTTCAAGAGGAAAATAGTTTAAATACGTGAGAGACATAATTTTTTCTGTGTATTATTTTACATATTGTTTCTCTTTATTTATACCATCTTTGCTTTAAAGGCCGAAGTGTATATTTCTGAACAGGCAAAGAGCTCTGTTGCTGGTGGAAATGGCTTTATTCACAGGCAATAGGGCCTGTTATTATTTAGCCCATAGAGCAATCATTGTGGGTTTTCTGCAAAGTTCTTTCTGGTCTGATAATTATGAGACTATAGAAAGAAACATAATTCTAGAGGTACTTGTCCCAATTTTTTCACACTTTTGGGAACCACATTAATGCACATTTAGAACACTTTTAGATTAATTAAAAAATTTTAGTCTGTGAACAAAATGTTCCAATAATTTTAAACACCTGATCATTTTTTACAGATGGAGGAAACGAGCGCCCCAGATGCTAACACACCTTTTCCTCCATCCTTACTCATCCTCATTTTAAATTCCTAATTTTTCGTGCTGTCACAATTCCAAGTCCTAGCTTTAATCTCTGTAATAACTTAAATAACAGCAATTTATACAGTTTTAGCATTTACACTTTACAATATATCTTTATCATATATGCCAACATAAGGAAAAGTGTATCATACACACATCAGTCATTTTATCACAATTTCTGAGTTTCATTCATTTCACACTTTTTCTTCATAATGAATATGACCGATCCTTGCGGCTCATTAACAGCAGCTATCGCAGATGATACATTTTCCATCTGTCAAAGTCGAATAATTGGATGAAAGTATATTGATTAATATTGTTTTACCGTGCGATTGTGATCAGTACTCCACGTGTCATGACGCAATCGCACGATAAATGACACACGCATACACTTACATTTACACATTCACTTATATATAGTCCATATTTATTAAGGTTCCAATCCACATTTATTTATTAGTAAAATGTATTAGATTGTCTATGTATATATAATACTGTAGTAAAGGTATTTATGGTTCAGGTGTTTTAAAAGGTAAAGAGTTTGGTCTCATATTAAAATTTTAACCCAGTGTGGACGGGGCAGTGATCGCATCTAGCGATCGCAAGATACAAGCAATATGAGATTAATACTCAAAAGTACTTTTGTGTGGGTCAGTTTGGACTGGTTATTCAGAGTCAAATCATTTGAACAATGGGGTGGAGGAAGTTATCCCTCACCCTTTGTAAGGATCAAATGAACTGACCTATAACTTGCAAGGAACTGGAATATCATTAACCCTGGACCAATGAAGACCTCACTAAGTGTTATCTGTACAGTATATACAAGCATGCTGGTCTTTGTTCTAGCTCTCTTTGATCCTGGCAACGTGAGAGCATGGCTGTATTCACTGAACCTGGATGAACACTACAAGGAAGATGTAATGTATTTGGTGCTTTTATACTTTCCTGTTTTATTTTAAAATCTTTGAAGTGTAACAATGGCTTGCTGTAAAATCCTGCTATATTTTGAAATTACATATCGCAATGGACAAAGTTTTATTGGTAAACGATAAAATTACTTTAGTACATCCTTGACAACTGATCGCTATCTAATGTGTATACAGGGCTCCTATTTACTTAGTCTCCAACCAATCCAGTGACATAGGTAGGCTTGTAACGTAAGTGCCGCCAAAAATCATACTACAAATTACACTACTGAACACCATTACAAGCAAATTTACAGTGCATGATCCTGTCACTACAACAAGCCCTAACTAACCCTAACTTATACTGCTACTAATATATAATGCTATTAAATTCTGCAGTCTATTAGTATGATGGAACTTATACACTTCACAACACACACAGTCCACAGGCCTGAAAACACACTTCACATCAAACATACATTTGTTAGTACAATGCGATATGTAATTTCAAAATATAGCAGGATTTTACAGCAAGCCATTGTTACACATTAAAGATTTTAAAATAAAACAGGAAAGTATAAAAGCACCAAATACATTACATCTTCCTTATAGTGTTCTTTGTTGGTGCATCTAACTCAGACTCTTCTTATTTGCTATATGTATAGAACTACTTAATATAAGATGTGTGACACCATCAAAAATGCAAAATATGAAACTAAATTAAACTATTATTTTTACTCCAAAATCTATATTTGGACACATTTTTCTGAACTAAATATTACGTTTAATGTGCTAGATTCCCTACGGCAACTGTCAGCCAATGGGCAGGACTCAGCCTCCCAACATAAAATGCAGCTTTAAAAAAAATAATTTCTTACCTCACATGACGATTCAATGGTAGAGAGATGAGAAAGACACACAGTGAGCCCCCAATTGTAAAAGTAAAATAAATGCACTGTCCATACAAAATGTAGAAGTAGAAATGTATTTCTACATATTTAGTTATAGCAAAAAGTACAATTCAGTGTCACATTATACTACCAGCAAACCAAGGTTCCTTAGCAGACTGAAAGAGAGATCTCTGGTTACAATCCAATAAATAAACTCTTACAATGGAGGGTGTGTTTTACAAATTGTTGTGATCATATACTGGATTCAATACATGACACAAAGAGTTCTCAACAAGGCAATTACAAAGCAATGTTGGCTCCCCTTCATATTTACTATTATAAATTTGACTTGAACAGAATAGATGCCAACAACAGAGGGTCATGGGGGAAATGTGAGGTCTGGTTGTTCTAACACAGTCATGGGTGAAAGTCTAATTTTAATGCATAAATGTTGATTAAAATAAAGTACAGTCCTATTAGATTAAGTAACTTGCAATTGTAATTAGCAATTATATAAGTTATACAAACAGATAAACCCACTTTTCCATTGTTGCTCCTACGTGTCTTACCATTAAACTGATAATAATATGTGTATTGTAATAGCTTTTATAATATATTCTCCTTACTTTGTTCCCTTCAGGGAAAATCTGGTGGGGAACATTGTGACTTTACTGCTGCTCTGTGAAATGTCATTGACTTTAAAAGTAAATAATCCTTGTTTATTAACAATACACGGTAATATCCAGCGTTATATTAAAGATGGTGACCTCATCCTGGGAGGATTGTTCCAGTTTTTCCACTTTCTGTACCACGGTCCATATTTGCTAAGAGTACCAATATCGAAAATGTGCTCTATGTAAGCCTTTATTTATTTGTTTTCTTAAATATTTATTTACCTGCTACATGTCAATAGACTGGGTCAGATGTATTGTAATATATAATAGCTTTCTGGGAAGAGATGAGGGGGAGAGGAGATAAGGCCATTAACCAATTCCTGATGATGATAACCTGTTGCAAGTGAAAAGTAACAAGCAAGAAAGGACACACATGTACATTAGTGAGCATTAAACATTGAAGCTAATCAATAAGCCACTGAACTAACCAATGTTTTTACCCCGAGCCCAAGAGATAAAAGTTCTTTGAACCAAATCCAAATCTTCCACAACACTCCTTGGTTGAACTCATAAAGCACCAAGAAGCAAATGTTCTCTGTGTTTTTCTTTCCAATTTACTCAATCTCCTCGGGACAGAAACATTGAAAATAAAACAAAGACAGAGGTGCTTCCATGGTGCAGGACTTTTTACTTTTTAATCAATATAAGATTTCAAAATGCACCAGAGGTAGATGAAAATTAATCATATCACAGCAACACAGGCTGTATAATGTGGGTTCCTTCCCAATAAAGACTCAAACAAGTCAGGAACAGGACACTTCCAAACACAAATTTGCCCAAGTCATGCAACCAACGCGTTTCATCATAGGACTTTGTCACCGGGGTGGCTTGGTGCATCTAAGATCGGGTTTATATTGAAGACAAATCAAGGCTACTGGTGTTACCTGGTCTACAGGCATTGGGCCTTCTTCCCTTTGCCTCCACTGTCTGTATGTGGAGGACACATTGACAGAGGTAAGTGCAGGTTATATTTGGTCAGCAATGGGGGAGGGGCCCTGTTACACTAATGGCTGTTGTGTTATTTCTGTGAAATATTGAGATTTATCAGTGTAATGTATGACTGGCAATGGTGGTGGGAGTGGGAATGGTGATTGTTGTATGAAATGTTCATTATTCCTAGGCTATTATATAGGTAGGATGGTAATACATTTTAAACATTTTATCCTTTAATTAGGACATATATTTTCACTAGACCATGCATTTCAGATCAATTTTATCTTCATGTCATCGCCTAGAATTATCAATGTGGTTTTTGCTGTAATTTCATAATAAAAATGATTCAGTGAGGGTGGGGCTCTGCGCATAACTGTATATAACATGCATTTTAAATAAAGCATATGATGATATAAATATATGTCAGGAGAACTATCTATGAAGTCAAAGCATTTGTGAGGAGAAACATCATTTATAAATACAACCGTCTGGGAAAAGAAACAGTAAGAAAGTGGTATTGGTTTAATCAAACCCTGATTCTTGTGAGTAAACCTGAAAAACTATCACATCCTTATATTACATAAACCTGAAGTGAAAGTGAGATATAGATTTAAAACCTGCACCAGTATAAATATTTATTTCGCAGACTGTGCTGTATATACATTCAAGATATCATCTGCATCAGTATAAATATTTATTTCAGAGACTGTGATATAGGTCCATTTAAATATATTTCCTGAGTCATTAAAAATAGTTATTTCATAAAATAAACAGGTATAAGATCAAATATCTGTACGCCGACCTAATTGATGGTGAACTTGATAAGGTGTGGGCCAAAACATGGGAGTCTTGGAAGCAAGAACTACCGAATCTACGACCCCCAGGAGAGTTGTTAGGTTAAATGAAGCATACTGTGAAAGCTCTTAGTTCTGCCAGACTCCAGGAAGTTCACATCAAAACAATTAACAGGGCATATATATCACAATCGCAGAGGCGATTTATGGTAACAACAGAAACAGGTATATGCCCGAAATGTCAGAAAGCTCAGGCCTCTCTGTTACACAACATGTGGTCATGTCCAAAGATTGCTAAGTTTTGGAATAAACTGGTAACATATATAAACTTTACCTTTAAAATACAAGTATCGGCTCACTATGAAGTACTATTGTTCACAGTTTTTGATTCTTGGAAAGATCAGATAGAAGGTTCGCGGATTGTACCGCTACTCACAATTGTGGTCACCTTGGCAAAGAAAGCCATTCTAGGCAACTGGACATCCAAAAGGACCCCATCGATATTGGAGGTCACATCGGAGTTGATGGAAACATTATATTTCGACAGACGAGCCACCTTCAATGATTTAGAGAAAGGGGTGGAGCGCTTCCATGCTAAATGGGGTGCATACATAGACACATTGAAAGAATCGACTCTGCTCCATATCATGCGGGTCTTTGAGGATACTAGGTGGTCTTTACTGAGAAATCTTTGAGGATGGTGGATGAGGTTAAGTTTTATCCAAAATGTAAATGATTGGCAAATGCTCAGCTAAACTGGTATTAATAGGAAGTCGTAGTATGTTTCATGAGAAACACCAGGAAAACACACTATTCAGTGACTCGGTTAGTCTCAGTCTCCTCTCTCTTCCCCTCCTCTGTCTCCTTTCTTGCCCTTTTCTCTTTTCCATTCTATTTCTGTCCCCTTCTTTTATTTTATTTTTTTATTTTCCTCTCTCATTTATGTTTGTGATAGAAAAAGAAAAATGTTATTTGTACATTGCGAATTTATGTTGCAATTATTTGACGTGATGTAAACTTGCCTATTTCTTTGTACAATAAAAAAGATTTACAAAAAAAAAAATAGTTATTTCAGAGACTGGTTTATATATCAATCTATTATATCATCTACATCGTTAGTGATATCGAATTGTAATACATATCTGGATTAAATAAATTGTACATATAACAAAGAGAGTAATAGCTATTGTTATCATATGTGCCCCAACAACAGCCTGGCCTGGAAGTGAGGGATATTGCAAGAATCAATACTGTGAACTGTGAAGATTTAAGTGTGTTATAATATTAATCAGTTAATATTTATTTTAAGTAATGAGAATAATTTATTGTTACTTTCAGGCTATTATAAAGTAATTTAATGTGATATGATCTATATATAGGTGTTAGACATAGTGTTATTTTATAGTAAATTAGGATTAGTTTAAAAAAGGGAATTTTGGGGTATATTAGAAATAGCATAATATAGTAAGTAAGCGACACACAGCGATTTAACATATATACTGCTTAGCAGGAGTAAGGGGTGTTACATAAAGAATCTGGTAACGTTCTTTCATAGTAGACGTGTTATAGGGTTATATTAAATAGAGTAAAATCTTAGTATTCATAACAGTCAGATAAAATCATGCATTGAATTTGTATTCGTTTATACATTGGCTACATGATATTTTATGGAATCATTTCTCTTTTCAGGCCATCTCCTCGTTTCTTGCGCCATTTTCTTGCATTTGACTTTGCTGTTAGTGAGATTAATAGGAACGCGGATATTTTGCCCAACGTTACTCTTGGATATGACATGTTTGACTCTTGTTTCTTTGAGGATACAGCAGTAGAGGGGAGTCTGAGGATTCTGTCAGGAGGAGTGAAGATGTATCCTAACTATGACTGTCATGGATATGGTAAAGTGGTGGCTTTTATTGGACATCTGTTGTCTTCTTCATCTCAGGCCATTGCAAGTCTGCTCAGAGTCTATGGGTACCCCCAGGTAGGAGCAAGAAATGTATTCAAAATGTTCTACCCCTTAAAACACCAAGGGGCACATTTAGAGATGGATGTATTCCTGCTGCACACGCGCACCAAAAATTAGTGCACATAAGTCTGTATTAGACCTTTGCGTATCATTGACTTGCACCACTTTACAACCAGAGAGACGGGACAGGACGGGCAAACAATGGCTGAACGCAGTAAGGCCATCTTCAAATAATTGTGACACAATTAACAATCATCCGTAGATACGCTTTTTGAAAGCAAAGCTCTACATAATTTCGGTGGCAAATTCGTGCAACTTTGAATAAGCCCTGAAATGTCAACACTGGGTGTAAGTTGCCAATTGTTCTGTCTACCCAAGCAAATGTTTTTATTATTTTCTCAATTAATTGTGGTGGAAGGAAGAGGAGTCGCTAGGTCAAATAATAACCCCTTTGTCTGATCGTGTTCACGCCATGAAACTTGTAAAAATGTATAATTGCATTCAATAACCGCATGTCTCTCAATAGATATCACAATTAATACGTCTTTTTTTATTTTGTTTTAGATGCACAAAGTGGCAGAAGCAGGCGCTGTTTCTTGCATTTACTCACGGCCACTCAGAGACTCATTTTCTTAACATATTAGAGGATATTCTCTAAAAGAGGGGAAACTCAAATTCTGCCTAAACTTGTCTTGGGGTTTTTCCTATTTTATGTTCCATATTCTATAACATAATATATATGTTTTTCCCACAAAGTCTGCCACTTTTTATGCAAAGTAATAACAGTTTGCATGGCTTGGCAAACGTTCCAAAATAACATTAATGCCCTAGAATGTGGTGCACAGTTCTATCATTATTTCATCAAACATATTTTTAAGATTATTATCAGGACATTTCCACTTTTACTTCTCCGTTCTTAGGAACGTCATTGTACATTCCACACGTAACAGAATTGATTCTCTATAAATAGAGCCTGAACAACAGTTATGTCAATTTATCCTGCTCTGTGGTTGGGCTGGGGTATAACCAGGAAGAAGTCTGGGTGGAACAAATATAAATTGTGAAATTCGACATGGAACACTTAAGAAACATAAAAATTTCACACCCTAATGCAGAATGAGGTGAATATCCCACTGTACAGTTTTGGAAATTACACTAATACGTAATTATCATATTTTTCAGCTTTTCTAGAATACTTAACGATTAAAAGTAGTAACATTATTAAACTGTCCCTCAAAATATTCTCCGCATTCTAATTTTGGCATAAAAATTTCACACTTTTTGCTGGTGGAATTTGGCCAAGAATTCCCCGTTCTTCCCCAACCGCGCCACACAGCAGAACGAATTGACCGCCATCGTCCCAGCTCTATTCATGGAGCGCAAATAATGCGAAATGCAAGTTTACAAATACACTGCAGAATGGGATTCTGCAGAATGGATAAACAAAAGCGGAACTCGAAGATTATATCTCCAGAATTTCATACCACTGTGACTTCATTCATCTCTACACCTAATGTATAAAATCATCAAACACACTAACAGTTACATTCAAAGCCTCTATTTTATCCCACAGTCTCATATTTCCAAAGGTCGTCCTTCCCAGCACCATTATTATAGAATAATGACAGGGAAGCGCTGTTCTGCTTCTAGTAGCCCCAAAAAAAGTAAGGGCTTAGGGGTAGGTGAGAGTTGTGATGAGGACAGGGGGTGAGCAAGAGAAAGAAACTATTGAGAAATCACTAATCCCTACATTTATTACAACATTGCACAAAGACACTAGCGATTGCCATAATTATATCTTTAAATTCACAACCTGACAACTGTACATGTAAACATTGACTGTTGTCTCAGAGTTGTAATATTTCTTGTACGCTTTTCTCAGATCAGTTATGGAGCAACAGATCCAATATTTCACGACAGGGCTCAGTTTCCGTTCTTTTTCCGTACAGTTACAAATAACCACGTCCAGAATGAAGCTGTTGCCCAATTATTGAAGGAGTTTCGCTGGAGCTGGGTTGGGATTGTCTATTCAGATGATGTCAGTAATCATAAAGCCAGTGAGGATCTGAGAGGATCAATAATCAGAAGTGGTGGCTGTGTGGCATATTCAGTGAAGATATCTACATTAGAAAATGCCAACAATTGTGTAGAGGCTGCAAATGTGATCAGATCTTCTTCCGCTAATGTGATTGTTGCCCATAGTCACTTAGACCAACTGATGATCCTCATAGCTCATATAGATGATCCAGAATTTATTAGTGGCAAAGTGTGGATCTTATTCTGCTATCCAGAGATTCAACTTTATAGTTACAGAAAAAGAGATATCCTTGTCCTTAATGGGTCTGTGATTGTAACTTCTTATAAAGGAGATATCCCAGGTTTAAAGGATTTTCTCTATAGAGTCACCCCTGAGACCTATCCAAATAGGTTGCTTAAAGAATTATGGAAAGAGGCTTTTCATTGTACATATAAAACAATAATGACACATCTGCCAAACAACTTACATATCTGTGAGACTAATTTGTCTTTAAGGTCTGTTCCTGTGTCGGAGTATGATGTTGACAATTTCAGAGTCACGTACAGCGTTTATACAGCAGTTTATGCTGTTGCCCATGCCTTACATTATATGTTTACATCCCGCTCCCAGGACAAGATTATTTCTGCTACTCCTGGCCAGGTAATTATTTAAAAACAACAAACACAATAATAATAATAATAATGTGTTCACAAATAATAAGATGCAATATGAAAAATCAAACTTTTTCCTCTATAACCAGCATCAACTCAGCAGGAATAGGGGGCACCAGAGGAAGTTGTATCTTTTGGAATTTTTTCCCCATTTTTTTCCCATTTCATCCTACATTTCATAATGAGGTCTCACAAACAGGAGACCTCTGACCAGACCATAAAGTTGCTTGGTGGACAAAAAAAATAAGGTCACTTGTGCAGATGCAGTTCCTCCCAGTAAACAGCACAGTTGACTTTTGTGACCCTTTAGACAGTACTTAGAGAGGCAATATGAATCTGTTGGAGGTAGGTGAGAAATTACAGGAGCAATTGAGCAACTCCTGTTAGAGGGAAAGGTTAGTGAATGTGTGAATCAATACCAGCTGCAGATGACAGGGGGCTGTGCACCACCAACAATGACAACTGTAACATGTGAGGATTCATCATAATCGTCATCATTTATTTATTAATATAGCACCACTTATTCATCAGCGCTCTACAGAGAACTCACATCAGTCCCTGCCCCAATAGAGCTTACAGTCTAGTCTAAATTCCCTAACACACAGACAGACTAGGGTCAATTTGATATCAGTCAATTAACAAACTTGTATGTTTTGGGATTGTGGGAGGAAACTGGAGCACCCGGAGGAAACCCACGCAAACTCCACACAGAAAAGGCGAGAATCGAACTCATGACCCCAGTGCTGTGAGACAGAAGTGCTAAACACTAAGCCACCATGCTGTCCACTGAGCTACATTTGATAGGTAGCAGTGGATCATCAACATGGACAAGTAATCTTTCTTCATCACTTACTGCCAGCAGCACTTCAGCTGATGGTCAAGTCAATTATGACTAAGAGACCTCCCCTGATTGCAGCCTTTATAAGGCAGTCTCTCCTATCAATTTTTGCAAGAGCAAAGTTTGGAATTGTAATTCTTTGCTGGTGCTTGAAAGAGTCTTGTTCTGTTTGCCTGTTTATAGTCTTTGGCTTCATCCAAGTGATTCTACCTTCTCCAACCCATTGACTTCAGCTTTGTCCCTCATGGCCTGACCTTCCATGACTAAGCAGCTTGGCCAAACATGGAGTGTCCATGTTAGTTACTGTAGCTAAGTGGTTATTTCCTGGGAGCAACCAGCATCGTTACAGTGAGCCATATATATTTTTTTTATTATTTGTACTTGGATTCAATAAATACTCCCCCCTCCCTATTATGTATTCACCGCTGTGGTGTTTTCAGGTACTCTGAGAAAAAACTATAACAATAAACTGTCTACTTATGGACAGCGCCTGATGTACATCTTTCATCTAAAGTAGCAATCAGCAGCCGCACATGTTTTCTCTTTCTTTGCAGTTGACGCGCTATGTAAAGCGCGTACATTTTAGGACCACCTCTGGAGATGAGATCTTTTTTGATGAAAAAGGGGACCCTCCAGAGCGCATAGATTTGTTAAACTGGTTGATATTTCCTAATGACACAGTGAAGAGAACCCAGGTTGGACAATATCACTCCCAACAATTATTTCTAAATAAAAGTACTGTGATATGGGGAAATCTTTCTGATATGGTAAGTGAAGATACGTCATTCCTTTATATTCACATTTTATTCCCACCCGAGTGATATTTTATATGAAGATTCTGTTTTTTAACTTTTATAGGTACTTATGGGAAGATTTGAAGTTTGTGTTAGCTTGTGAATGTAAAAAAAATGTATATGGGAAAATATACAACTGTAGTACTGGACTCTTCTCTCTATCATACAGCTACATTAGTTTGTGTATATCGAGATCGCTGCCAAATGTCTGCACATCCAATTATGGATGAGGTTGGTCTACTTGTCATTTCATAGAGAAACAGCCCCCCTATAACAATCAAAGGCAGATCTAAGAGGGCGAGAGGGAGAGAGTTTTGAGATGAGATTTGAGATGTATGAAGGGGGAATGTTGTTGAGAGCTTTGTAGGTGAGGGTGAGTAATTTCTCTTGGATTCTGGGGTATTAGGGGAGGCTGTGCAGGAATATGTAGAAGGGTGTGGCATATTTTTAGTGACAAGCGAGAAAGATCAGTCTAGTTGTGGCATTAAGAATGGATTGAACAGAGGTTAGGAAGAGTAATGGAAGTGCAGGTGATTGGTGTTTGCGTCAATTGATTGGCAGTGATCAATGATGAGTTCTTGGCGTGTCCTGGGGCTGAAATTCTCTCTTGAGCAGCTTAAGGTTGTAGAACATCCCTGGAAGTTTTAGTATCAGTAGGAACAGTAAACATTGGCAGAGATGAATTATTACATAGTAGTGGAACCGAACATCCGCAACAACAACCGTCAACTAGAGTGCAAAGATATTGAAGATATTGATCATTTCAAAGATTTAAGGGCTGCCGTACATATGGAGAATGTTTGTAATAGTTTTGAATAGATTGATAGTAAACAATAGTTTAATAAAATGCAAATAGTAAAATGTTTCATCACTGACCAATATCTTGATGTTTTTCTAGACACCTCGTTCTGTGTGCTCTGAGGACTGTATTCCTGGATACAGAAAATCTCTTGTTAAAGGGAAGCCTGTCTGCTGCTTTGTATGTGCCCCTTGCTCAGAGGGGGAGATCACTAACACTACTGGTGAGTCCTTATTTAATCCCCACAGTACAGCGGACACTAAGTGGTACTAACATCCAACAAATGTAGCCATGAATGTCACATACAGAGAGAGAAAACACATTAGTTCTTTTCTAAGTAAATGTTTATCGAATAATTTCCAAAATGCATCATATCAATATATGAATTTATTATTTAGTGATAAACAATTCCAATACGTCATTCTGTTGAGTTCCTCCTACTACAGATGGAAGCACACAGGAGTAACAGGAGTAAGATGGTTAATAATATGTGTAACTTTTATTTGGAAAAGCAGCACCATACATATAGTATAGTTAAATACAATATATCCCATTGATAGGCCTATGTAGGTCCTTAGATGGTCAGTAAGGGAAAGTCCTAATCGTCTGGACAATAGTTCTTTTCACTATCTAGGAGTGAGGATAATCTCAGCTGCTCAGTTATCTGAATGAAGACACATCCTGTGCGCTGTAAGCAGCCCTGGAATCAGATTGTTAGCAGATGCTCAGCATCAGATGGAGAGGTGGAAGAAGTCCCTCACAGGACGTGGTAGCTGGTAACCATTAATGGTCCTAGGTTGGGCACACACCAGCGATGCTCTTCACACACCTTTGTACCATTGTTTTACTAGACAACCAATTGTTTCCCCAATTCTTATAAAGGGTGATTTGGAAATGGAGGTGGCATTATACTGTACACTTGGCCAGATGAGTTTGGCTATTGACTATCTCTATAACTGAAGTCAGGAATTTATTTATTACACAACTTTACTTTATACTGGACCTCCTGGTGATTGTGATCATACCATATTATTATCAATGGATTGTGAAGACAGGGACATTGAGGACAGAGCAGCATTTCCACAACTCTGATACAGACTCTTTATAGAAGAATAGAAAATACATAATGTTTATTTTATCTTCTCAGATACAGAAACTTGTATCATTTGTCCAGAAGAAGAATGGCCTAATGAGAAGAAAGACAGATGTGTAAAGAGGGTAACACTATTCCTGAATATTCAGGACCCACTTGGAACATTGTTATTGGCTTCCACTGGTGTTTTCTTCATTATGACTACTGTGGTACTAGCAATATTTATTAAACATAGGGACACTCCAATTGTTAGAGCCAATAACATACATGTAAGTTTCATCCTCATTATCTCTCTCATGTTCTCTTTCCTCTGTGTCTTACTATTTATTGGACGACCCACAGTACTATCCTGTCTACTGAGACAAGTTGTTTTCTGTTTGATTTTCACTTTGGCCATCTCCTCCACCCTGGCCAAGACCATCATCGTCTTAGTTGCCTTCACATCTACTAAGCCTGGTGGTATATCAAAGAATTGGATGGGGTCATCTTTATCCAGACTGATCATCTTCATCTGCTGTTTGGGACAAGTTTTGATATGTTCTGTTTGGTTGCTTCAATCTCCTCCATTCCCAGATAAAGACACAAGGTCGGAAGTGGGAAAGATAATATTACAGTGTAATGAAGGTTCCACCACAGCTTTCTACGCTGCTCTTGGATACATGGGCTTCTTAGCAGTCTCTAGTTTTATCCTCGCTTTCTTAGTGAGGAAGCTCCCTGACTGCTTCAATGAGGCTCATTACATTACGTTTAGCATGCTGGTCTTCTGTAGTGTGTGGGTTACCTTCATTCCAGTATATCTGAGAACCAAAGGAAAGTACACAGTGGCTGTGGAGGTATTTGCCATCTTGGCCTCAAGTGCAGGACTCCTGTTCTGTTTATTTATCCCCAAGTGTTTCACCATTATTATAAGACCAGAGCGGAACAGTAGAGAGTCTGTAAGTGATAGAAAATTGCACTGAGTGACATGTGAAATGCTTAGTACTGGATATAGTACAATGGCTGATTGTGCTTTTATTTTGCTAATAAATGTAAATATAAATTGTGTGGCAGTAATCAAGTACTAGATGCTGGATATCCCTATATACACACACTGCCAAGCTAATGGTGACTTCTGTAACTTAGCAATGAAATACCTTCATATTACCAATGAGTGAGTTTATTTCCTGATGACTGAAATTCCAGATATGTAAGGAATAAATGCATAAATCCAGCACATTGGAGAACATTATAACTCCCTTGGCACAGACTTGTGTCTACATGACCAGAACGTGGCATTGCTTCATTCATTTTAATAGACACCACAAGGTCACTTCAAACATGTATTTCAATATTAACTGTTTAGCTATTTAAAATGCAAAAATGTAAAACCTAATGATTGAAGAGGAACCATAGGATGAACATTTGACGTACTTGTGTTGTGGTAGAGTATTGTTTTCTGAGGTCATTCTTTCACGGAGGTTGAATGATCGTTTCACTGTTTTATGCCTGGACATCATTTTATTTCTTATTTTATTTTATTAACAACATTTTATTTTATTTTTTTCTTAATAGAATTTGTGCTGTTTTTTTGTTTGTTTGTTTATCAAATTTTAATTTATTTCATTGTTTCTGCACAGCCCATTTCAGTCTCTTCTATATTATCAAATCGTCATGAGCTTAATGGGACATTTAGACCGTCTTCATTTCACTATCGCACATGTTAATGTTTTTTTCCATTTCCATTTGTAAATGTTGTTTCCAGTATAAAGTGTATTTTACGCAAAAGGTGTTTGTTCCACTAAAAGTAAAGCTGGAGGCCAGATCTTCACCCATATTTGGGATGGACCCTTTGAATACATCAAGATGCCCTTAGCATTGTAACTGTGACTGGAGTGAGTTAATTAGTTTAAAAAATTATAGTAATTTATGATTAAAGCGAGTTTAAATGTATATATGTAACATCGGAGTGCTATTAAGCTTGTATCTATAGTACAAGACTTGCTTTATGTATAATTAAATCATTACAGCACACATATTAGTTTTATTACATATGTTATGTTAACACTGATATTTTGTCACTGAATGTGTGAGATAATGTATCTTTTTTAAACCCTTGTTGAAGACATAGACATGGAGACATGCTTTCCCATTCCCAGCCAATGGTGCTAGATATAGATCATAATTAAATTTATATTAGATCACTTAAACTAGTCTGAAATAGGCTATGCATTGCCTTTTGTATTACTATAAGATAAGCACTATATATATATATATATATATATATATATATATATATATATATATCTCAACTCTACAATTTAATAGCACATACAGTTCACATTTCATACTTAGAGTATGACTGCCATCTACTGTCCAAATTTATCATTGGTTTCTGAAACTTAAAAATGAGGAATCAATGATTTCTATTGAGACTGAAGAACCTATATAAGGAGTTCAAAATGTGAAAGTCATTTTGATATCACTAGTAGGTGAAGAAAAGCTCATTCAGTTTCCTCCATTAAGATCCTAGGATGCAAGTCTCCAGTGGTGATGGGACCCTATACTGTAATTCAAGTACATTTCAAAACATATTAAAATATTAAAAATAAAGTAATTAAAATGAAATTCCATTAATAGCAAAACAAACATGCAAAAATGAACATATTTAAGAACTCTGTTATTTGTTGTAAACATATTTTCTTTTGTAAAAAAATATGAAGTCCTGTTTCTACCTTCATTTATCAATTGTGATTATAATCAAGAAAACATTTCATAGTATGAGAACATCTACCTATAGATGTAGCAAGTATTAACTTGACATCCTGTCTGTTTCCCCTCCCTTTAGGATGTAAGCTCTCAGGGACAGGGCCCTCTTGCTTCCTGTCTCTATACCTATTCTTCTTCTCCTTCCTCAATGTGTATGCTATGTTGGGGGCTTTGAAGTTCTGGTATTTTTTGTTTATTGTTCTGTATGGTTCTACCCTGTATGGTCCACTGTATGTACTCTGTACGGCGCTGCGGGTACATTGTGGCGCCCTATAAATAAAGATTAATAATAAATAATAATAATCCTGTGCATCACGATTTTGGATGCATGGCACCGTCCACATATTACCATGTTGCATCATGTTATGATAATGTAACATCCTGATATGTGTAATACTGTTTGCATGTATTAGCATTACCCGTACTGCTCACTTGGTGGACTCACACATAGCAAAAGTAATTGATGAAATTCATTCATTTGTTGCTACTTCGTGATGGAGAATTACTTCATGTAGGAACAGAGAAGCTTCAATGCGCCAGTGCCCAAATTTCAAATAAAGATCTAAGCAAACATGCCCAAATTAATAGTTTGACACACTGGAACGTCTCTATGACCAACAACTATCCGGGTAGCTGTAGGAAAAATTGATAGGGACAATATTTTAAATCATATTATGTTTATTTATTTTAGTTAACCAGGTGGGTGCAATAAACAGACAGGACCCAGAGAGATACAATATTACAAAATTACAGAATATTTACTTTTACAACATAAAAGCAACTTATAAAAGAGATTCAACAGTTTGCAAAAAAAAAAAAAGATTTATAGGATCATGTATTTTTAAAGCTCGCTTTGGAAGATGCTTTATGTATTGAAATAGGTACAATTACAGTGTTTATCTGCTGTGTATAGAACGGTTTGTGCACCTATGTTGGTTTCACATATAGGAAAGAGAAGTGGTGTTTGATCTGTAGATCCCCATAGGAGGGAGAATGTGATTGTTACTCTTACCTATCACACAGGTTATAGACCTACTTATTGCCCCCACAACAGCGATTTCACACGCCCACACACTTCAGGTTTGTCCCTCTCCTATTGAATAAGGGCAATAGGACCCCGATATATGCTCCCACACTAGAAACACAAGGCTTCTGGCTACCCACAGGTTAGCAAGGCCCACACCAGCAATCAAAGGGTTAACTCTTCAACACCTCCAGACTGTTACACAAATGTAAATGCAAGCACACACTAGACTTGTTAGTCAAATGTATAAACAAATCACACACCGGCATTTAAAGGGTTAACTTGGTCAAGCTATATTCTTCTTAACTGGCTAATGAATTCGTTAGAGTATCAAGGACGCAACTTATTACATTTATAGATTTAATACGCAAAGGTACAGGGCGTTCAGATATAAAAACAAATAGATAAACAATTGACATATAAAACCAAAACATATTTAAAAATAAAAGACAAAGTTTCAGAATATAACCTACATGAGTTGTATAATCTGTGCCATGGGAAATTGGCTTGGAAGATGGACAGTTTATCAATGTGGGTTGATTTTCCCAATAGACTGACAATTTCTTGTAGCTGTTCTCATCTTTTTAAAGACACTTTCACACCTTTCCCCACCTCCAGGGCTGTGCTCTATAACACTGTTTACACCCATGGTTGGTATATTGCCTGATTTAATACCCAATTCTACTAAGTGACCTAACTATTCTGTGGAGCATCACACAGACCCAATTTTATTATTAATAGATCTCCTATGAATTTACCCATCTATTGATACCAAACTTCTAACGCCGGGATGTGCAGAGCCACCAAATAAACACAACATACTCTCTGACTTCACATTTAACACCTTAGTAGATCAATTTATCAATGGATTCATTTGCTATACCACATTTACACTGCAGTTATGATTAGGCCTTATTCCCCCCAGTTATGTTATAGGTTAATCCTTATAACTGTAATTCCTCTATGATCACTACACATGTGGATGCAGATGCATAGTAATGAAGCATACATTCTATGTCTGGATATAAACTTTATTGACCAGATGGCAGAGAACAAAGAAGACACATCGACATGTGATTATTTTATTAAGGATTTGTATTATACATCATTGCTTATAAAACAATAACTACTCTATTTTTTCCATGTCACACAATTGAAATCACATAAGGATAAATATACGAGCAGAAGCGGAACTAGCGAGTTGTGGGCCCCAGTGCAGGGAAGCAGAGAGGAGGGGAGGAGGGAAGGGGGTCAAGAGCTTGCTAGTTCCGACCCTCTGCATCTGTTAAGCAGCTGGCCCCATTATCTGCATGGGCCCCGGTATACTTCATCCAAGTAAAACATGAAGACCAGTAGTCCATACAAAAAGGATTTATTGCACTAAATATCAAAATAAATTAACTCCACTATAACATTTTTCCAAGAAGTCAAATATATAAACTTAGCAGCATACTCATCTTGAGGTGATAATTTGGAGTATAGCCCATAGTAGTGTATGCCAGAAAAAAATATGCCCAATGGCCCTTCTGGCACCTTTAGGAAGGACTGACAAACATTTACTAATAGCAAAGAGCCAGCAAATAAAGTTAAAATGGCACCTAAACAGGTGTAAACACTTCCCACTAACACACCTGTATGTGAATAGAGAAAGCAAACACACCAGATAACTCCAAATAACTAATACAAAATAAATATATACAAATATAACAAAGCATAAATAATGAAAATAAAATAAAATATACAAATTATAAATGAGGAGAAAACTGTACCAAGACCTCTGTGGTAAAAACAATCAGGATGACACTTTCTGAATCTCCGTGGTAGCCTAGAAACAAGAAACCCAACAGAGGGCTGTCATATAAAACTATAGAGAGGGAGAGGGGGTCTGTCATAGAAACTGTAGGGAGGGGGCTGCCTATACCAAACTATAGTGAGGGGGGCCTACTATAGTATATGAGTGAAGAGGGGTATATGTTGCTGTAATGCGTGATGGAGTGGCGGGGTCTTAATATATTGTGTAATATGAGGGAAGAGAGGGGGGCTGTCTTAATAGCATTTTGGTGGCCTAGTGTGTAGCACCTCTGCCTTCCAGTGCTGGGGTCATGAGTTTGTTTCCTGCCTTATGTGGAGTTAGTGTTCTCCACATGTTAGTGTTCTCCACATGTTAGTGTTCTCCACATGTTAGTGTTCTCCACATGTTAGTGTGTCTTTCCTCCCAAAGTCATACTAGTAGCTTCGTTTGCTGGTAACAAATTGACCCCAGTCTGTTTGTGTTATAACTTTGACATTGCAATCTCTGTTGGGATAGTAAGGCCTTCTCTGTACAGTGAGGCAGAATTAGTGGTGCTATATAAATAAATGTTGCAAATGATGATGTTGTAGTAAGAAAACAAAAGACCTTAAATATTTAATTATTATTTTTTTTTGGGACATCTACATTCGCTTATGCCCTAATACCCACATGTTGTGCAAATGTACCACATTAATAAAGTCACACACACCAATGATTGTGTTTGAACTAATATATTAACAGAAACCTATAATACCAAAAAAAAAAAATATTAACCATACAGGTAATCTAATATTTTTAAATCTTTTGCAATTTTTTTGATATTTATGAATTTTTTTGTTATTTCACCTGATGCGGGCATATATTTGACTCGGTGAAGGCGGCTGCCGCAACCTGATGGACGTGTATTCAGGAACTGAAAATAAAAAATAAACAAAACAGCAAAAAAAATTGGATTACTTGATTATCGAATGTCGAAAACACAAAAGTTAGCAGAGACCTGTACTGTTACCTAACGTTCAAATTACAGCAGTGTCTAATAGAATGCAAAATACATTAGGGGCAAGAGGCCTAAGGCTTTTGGTTGCAGATTTATATATATACTCATTTCTGTTGTGCCCATGGAAGAGGGAGGGGGGGAGGGGTGGAGAGTGTATTTTCCATAAATACTTTGTATGACCATAATGATGGAAACCTGTGACATTTTTAAGTCTGTCTCCTTTAATTGACCATGTGTGAAATAATGTTTTTTAAACTGTACAATGGTCGTCTAAATGTTAGAAAATTATGTCAATCCTTTTATGTCAATACTTTCCATCTACCAAGGCATCCGCGCCTTGGGTGTCTGCAGCATCCTCGGATTCCCCCTCTGCCTCCACCTCAACTCTGGCCACTGAGGCACCTCCTCCTCTTCCTCTGCCTCCACCTCAACTCTGGCCACTGAAGCACCTCCTCCTCTTCCTCTGCCTCCACCTCAACTCTGGCCACTGAGGCACCACGGCTCTGACGGTCTGTTTGAATAAGCAGAACACATTAGTTTCTTGAAAAACGTTCTCCCTGTTGCACAGTTACCTAAAGGTAGTCATATAATAAGGTGAACTGACATCGAGATCCTCCAAGAGCTGTGGTTTGCGCCACCGTAAATTACTCCACCGCCGCTGCAGTTGTACTACAGACCTGCGGCGGTGGAATTGCAGCCATATGAAGTGGCGAACCATTCTGTAGGGCCACAGCTTCATTTCATTAGTCACGTTTCTCCCACTGGGCATGCAATCCATGACCTCCGCCAATACACAGTGCTCTCTACGTGCTAAAGTAGCAGACCTCATTTTCCTTCTTAGCTCAACCTCTTAATATTATAAAGTATTCAACTGTGTCCTTGGTTCTGCGAGTACGTGTGGGCGTGCTTACGTCAGTCGCAGTTCTCTTTGCGAAATGTCGGCTTCTTATTCATTCCTCCTATCTAAGCAAACAGGGGGCGGCCCAATGGAAATAATACTCCTCTATTTGCAATTACAGACACTAGATTTATAAGTGTACTAGTTTTTGACAAAGCTGAGTTGTAAATGCAAGTGTATAAATAAAGTGTAACATTTTGAGGTAACTACCAGAAAAAGCATACAGTAATTTACTTATATTTTAAAATATGTTTCTGAAATTTAAAACATAACTTGGTGATATGGTTTTGATAAGGATATAAATAATACTACTTTATTCTCTAATAATGTAACTTAACAGTTCTGCTGTAAAGAGCAGCAAAGAAATTTCTTACATGACGCAGTCCAGGTATAGCGTTGTCCATTTTCTCAAAATTAAAACCTGTGTTTACAATGTTAAATGTGAATGTGAAAATTGCAGTACTTATACACACTGTTAAGCACATTACCTTAGTTGGACAGTAGTATACAATATCAGTAGTTTAGAAAGAAGTTTCATATCCACATGACAGAATAGTGTGTTTATAGTGTTAGTTATGAATGTGACAATCGCAGTACACATCTCATACACACTGTTAAGCACATTGCTCTAGTTGGACAGTAGCATTATAACACCAGGCACCTAAGCTTAGCCAGTAGAATTGTAATATAAATTTTCAAATACATAAGACAAATTAGTGTTTATACAGTGTTGAAGACTAAAATTAATAATACTACTTTACTATTTAATAATGGAACATAAAATTAAAGATAAGCAAAGAAATATCTTACATGACGCAGTCCAGGTATAGCGTTGTTCATTGTCTCCAAAAACAAAATCAATGTCAAATCATGTTTTACTCTTGATTTTCACAGGTGTGATATTCACAAGACAGAATAGTGTGTTTGTAGTGTTAGTTGTGAATTCAACAATTGCAGTACACAACACATACACACTGTTAAGCACATTACTCTAGTTAGACTGTAATATTATAATGTAAAGTGATTTTGAATCCATAAGACAGAATAGTGTGTTTACAGTGTTAATTGTGAGTGTAACGAACACAGTACAGAACTCAAACATAAAGGTTGATGTCAAGGATGGCAGACTCTGACGTCTTCCTGATCTAATAACTTATCAAATAATCAAACAGTGAATGATAGAACATAAATACTAATTTATTGCTGTTAAAATATAACTTTTAATAGCCGTAATTAATATATTTATGCAACCAAAATAGATGTGAGAAGCTTAGTGTAATATTCAAAGCAGTGTCATATCCTCCTATTCTTACATAATATAAAGGATTTAAGAATGTAAAAAAAAGAAGGGGAAAAACATGGATTTTAACTGGGGGCACTCATTGAGTGATAGAATACTGTTTTAAAATGAAATACTTTATTAAATATTTTTATTAAAAACTTGGTTCCCTAAATGGCCAATATGCCACCAGTAGCGAAATATTTATAAAATGCATTTGGTTAATGTCTTCCCTTTACGCTCCTTACTAACCTTCGTATGCTATAAGCAAAGCCTTAATAAAACCAAATAAACACAAGGACACGTGTTAACTTTTGGCAAAAGGTCGCAGTTTTATTAATAACAAATTAGTTGAAAATTAAGAATGGTGGTGGCGAGAGCAAGCGCAGTCAGCTAACAACCAATCATTTAACCAAATAGTGCGATGCCAAGATTGCATTGAAACGAAACCAAGGAATAATCCCTTAACATTGGCCGGTGCTAAATCAGGCATCAGCATGACTACTCCATTCTGGACTCGACATTGACGGCCACGCAATGCACGCCAAGGGATCCTCCACGCCCAATGATCAAGAGTGATGTTACTTCGAAAGGGGCAGTGACGTGCAGCCAACTAGCATAAGCACCGTTGTGATTAGTTGCTGACTGCACGGCTCTCCTACCCACAGCTGGTACCCTTTAATGGGTTCCCAGCCCGCCACCACGAGCTCTGACTAGCAAACCTAATTAATCATAAATCTCCTGAATAAACAAAACTATACCCTCTTGATTCAAGTGAACACCATCAGGCCGAAATAAGTGTGCTCTGTCGGTCTTAATAGATGAGCGGAAAATATCCATGCCCCCTAATTCTCTAACCACCCGTCCAGTGAAACTATTGATTTTATGCAACAATTTGGTCAAAATGGAAGGCCAGATGGGAAACCTCCAAGACAGGCGAGGAACTATATTAAACCAATATAAAATTACCTTTGGCCATGTACAGCACACAAATCTTCTCTGATGTTAGTAATCAGCGCCAACGATTTAGACCTACCCACATTGTTACCTCCAAGGTGCAAAACTAGGATATCAGGAGGCTGTGATTTTGATATTTCGTCCTCCAGTCAAGGTAAAAGGGATGGCCAACATAACCCCCTCTTCCCATTCCATCTAATATAAACCAGGCATGGAAATTTGACCAGTCGCTTGCCAACTGATGAAAGCCCAATAAACAAATGAATGTCTGTTACGACTCTGCCTATACTTTGTATGTGGCAGCAGTACCTCAAATCCAACAGAGGTGCTGCTGTTCTGCCCCTGAACTTTACACCATGCCTGTAGGAGTTAATCTTTTTTTCTGATTAGAACTGCACCTGTCTCACAGCTTCTAATACATGCCTCAATCTGTGCTCTGTGCAGTTCATTGTTTTTACCTGGCTGCTGCTTGTTTTGCTTTGCTGCTGTCTGATCTCCTGGTGTGACTCACTGCCTGATTGCTGGACTATGCTTAGTTGCTTGTGACCCTGACCTCTGAATGGCTATTGGATTCTGCTTGAACTCTTTTTGCCTTGACCCCTGCCTGGTCACTGGACTCAGCTAGTCTGTCTGCTTCCCTGGACTGCCTCGGGCCTCTGGCAATCTGGAATCCTGACCCCTGCCTCCTTTGTCTGGAGCCTTGTGCCTCCTGGGAATTGGGTAATTCATTATACTTGTCTCTGCATTTAAACTGTATTTAACATAGCTTGGAACCTGTTGCTTCTGTGGACTATTCCTGCCATTCATCACACCTGTTCATAATTGTGTATTTGAGTCTACCTGTTTATTCTGCTACCTAAAATCTGCATATTCCACAAACTAAATTCTTCTCCACATATATTGCCTAAATAAAGACACTTTGTTTTTTACTGAAATTGCTGTGTCCTGAATTTGCTAGGAATCAAAGCAATGACCCATTATCCAAATCTGTGTCTTCTGGCCTGTAAACCAGAGACAGAGAGAATTGATCATCTTAAGGATTTATAAGGCATATAAACACTTCTGTTAAATGAATAACGACCAAGCATGCCCATAATATAAGGTTTGCCTTAAAATACCCGATGAACTATGGGATAACACCTGGACCCAAGCATACGACTGGCAATAATCAATATGGCACTTAATAGACCATATCAACTGTAGGGCTCGGGTTAGAGGACAGGCGCAGACTCCCTGACAGGAGCTGTGACCCATCCGAGAGGTGCGCTGGGGGTGCTGCAAACCTCTTTGGTCTAGGCATCCTTCCAGCGATATCAGCACCGAGGAGCTTCAAAGCAAAGGAGGTGAAAAAGGAGACAAAGGGGGGGGCGGAATAAGATGAAAGAGAGGGGGTGAAGGAATATACGAGAAGGGAAGATGAGGGGAAGAGAATGGGAGGAAGTAAAGGGAGGAATGAGGTAGGACAGAAAGAAGAGAAAAATTGACAGAAAATATAAGGAGAGGGAATATGAGAAAATAAAAAGGAAAGGAGAAGTAAAATATACGCTTTAATAAAATAAAAAAGATATAAAGATAACAAATCCTATCTTATCCTCCAGGAAGCTCCTTCATACTGACCTGCCCCAATCTCATCTCGCTCCCCTTCGATCTGTTCTTAACGCAGCCGCTAGGCTTATCTTCCTTTCTCGCCGCTCCTCTTCTGTCTCCCCCCTCTACCTATCCCTTCACTGGCTCCCCTTCCCCTACAGAATCCTCTTCAAGCTTCTCACTCTTACATACAAGGCCCTCGCCAACTCCACTGCACCCTACATCTCCACCCTCCTCTTTATTCATGCTCCTTCCCGCCCTCTCCGATCAGCCAATGACCGTCGCCTCTCTTCCCCCCTGATCACCTCCTCCCACGCGCGTATCCAAGACTTCGCCCGCGCTGCCCCCCTCCACTGGAACAAGCTCCCTACCTCTATCAGAACCTGCCCTAATCTCTAAAAACCCACCTTTTTCTTAAAGCCTTCCAGTCTCCCACTTAACTCCCTACCAGATCTTCTGCCTCTTCACCTTCACTCCCCTTCCCTTATCCTCCTTCTCTCCCCCGTGTCTCTCTGTCTGTCTACCCCACCCCTTAGACTGTACGCTCTTTTGAGCAGGGTCATCTCTCCTCCTGTCTTCACCACTTTTAACTTTGCTCTCCAGATACCTTGCCCTCCTCCTCCACGTTCCCTCTTGCTCCCTCCTCTCCACTCTGGGGGTTTCCCTGCCTTCCGTGCCCTCTTGGGCTCCGCCGTATGCGGGACCTTCCCCTCTCCCCTCCCCCGCCCCTCTAGCTGTGCTTTGAGATCTAGGAGTTACTGTGCATTTTGTTTACTGTATCGTGCTGTCTCACCTTTGTATTGTAACTTTGTTTGTCCCTGTACGGCGCTACGGATACCTAGTGGCGCCCTATAAATAAAATAAAAAAAATTAATAATAATAAAATCCGAGAAAGTGCGGGAAGAAAAGACCCAGCATTCCATGTGAAGTATAATGAAGAGACTATGCCACTCCCCATGGATTCTATTGGCTGGATACTGTTGGGGTATCGGGGTACACCGATACTTCTAATAATCACCTTCAATGTTGACCATTCAGGTATCAGCAATCAGTCAACTGAGGAACAGAAAGACACTTTGGGCTAGATTTACTAAGCTGCGGGTTTGAAAAAGTGGGGATGTTGCCTATAGCAACCAATCAGATTCTACCTGTCATTTTGTAGAAGGTACTAAATAAATGAAAGCTAGAATCTGATTGGTTGCTATAGGCAACATCCCCACTTTTTCAAACCCGCAGCTTAGTAAATCTAGCCCTTTGACTCATTGATGATTTAATGATGCCAAGTAGCTTTGATTCCGTTCTGATTAGAGGACTCTTGGCGTGTTTATTTAAAGGAAAAATCTTATAAGGGGTACAGCATCATCAACAAATCATATTTGAGATTTAACAACATTGCATATAAAAGCAGAAAGCTATTTTCAAAGATATATTTTTAAATGCTGTCTGGAATTTTTTAGCATTGTTTGACATTTGTCTGATTTTTAAGCATTGTCTGTAAAGGTGTCATATTCCTTTAACCTTTTC
The DNA here is from genome assembly GCF_038048845.1 of Mixophyes fleayi. Classification (NCBI taxonomy): domain Eukaryota; kingdom Metazoa; phylum Chordata; class Amphibia; order Anura; family Limnodynastidae; genus Mixophyes; species Mixophyes fleayi. The sequence continues at coordinate 139,156,113 of NC_134409.1, forward strand.
TTATTATTCTGCGGTAAACTTTTATTCCAGTGCTATAGGTGGGTGTGAGCTTACATCAAAGTTACTTTCTATTTAGTTTTTTTTCTGCCAAGCTAGCATGTTAAAATAGCCACTTAAAGAAGAACGAGCCTGTTATCTACTGCAAACCACAAAGCAAGTTCCTGTCAAGTTCATACATCTATTCTGCAAATTCTGTATAATTGTTTAGCTATTTATTATTAAGGGTCCATAGACCGCACAATACCAGTGCCTGAAATACATAAACCAATGCTTTTAAGTGCCTTCAGCTTAATGGCTTCGCTTAACAAAAACAAAAGTGACAGTAATAATAGTGCAAATTAAGTGATTTAAAATTGGCAGTACCTGTTGCCCTGCCTCGCTATGTTATCTGTATTCTTATGGTGAATTAATATTCACAATGAAAAAATTATTATAAGATCCTAATAATAAGATTATTATTTGTTAAATAAAGACCACATAATCTCCTTTGATGTCCTGTTACATTTAATACAAGTGTAGCTAAAAACTCACCTCTTTCTCAAAGCCTACCAACCATCCACTTAACCCCCATCTCCTCCGCTCATTCTCCCCTCTCTCCCATTCCCTCAACTGGCTCCTCTTGTGCCTGGTCTGTTTTACACTCCCTTAGGATGTAAGCTCATATGAGCAGGGCCCTCTTCCCTCCTGTCTCCTCACCTGTTCTTCTGCTCCGTGTCTATTGCATCTGGAGTATTGGTACTTTTGTTTATTGTTCTGTATTGTTATACCCTGTATAGTCTACTGTTTGTACTATGTGCGGCGCTGCGGAAACCTTGTGGCGCCTAACAAATAAAAGATGATAATAATAATAATAATAATAATAATAGCTACTTATAACCAACAATTAGGTCAATAATACATCTGAAAATCCACTATTTAATAAGTAAGAGAGAAAGAGCCATTAAATATACACTGTACCAAATTCAGAACGCTCTATACAAATACTGCTCTCTACATGGATAATATCCTCAATTGAGGGCTTATCCCCTACCTCGTGGACTAATGTAATACTATCGCTACTGAGTCTATGCTATCCTTAAAATAGCCAATAGTATAGTAAAAAAAAATATTATATGCTACTCTAAGCGGTTCACATCCTGGATATACCAGAGGTGGTGCCGCTAAAATCTGACATCTAAGGCTAAAAAGAAGAGGATCTATTATAATAAAGCATAACAATGCGAAACGCATTTAAATCACTTAATTTGTATTATTATTACTGTAATTTTTGTTTTAAAATATTTTGCTACTGGTGGCACATTGGCCATTTAGGGAGCCAAGTTTTTAATGAAAATATTTAATAAAGTAACTAATAGGGTATGGCACATGTATAAGATGGAATACATGACTAGCATTATACGAAACACAGCCAAATCTTTAACAAGATTTGGGACCCCTGGATGTCTCATTTTCAATACCGATCCCCCTTCTCCTAATCGTATCCCCTCCCCTTACGTAGCCTTCTCCCCCCCCCTCTCATTGCCTCCTACTCAGGAGGGACTCCCCTTGCTCCCCTTCTTTTCTTTTTCCCCTCCACCTCTCATTTTCTCGCTTATCTTCTTCTTCTTCTTCCTTCTTCTTTTCTTTTCTTTCTTCTCTTTTATACAAAAAAAATAAAAAATGCCGGTCTTTATTCCTTAGAATCTGAGCTATCTTATCTCCGAGACACGGAGAATTCTACCTCACTAGCCTATGTACTAAATGTATTCTGTTTGATATAACATATATCCTTTTGCACTATTAATTCTTTTTTGACCGTTAATAAACACTTGTTTAAAAAAATATATATATGTATTTAATAAAGTATTTCATTTTAAAACAGTATTCTATCACTCAGTGAGTGCCCCCGGTCAAAATCCATGTTTTTCCCTTCTTTATTTCTTTGTTACATCTCTATGAGTCTTACATGGCAGGGGAGCACCACTTGTGACTATTAATTGCTGGATTTCAATAATATAATTATATACTATATATAACATATAGGGTGAGTGATTACCTGGTGCTGTGGTCAACCTTTTTTCTTTGTAATAATATAAAGGATATTACATAAAGGGAATGGGCCTGGTTTATTATAGAACGTAATGTGCATTTGCGTGTTGTATCCTGCATAAGATTTCTCTGCGCATGCATGAACACAAGACTTATACTAGTGAACGCAACTGCATGAAATTCATGTTCGCACACAACTGACACTTCCAACTGCCTACGTTTTGAAGGTCAGAAACGGGGGCGGAATGGGGCAGCCGAACGTAGGCAATGTACAGTAAGGGCGGGCCGATGTCGAGATCACGTACGTGCTTATTTTTTAGCCCTATCATTTCCACCAGCTACAGGACAGGTGTAAGTGGCAATTGATAAGGATGACTGACACGTATGTATGCCAGAGCATGTATGTGCAATTAAGGCAAACTGTAAACATGTATTTTATGTACGGAAGGCATTAATAACATCCTGATATATGTATTTCATGTTAGAAAAATGATATTTTTTTTTACATTTATTTTTATTAATGATTATAATATTAACAGCTGTTAATATATTTAAAATCCAGTATTTTTATTGAAATTTTTTAAGATATAAATATACTAAACAACAAAAAGAAAAGAAAAACAATCGCATACATATCGGAATTAAATGACGGAATTTACAAGATTACATTATAATATAACATATATATAAATATATATATATATATATATATATATATAATATATACATAATATAACGCTGTTAATATATTTAATTATTTTTTTTTCCATGCATTTGGATGTTACTTTAGATTGCAGATATGCATTGTGAATATCCTTTAGCTTGTTCTATCTGTCTGCAAATGGCAAGTAACGTATAGACCCAGATTCAAATGCAGACGTCTCTTCAGACGTGCACGCAAGTTGCGCGCGATTTTTTAAAACGCAAGCTGTATTCAGATTGGGTTCCTTAATGAATCGGGCCCAATGAGTCTTAATATCAGAATTATAATGACTAAATATCAGCTAAACCATCTTAAAGAGAAGATCTAACAACGTAAAACAATATAGAACAAATATGCCAACAATTTGCAATATCTATATTCTGTCAGGTTCTGAGACTGCTCACCCAATACAAACAACAAAGGCTCCCGTATACGCAAATCTACACAGACTGACCCAGCAAAGCGGTTATTACGGCTCCAGGATAGTATTGCTGGGAAACTGAGTATTGATACATTGTGATAAGAGATTTTTATTGCAGCGGTAAAATGTCATCTGATCGCCGCATTTTGCTTCCTAGGGGTCTGGGTTGGAGAGTGCCTGGCGCTGGGAGTACTTCCTGTTTCATGTCTGATTTAACCATAAATGCTGCCGCAAGCCCTAATACAGAGCCGGATATCATGAGTCCTCTCCGATGATGTTACTTATTAAACAGATGTTTGTATTAAGTCATCAGAATATCAACAGTGTATAAAAAAAATGCTGTGGTGTAAGAATAACATTTATCTGAAACACAGGAACAAGATATTTCTGGAAAAAGTTAGATGGGGGAAGAAAACAGTTATAAGACATCACCACAGGGTAAACTATATGCAAGGAATATATTCATTAAAGCAGGGTTTCTATAATATCAAATAATGTACTACAGCGATTAAATGCTAATTATTGTTATAAATGTGCTGTCTTGGTCATTCTGCAGGATCATTGCATTTTCGCCTGATGTTATTTCCGCTGGATCATCTGCAGCACTTGGTTCTTTAAGTTCTTGTGCCACAGAAGTTTTACAGGTTTTTATGATTTTCATTCAATGTCTTCTGGGTATTGAGCAATCGAGGATTAAAATCATTCCAGTTCATCCTGCTGACAAACTGATTAATAAATTCTTCTCGTTTCTTTTTGGCTTCGTCTTTTATGGCGATCTCCGTGTCCTCTAGCAGGAGGTGTTTGTACTTCATCTTGTTCCTCTTCGATTGTCTCTCACAACAAACTACAGTAATGATCAGAATAAACATCAAGCATAGACCAATGATCTGTATAGAAAACCAGATTGAAACCATTGAGGTTATTCATGCAATGAATGTGAATTAGCACTATGCATATTAATATAAATGTAATATATATGTTTTCTGGAGTGTCACTGGATTATTTCACAACAAATCATCGCTGACTGTTCCTGCGGGTGCTGCTTGGCCAAACCCAGGGCCGTCTTTTCGACTGGGCCCTGGGCCCAGGAAGTGCTCTTAATGAAAAAAAAAATCCTGCAAATAAAAAAAAAAACAAAAAAAAAACTTACCTTGGGGTCACGCGGTCACGCGGTCACGTCAGGTGAGGATGCAGCTCCGGCTCCCTCCCTGGTCTCCTCCTCCTTCCTACGCTCGCAGTTAATGTCAGGCGTGACATCATCACGCCTGACACTGTCATTGAGGAGTGCAGCAAGGAGGAACCACACGCACCTGCGCTGGAACGGAGAAGAACTAGCAGTGACTCAGCGAGGATTACAAAAGAATAAGAGAAGGGGATCGGAGAACAAGCCGATTAAAAGGTAAATTAGCCTTAGCTTAACTTAACCCCCATTGCACAGTCATGACCCCCTTGCTCAGATCTCTGTTGCATAGACACACTACATTTGTACAAAAATCACCAAAATGTACAGAGATTTCCCACTGCACATTACAGAGACCTATCAGTTGCTTAACAGAGACCTCCATTGCAATACAGAGACCGCCACTTTCCAGTGCAAAGACCACCAATTGCAGAGAACCCATCTGACATTTTTCAATTACCTTTTTCCCTGCTCCAAGGTGTTGACCTCTGGTCCCATTTAGCATTATGAGTGTCTCTCTGGTCAGAAGAAAATGTTCTGCTTACTAAGGCTAGTTAGTGCTTTGAATCCCCACAATTTAGTTATCACTAAATTCCAAGGGTTAAAATTTGCAGGTTCTCTGCTTGAGCATCATAAGCATGTAAAGGTCCTGTGTTTTGTAGCTATTGTGATACTTATTCATGGTGCTATGGGAGAAATGTATAGAATTGTTAACTCAAGCAGTATGTAGAGAAATTGAGGTACGGGTAGGGTAAATAAGTTACCTAACGATATGTGGGGGCAGACATACAATAATATATATAATGCTAAGATATTTTGAATATTTGCATTCATTTAATATATTGTGCAAGCACCTCATCCTGTCCTATTTAACATTCACTCTTTTGCTGTTTTAAATCCATTTAAATTTGTATTCCTGTGAGTGGTTGTGTAGGTAGGGGCCCCAGTGCACTGCTCTGCCCGAGGCCCATAATGTTGTTAAGATGGCCCTGGCCAAACCAGCCACTAAATGACTTTGAGCATGAATCGTGCACCAAAGTGGTGTCAGTTGACAGATGGTATCGCTGCCAGAACCGTGCTACTTCCCCACACCTAGAATCATATACATTTCTGGGTAGTGTGTAGCTGTCACAGTACCTCTTTGATGGTTCATCTGACTAAATCCTCCTGTCCTCCTACTTTAGATCAGGACTTCTCAGTAATTGGCAGGGTGGTAAGGATGGTAGCAATGTTTGTGCTGTGTTATTGAATTACTTGAATTATTGGATATTTGTATTTTGCAGAAATATCTAGAAAAAATATTTTTCTGTAATTGCATTGTAGTTGCTTGGACTTCAATATTGTCCCAATCGTGAATTTGCAGGACAATAGGAATTATCTACTAACATTGCATTTAGGTAGCATAGGAGTGAGGATGTACCAGTGTGAGTAGTATAGGTAGGAGTAGGGTAGGTGTGAGAGTGTACCACTGTGAGTAGTATAGGTGGGAGTAGGATAAGTGTGAGGATGTTCCAGTGTGAGTAGTACAGGTGGGAGTAGGGTAGGTGTGAGGGTGTACCACTGTGAGTAGTATAGGTGGGAGTAGGGTAGGTGTGAGAGTGTACCACTGTGAGTAGTATAGGTGGGAGTAGGATAAGTGTGAGGATGTTCCAGTGTGAGTAGTACAGGTGGGAGTAGGGTAGGTGTGAGGGTGTACCACTGTGAGTAGTATAGGTGGGAGTAGGATAAGTGTGAGGATGTTCCAGTGTGAGTAGTATAGGTGGGAGTAGGGTAGATGTGAGGGTGTACCAGTGTGAGTAGTATAGGTGGGAGTAGGGTAGGTGTGAGGGTGTACCAGTGTGAGTAGTATAGGTGGGAGTAGGGTAGGTGTGAGGGTGTACCAGTGTGAGTAGTATAGGTGGGAGTAGGGTAGGTGTGAGGGTGTACCAGTGTGAGTAGTATAGGTGGGAGTAGGGTAGGTGTGAGGGTGTACCAGTGTGAGTAGTATAGGTGGGAGTAGGGTAGGTGTGAGGGTGTACCAGTGTGAGTAGTATAGGTGGGAGTAGGGTAGGTGTGAGGGTGTACCAGTGTGAGTAGTATAGGTGGGAGTAGGGTAGGTGTGAGGATGTTCCAGTGTGAGTAGTATAGGTGGGAGTAGGGTAGGTGTGAGGGTGTACCAGTGTGAGTAGTATAGGTGGGAGTAGGGTAGGTGTGAGGGTGTACCAGTGTGAGTAGTACAGGTGGGAGTAGGGTAGGTGTGAGGATGTTCCAGTGTGAGTAGTATAGGTGGGAGTTGGGTAGGTGTGAGGGTGTACCAGTGTGAGTAGTATAGGTGGGAGTAGGGTAGGTGTGAGGATGTTCCAGTGTAAGTAGTATAGGTGGGAGTATGGTAGGTGTGAGGGTGTACCAGTGTCAGTGGTATAGGTGGGAGTAGGGTAGGTGGAAAGGTGTACCAGTGTGAGTAGTATAGGTGGGAGTAGGGTAGGTGTGAGGGTGTACCAGTGTCAGTGGTATAGGTGGGAGTAGGGTAGGTGGAAAGGTGTACCAGTGTGAGTAGTATAGGTGGGAGTAGGGTAGGTGTGAGGGTGTAACAGTGTGAGTAGTATAGATGGGAGTAAGCTAGGTGTGAGGTTGTATTAGTGTGAGTAGTATAGGTGGGAGTAGGGTATGTGTGAGGATGTTCCAGTGTGAGTAGTATAGGTGGGAGTAGGGTAGGTGTGAGGGTGTACCAGTGTGAGTAGTATAGGTGGGAGTAGGGTAGGTGTGAGGGTGTACCAGTGTGAGTAGTATAGGTGGGAGTAGGGTAGGTGTGAGGGTGTACCAGTGTGAGTAGTATAGGTGGGAGTAGGGTAGGTGTGAGGATGTTCCAGTGTGAGTAGTATAGGTGGGAGTAGGGTAGGTGTGAGGGTGTACCAGTGTGAGTAGTATAGGTGGGAGTAGGGTAGGTGTGAGGGTGTACCAGTGTGAGTAGTACAGGTGGGAGTAGGATAAGTGTGAGGATGTTCCAGTGTGAGTAGTATAGGTGGGAGTTGGGTAGGTGTGAGGGTGTACCAGTGTGAGTAGTATAGGTGGGAGTAGGGTAGGTGTGAGGATGTTCCAGTGTAAGTAGTATAGGTGGGAGTATGGTAGGTGTGAGGGTGTACCAGTGTCAGTGGTATAGGTGGGAGTAGGGTAGGTGGAAAGGTGTACCAGTGTGAGTAGTATAGGTGGGAGTAGGGTAGGTGTGAGGGTGTAACAGTGTGAGTAGTATAGATGGGAGTAAGCTAGGTGTGAGGTTGTATTAGTGTGAGTAGTATAGGTGGGAGTAGGGTATGTGTGAGGGTGTAACAGTGTGAGTAATATAGTTGGGAGTTGGTGGATTTTAAGAGAGAATTAAAAAATTTGAAGGTTGGAAAGAGTCCGATCTGGTGATTGTATTAGAATTTTGAATTAGATTAGATTTTGGGGAGTGTAGGAGGCAGTGAAGGGATTGGCAGAGTATCTTGGCTGATCTTGTGGCCCAAGAGCCAGAAGTGCCAAATATAATTATATTTTTAGTGTGGCCACATTTAGCAGTGATCCTGTAGTTCTAGCACCCAGCTGCGAAATTGTTACACGTGGGGCTAGTCATAGACTCAGAGAGTCTCCCTGCAGGGTCTCTTCATGGATTTACTGAAAGTGTGATGTGCATGGGAATAATACCTCCCCCATTATCACAGCACAAATATCTTTAATTCTGTTACACTGGACAGACTTCCAGAAGCTTATTACATTACTCATCATACTGGCCAAGCCGGCCTCTGGGAGATTGGAGGGAGGTGAGTGTGTGTGGTGGGGGTCTCCGGGCCCTATCCCTAAATTACATCACACAGTTTTAGCCAATTACAGCAGGGGGTGGGGCCATGATGACACATGACTCATGTCATAAGTCCCACCCCCCGTCTCTAAACTAATGGTAGACTGGGAAGCTGGAGGATTGCCTGCTCTTTCGGGAGTCCGGGAGGACTCCTAGAAATTTGGGAGTCTCCCGGACATTCCTGGAGAGTAGGTAACTATGACATTACTCCTGGGTAAAGTGCAACATATGGGGACTGATTCATCTTTAGACTTAACCTGCACGCATCTTGCATTTAAAATAACGAACACGGAATGTGAGCGTAGTTCTGACTTTATTCTAATACAAGTGGATCTCAATATGTACGTTTCCATTTGAATCTGGGTGTAAGTACACTCTGTCTATACGTTACTGGCCGTCTGTAGACAGACAGAACAGAGAACAAATATGCACATCCATAAGTGCATTATAAAGTCACATCAAAACGCATTCAAAAAAATAAAATTAACAACTCTGTACTATAATCATTGATAAAAAAAATCATAAAAAAAAGTTTTCCTATTTTATATAGTAAATACTTAAATCACAATGGGCCTGATTCATTAAGGATTTTAACTTAAGAAACTTCTTATTTCAGTCTCCTGGACAAAACCATGTTACAATACAAGGGGTGCACATTAGTATTCTGTTTTGCACATAAGTTAAATACTGACTGTTTTTTCATGTAGCACACAAATACTTGATAGCTTATTTGTACACTGAAATTTAAAGTTGATATTTGTGTGTTACATGAAAAAACAGTCAGTATTTAACACACACAGATGCTATGAGGACCCAATTGTTAAACAAAGGAGTGAATTGTATGTATGGTGTGCTCCCATTTTATTTTCAGTGTAATAATGACCATGAAACGTACTATATATCTTTATTTCTCTAATTCATTTATCTGCTATGTATTTATGATCCATCACGTCAAACATTTTATAGAAAGTAATTAAATCTTACCTGAAGTATCTGCAAGAGAGAAATTTCTTCTACTGTTGTCTCATTTTTGTTCATTAGTATTGATGTCATAGACTTTGTAGCTTCTTTTGTCCCAAATGCAGACACCCAAACACAGGCAATGTATCGTCCATCTGTTATTAAAATAAATACCCAAAAGAAAGCAAACTTGAAATTAAGTACAAAGTTTTTGATGGACTTTAAGACCTCCCATGAGATTTTGCATTTTCCACACTGTGAGCAGGTTCCCGTCTCTGTTTCTTCGATGTCGGTATCGTTGTGTTTGTTTTTACAGCATGTATGACAGCTGATACCTTGATAAGCGAATGACACAATGATGATCATTATTGTTGGTAGCACGATAAACAGTAAACCATAAAAGAAGCCCCATACCTTGTGTTCAGGGCATTTAAATTCTGTTTCCATGAACTTCTCTAATAAAAGGAGAGTCCCGGCCAAAACCGAGTTTTGAAAAATGTCAAAATTGGATTTGATGAAGGTTCCGGCGTTTTGCATCATGCTGTTTCTTATATACAGATCAGAGAGATGTCGGATTCTGTCCTCACAGTGAGACACTGATATATAGAGGTTATATATCCGTCAGGGTTTTGTTCTACATCTTAGTTTCACTTTTGTGGAGCTTTGTGGGTTTTTTTTACCAGTGACTGATAAGTCGTTTTTTTGGGTGGAACCAGCTGCAAAATGTGAGAAATTCAAACAGAGATTTGACACTTTTTTAGCCGTAAAAAATATTTTGCAAATAAAAATAATTTATGGTGATACGTTTAGTAGGTAACTGTTTGGTCCTCTGCACTGGACCCAACATCAGCCCCAGAATACACTGTTTACATTTGCAGCAAATGTTATCTTATATACTTTTGCTGTTGCTGGACAGATTTTGAGTAACCCAGCGTGTGCTTTAGCACTACCCCCCTATACAGAATTTGTCTTTGGAGGGGGCCCACTACACATCTAGTTTAATCTAGTCTTCTGGTAGCTTGTACAGACATACACCAAGAATGTGTCTTATCTCTTTCTTTGTAAGGCCTCAGTCGAACAGACTATTCTTCCCTGCAGAATATTAACTTCTATTAACTATTTAAAGTATAAGTCCATGTAGTATATAATTTGATTACTTGAATTCATACAAATTCTGTTAAATTTATAACACCTGTTATGAGTCACATTCTGTATGTGATCTCTCCAGGGGTGATGACAGGAAGCTGTCTGTACATTGCTGGGGACTGATCAGAATCCAACGTCCAATGTTATCACACACGGATCTCTCCAACCGTCACTGGGTCCTGTTAGTAGTGATTATCCGGCCATCAGCCATCATATTCCTACCCCATGTAGCATTTCTGATAATGATCCCAGCAGTTATGAACGGATTATTTTTGGTACCTCGTTAATTTTTGGGGCAACACACAATGATGGGATAATCTGTCTCTTCCGTGGTATCTTTTTACTTTTTTGTAGTTTAGTTTTCCATCTGTTGTCACCACTGAATATATCTCAGAGACGAACGTCATCCATCAGGAAGGAGAGGAGGACAAATATAGATACGTTTATATCCTGTTCTCTAACATAAATAACCCTGGGATATCCGCCTTTTGTTGCAGGCCTACATGTTTAACAAGCCGTGCCCAAAATGACCCAGTAAAAGGTCCCCTAAGTGTGTGTATGAGCTGCAAATGTAACGCCCCCTGCGGGGAGAACAGGGACAGACGCAACACAAAAGAACTTACCTTATGAACGATGGTCACCTCCAGTCCGCCTCCGATATCCCAGCTGCGATCCGATTCCAGCAGATCCGCAGCCGCAACCCTTGTCACCTCCAACCACGTCCCTCTAGGAAAGAGACAAAGATTACGGCCGTGCCTACCAGGGAAGGGCTGTCCGAGAATACGGCAACGAACAAGGACACTCTCAGTCCAAGCTCACTTGCCGCCTCCTCGCTTTTGCTCTTGCCAAGACGCAAAGGACTACAGGCACTTAAGACCAAGACTAGTCCGAGGACTAATCCCGCCTCAAGTACCTCACACACCTGCCGGTGAGGGCCTAACCGAAAGGGGGAATCGAGCGTGATACTCACCGGGACACTCCCACTTCCGATCCGGTTCCCCTCCACCTTCCCAACTCCTGCGGATGACAAGAACACACAGCCTCCCTCTACGCTCTCAGTGAGACTAAGATGGCACCCACAAAACTGGACTGACTACAACAGCGACCCCACCCTAACAACGTTCTAATGGTCGGCAACGCAACTAAGTCAAACCACTATGACTAACTGAGTGTGGTGCACTAACGGAACTGCTCACTTACACACTACGGGGAACACCAGCCGGTGTTCACGGACTAAACCGGAGGGCGGTTCCTAACCCCCTCACCCAGGTCTAACCAAAGAGACTGTCTCCTTACGATGGGGTCACCCACGGACCCTAAGGACCGGCTGCTTCAAGCCCGGCTGAGGCTCAGTGGAACAGCACACTAACCCGCGGGCCGACTGCCGCACGGAACAGCCGATCGAACTGAACCGCCCGACTGCCTGTACTCGGGTATCTCACACGTGTCCCTACGTCCGGAACCACAGGTCCAGATGCACGGAACCGGCCTTGGGGACCCTCAATCAGAACCACAGCCGCCCCTGGAACTGCCTCAAGGTGTGCTGCACTGCCACCAACTCACTCAGCCACCCCCCTCTGGGTACCAGTGTGACCCCGGGGGCCTAAGGGACAGGAAAACTACGTGTGTTCTCCCCTGACTATGTGTATGCTGGTAACTACACTTGTCCCCACAGCACGGGTTAGCACAGGAAACCACAGGAACAAGAACCTACCTTTAATGGGGGCCTGACGTCTTGCCCCTGGACACAAATACGTAGCACACCCAAAATACTGTAATTCAACAATACCCGCCGCACAGACAGAATAAATATACAGTACTTTGTAAGCTACTTACCAGAGCACACCGCTGTTAGCCAACCAGCAGGTTGCTACAGCACCACAGGAGCCTCCGCTCTACTGTACCTCCTAACTACGTGTGCTCACCTCACACAGGACCGCGCCTACACTCACAAGGCTCTCACGCCTCTACCACACACCACCAGGGCCTTCTGCCCTTCACACCATGGGCCTCTTGCCCAGTTGCACACAGAGTCTTGTGCTCTGATTAATGGGCCTCAGCCCCCTCTCTACCTCAGGGCTCTGAGCCCACTAACTAGGGCCTTGTGCCCTGCTACCTAGGGGTCCTAGCCCCTGCCTACTGAGGCCTGTGGCCTCCCTGACTAACTGAGGGCCTGGTGCCCTTTATAGCCTATGGGCAATCCGCCCCCTAACCAGGCCCTGTGGCCTCCCTATGGCCTCTAGGCCACTAACTACCTAAGTGCCTTGTGCCCTTTTATACCTGGGGCTCTCACGCCCCCTGTCTAACTAACAGGGGCTTGTCCCCTTTATCACCAGTAATATGGCCTACTGGCCCACTAACTCGTAGGGGCCTAGTGCCCCTAATTTACTTCGTCCCCACGGGCCTTGTGCCCGACCGTGGCCCCGGGCCTAGTGCCCGAATTTAACGTTGAGGCTACTTACCTGCTCTGCGCAGGGATCTCAACTTGCCACGCCGTCTTCTGCCTTCTTTCTCCGGGTCTTCCAGACCCTCCAGCCGGCGGCGCCTCTTCTCCTGTTCGGCGCGGGTCTTCTGCCTTCTCTGGAGGCGGGGGCGCTCTCAGCCCTTACAAGGGCTCCCCGCCGACGATCTCCGCCGCTTCTGGTCTTCTTTCTCTCTGGACGTCCCACGACGTCCTTCTCTCTCCGCCGCCGGACTCTTTCTGACAAAATGGCGCCACCCGGCGACTTATATAGTCCCCGGCGTGACGTCATTAGCCGGCGCGAGCGCTGATTGGCTCGCGTCGGCGCCAATCTTTTGAATGGCCGGGCGCGAGCCACGATTGGCTCGCGCATCCGGCCGCTGATTGGCCAGCGGGGAAAGATGAGCCCTGATTGGCTCATCCTTCCCCCGCGCACAGGACCTGCAGGAAGAAAGTCATACTCACCGCCGCTGGATCGCTGGACGGGTGAGTACTTCTCTTCTTCCCTCTTCACCCGCTTGTAGGGCACCGCCATCTGGGGAGTCTTCAGCCCCTCCAGGGGCACAGCGACAGCCGGAATCTTCGCCCTATTCACGGGCACCGGCTCCGGAGGCATCTTCTGTCCCTCCAGGGACACAGCGCTGGCAGGGGTCTTCTCCGGGGACACCTCCACACTAACACTGGTTCATCCAACTGGCAAACCTAGAAATTAAGTTACATTTATCTGTCTGTAGCTCTGGAGCGCAGCTGCTAGGTGGTTGTTGTGGTGTTGTACAGGGGCCGGGGTCCATAAATTATGGATGGGTGTGTAAAAGGGTATCTGTTTCAGTCCCTAAAGCAGAAGCTATTTCCCTTGAGAGTCTGCTATTGCTCTCTGCTATCATGAGGGTCTAATGATGAGGCAAATATACTATTAATGCTACCTTAATTATCACTCACACAGGGTGAGTTCTAGTTTAAACCCAGGTTTTAGAAAGATAATTCTATTTCAATGTCTGCTCTATTTGCCCTGATTACCACAGTATAATACAGGTAAGAATCAATATTATATCCTATCATATTCAAGAAAGGATTTCCACAAAGTCTCATTTAAGATAATAAGTCTGATTTATTAAGATAAGTAAGGCAAATAAATGAGTCAGTTTTCTCCTGGATAAAACCATGTTACAATACAAGGGGGGCAAATTAGTGTATTATTTTGCACATAAGTTAAATACTGGCTGTTTTTTTCATGTAAAACACAAATACTTGATAGATTTATTTTTACACTGAATTTTAAAGTTTATCTAGAACATCCCCTACCCCAAATATAAATCTGTCCTCACATTTTAAATTTACCTCCCCATCCAATGCAACATGGTTTTGTCAGGGTTCAAAGTTACTCAATTTTTTTGCTTTACTTTCCTTAATGAATCAGGCCTAATATGTATTCTTGCTAACAATAGGTATTTTCAGTAAAAGTATTTACATATAATAACAGTGCAGAAAGCATAATACTTGAAATACAATGCATTGCCTGCTTCAGCTGCATTATCAGCCGCAATGAGGGTGGTGTAGCCAGTGCTACCGCCCAGGGTGCAAAGCCAAGAGGGCGCCACAGCTGCCCACAATTTGCACTATTATACTGTATACAATATGGTTAAAAAGAAAAGGGACTGCGTTCAACTCCAATAACGGCAAGAGCAGCAATACTCAGGAATCCCTTCCTGTATAACAAGCAAAAATATAACCACTGTATTGCGCTCAATTACCTAGGGCTCGCTGAATGATTGGATAAATACTAAAATACTGATAATGAATATACAAGTATCGTATGGCATAAATGGTGCAAAACAATATAGATAAAATCATGAATTTAATAGGACAAATATACAATCAGGGAGGCTAAATATTAGAGATGGGCGGGTCCGGTTATTTTTTCTTCATATTTGGCACTCCCCAGCGCTTTTGGGGTGTCCCCCATAATTGTGCATAAATATTTCTGGCTGTCAAAAGTCATATCTGTCAGCAGTATCTACTAAATAATTTTTAGCACTCCTCAGTGCTTTTGGGGTGACCTCCCTAATTGTGCATTAATATTTCTGGCTGTCAAAAGTCATATCTGTCAGCAGTATCTACCAAATAATTTTTAGCACTCCTCAGTGCTTTTGGGGTGTCCTCCCTAATTGTGCATTAATATTTCTGGCTGTCAAAAGTCATTTCTGTCAGCAGTATCTACTAAATAATTTTTAGCACTCCTCAGTGCTTTTGGGGTGTCCTCCCTAATTGTGCATTAATATTTCTGGCTGTCAAAAGTCATAACTGTCAGCAGTATCTACTAAATAATTTTTAGCACTCCCCAGTGGTTTGCGCTCAGAATGGATTCAAAGCAGTCCACATATGATCTGAATGAGCAACCAGGTTCTGTCACCAGTCCTGATGTTAGTGTTCCCAGTACGTCATCTGGCCAAGGCGATGTCAAACAACAGAGTGTTTTCAAATTAGTGCAAAAAACAAAAACCCAAAAAAAATTTACTGTATTGAAGCGAAAAAGAAGTGTAACTGAGCAAAAGTTAAGTGACGATAAAAAAAAAATTGCAAGCATGCCATTCTACACACGCAGTGGCAAAGAGAGAATGAGGCCTTCACCTTTGGCTATTAGTGGCAGATCCCAAAAAGTTACCCAGCCTACAATTGGTGCACAACTACTGTTACGCGTCAAAGCCGAGCTGCAAGATAACAGTGAGGCATTACAGGAGAATATTTGCTCTGATTCACAAATGACAACAATCCCTGTGGAGAGTCCATCCAACAGTGGGATGTCTAATCGTGAGCATTCTGCTGATGTGTGCCTTAATAGCCCGAGTGTAGCCGGTGATACCCAAATTGAGGATGCCACTTTGGAATTAGAAGAGGATGAGGGGGAGATTTGTGTAGGCGACGAGGGCGCTAATGAGGATGTTGATGAGGATGAGGTTGTTTGTGTAAGTCCTGCACCAGTGGCAGCAGTTCTGGCACGTGACAAGAAAAAGGCCATTGTCATGCCTGGGCATAAAACAAAAAAATCCACTTCTTATGTGTGGAATTATTTCTACCCAAATCCAGACAACAATTGTATAGCCATTTGTAGTGTATGTCAAGCCACAGTCAGTCGAGGGAGGGACCTTAACCATCTTGGAACCTCGTCTATGTTACGCCATTTAACGAGAGTTCATGGCAAAGTGTTGGGAAAAGCTGAAAGTTCTTCCCAAAAGAATACAAGCACTCCCTCATCAGCTAAGACCCTCCGCTCACCGACATACCGACGGCTACAAAATACACCCACCACACCATCCTCATCAATATCCTCAGTAGCGCTCGGAGTTAGCCCGGCATCCCACTTAAGGCTGGATGACTCCGGCACCATTATTGATTCCTCTGAAGAAAGCGTTAGTCCTGCTGCTGCTGTTGCTGCTGCTGGGAGTGAATCGTCATCCCAGAGGCAGGTTAATAAAATGAGCAGTCCTACATTTCAGCAATTAACTGTGAAACAATCATTTGTGAGGGGAAGCAAATATGACAGCAGTCACCCAGTCACCAAGCGAATCACAGACGCCATGGCTGCAATGTTAGTGTTAGATCTGCGTCCAATCTCCACAATAAACGCAGCTGGTTTTTCACAGTTAATTGAGGTTTTGTGTCCGCGTTACAGAATTCCATCGCGACACCATTTCTCCCGTAAAGCTATTCCACAACTATACCAAAAAGTGTGTAAAAATGTAGAGATTGCGCTGAAAAATGCCATTCTGCCCACTGATCACTTAACCACAGATATGTGGACAAGTGGAAGTGGCCAAACCAAAGACTATATGACTGTGACAGCCCACTAGGTTGGTCATTCACCTTCACCAGCAGGAACAGCAGCAGCATGTACACCACTATGTAACATTTGTCACAGGCAGGCCACTCTTTGTATCACCGGCTTCACTAACAGGCATACGGCTGACAATTTGTTACGCAAACTGAGAGATGTGATTGATGCATGGCTTATACCACTCGGACTCTCCCCAGGGTATGTCATTTCAGATAACGCCAACAATATAGTGCGAGCATTACAGCTGGGTGATTTCCAACATATTCCCTGTTTTGCTCACACCATCAACTTGGTGGTACAGAGCTTCCTACGAAATAACCGTGAGGTGCAGGAGATGCTTTCGGTGGCCTGTAAAATTTCAGGCCATTTCAGGCATTCAGCCACAGCATGTAGGAGATTACAGCAGCTTCAAGAGCAGTTTAACTTGCCCTGCCACCAACTTAAGCAAGAGGTGGTAACTCGGTGGAATTCCACCCTGTACATGCTTCAGAGGATGGAGGAACAGCGCAAAGCCATCCAAGCATATTGCACAAGTCATGACATTGGGAAAGGAGGGGGGATGTATTTCACTCTTGCACAGTGGGGAATCCTTTCAGTGCTGTGCAAGGTGCTGAAACCATTTGAAGTTGTGACATGTGAGGTCAGTGCAGACTCTGCTAGTTTGAGCCAAGTCATTCCTTTAATTAGACTATTGGAAAAGCAGCTTGAGAAAATGAAGGAGGAGCTGAAAGCAAGCAATTCAGCAAAGTATGTTGGCCTTGTCGATCAAGTACTTAATTCGCTTCACAATGATCCTCGAGTTATTAAGATCTTGAACTCGGATCAGTACGTTTTGGCCACTGTGCTTGATCCAAGGTTTAAAACCTACATTGAGTCTTTACTTGTAAATGAGCGAGATGTGAACTTTTGCAAGGAGCTATTGCTCAGCAAGTTGGCCGCTGAACTGGGCCTCGGCTTGACGACGTGTCCTCCTTCACTTTCTCAAGCTGTTGCTCGTAAAAAATTAAATTTCCAAAAAAGAAGCAGGGAAGACACAGGGGGCAGACCAGAACAATTTAACATCTGGGCTGGTTTGAAGGATTTTTCAAAAAAATGTGTCACTTTGCCCATAACTCCATCCAATATCAGTATAAACATGCAAAGGATGGTGGAGGATTACTTTTAAGAGGTAGTTGATATGGAAATGTCAGACAGTCCCTTTCCTTACTGGGAAGAAAAGCAGGCCATTTGGAAACCCATGTACAAACTTGCTTTGCAATACCTAAGCTGCCCACCCTCCAGTGTGTACTCTGAACGAGTGTTCAGCACAGCAGGGAACTTAGTCAGTGATCGCCGTAGAAGGTTACTTCCCAAAAATGTGGAGAAAATGATGTTTATAAAAATGAACTACATCTTCCACGAGGAAGGCCTTCACCATCCAAGACATCCAAGCACTGACTGTTCTCTAATGGCGGATTCAAGCGGCGATGAATTGATAGTCTGTGATGATGACGTACACACTGATGAGGGTGAGGATTAAGCTGAAGATGATGCCGATAACATCTTTTTAAAACTTTCTATGTAAGTGTAGGGTGCAATCTACCCCCAAAGAGGAAAGGGACTTGTGGCATTTTCATATCACATACCATCTTGAAAGGCTGCTGTTAGGGCAATTTATCCTTAAGGGTAGGGTGTCATAGACAGAGTGACCCTAAACTGGCTTTGTCCATTTTTCATAATATTGTACAGTCTATAATGGCTGAATTTTTGGGTATTTTATACAAGTGGAGGGGGGCCTAGAGAGACAGAAACCAAACTGGCTTTCTCCATGTCAATTAATATTGTACAGTCTATAATGGCTGAATTTTTTGGTATTTTATACAAGTGGAGGGGGGCCTAGAGAGACAGAAACCAAACTGGCTTTCTCCATGTCAATTAATATTGTACAGTCTATAATGGCTGAAATTTTGGGTATTTTATACAAGTGGAGGGGGGCCTAGAGAGACAGAAACCAAACTGGCTTTCTCCATGTCAATTAATATTGTACAGTCTATAATGGCTGAATTTTTTAGTATTTTATACAAGTGGAGGGGGGCCTAGAGAGACAGAAACCAAACTGTCTTTCTCCATGTCAATTAATATTGTACAGTCTATAATGGCTGAATTTTTGGGTATTTTATACAAGTGGAGGGGTGCCTAGAGAGACAGAAACCAAACTGTCTTTCTCCATGTCAATTAATATTGTACAGTCTATAATGGCTGAATTTTTTAGTATTTTATACAAGGGGAGGGGGGCCTAGAGAGACAGAAACCAAACTGTCTTTCTCCATGTCAATTAATATTGTACAGTCTATAATGGCTGAATTTTTTAGTATTTTATACAAGTGGAGGGGGGCCTAGAGAGACAGAAACCAAACTGGCTTTCTCCATGTCAATTAATATTGTACAGTCTATAATGGCTGAATTTTTTGGTATTTTATACAAGTGGAGGGGGGCCTTGAGAGACAGAAACCAAACTGGCTTTTTCCATTTCTTTACATATTTAACTATAATTGTAGGGTGTAATATACATTCAAAGACGATGGCTGCATTGCCAATATGCATAGATGGAGAAGAAGACAATCTGTTTTGTGTGTAGAATAGGCCTACCAACGAAGAATTAAACTGTTTTTTGGATGATTTATTACCTCAACAATTAGATTACTTGTCTCTAAAACAGTTGGAGCACTAAATTGTTAATTTAGGCCCAAAAACATGGATTTTCCAAAAAAATAGCAAAACAAAACCAAACAAAACCAAAACCAAAACACGCAATGGCGGTTTTGCAAAACCAAAACCAAAACACGACGGTAATCCAGATCCAAAACCGAATCCAAAACCAAAACACGGGGGTCAGTGACCATCTCTACTAAAAATAGACAATGGTATTGCAGCAAAAAAAACAAAAAGGCTATATAAACATAAAT
The DNA here is from genome assembly GCF_038048845.1 of Mixophyes fleayi. NCBI lineage: Eukaryota > Metazoa > Chordata > Amphibia > Anura > Limnodynastidae > Mixophyes > Mixophyes fleayi. Next base: position 139,175,603 of record NC_134409.1, read on the forward strand.
TAATAAAGGGCAGATTTATTAACGGATGAGAAGCCCTATTACCAGCGAACAGCAATAGAGTTTTTTTCGGTTCATCCAATACACCAAAGGTTAATTGCCAGTGATAGATCTGGTGGTGGGAATGTGTGCCAGCTTTTTACATATATTTTTTAAAATACATATGAACTATTTTTAAAACATTTTTTGAAATTAAATTCCAAGTCTACAAGCTGACTCACACATGCACAAACCTGTAGAGACTGGCCCGGGGACGTGGTAAAGCTAAGTATTACCGCTGTAGGCCAGTATCGCTGCGGTAGCGACTGTATTGATAAATTCTGGCTATACGAGATTTTTTTATCGCCGTAATAAGTGACATTGAACATGTATATTGATGAATTGGATCTCTATTATTTTTTACAGAAATAAAATCCAAGCTCCCTGGCCAAAAACGCAGATAATCAATAAACATTTTTCTTTGTTGTTCTTGTTACAGGGGTCTTTTATAATACAGCGAGAGACCTTAACACATCAGACTTGTGGTTACATAGTATATTTATTTTGTATAGCGATACAAGCTTCCCACGTGGATGGACTCCGCTCCCCTGCACAGCTCCGGAGAAGCTACAGAGGAGAAGCAGGCAGGACAGACTACCAGCTGCAAGCTAAGTGGGCCTTCAGTCAATGACTTATCACTGCCTATGGCTCTTCAGTGTTGTAGAACTACAAGGCACAGCATGCCCTACCAGAGGACAAGCTGGAACTTGGCGTTTGAAAAAAGCTGGAGAGCGAGAGGCTACACTGTATCCAGCCAACCACATAATACAGTTGTGGAACTGTCATCAAAGAGATGATGCAGCTTTTTGATAGATGACATTATTTGTTGTTAAAAACTTTGTTTTTCTTGTTTTATTTTTATTTATTATACACATTGGGCTGTAACTACGGCAGTGTGACCTCTCAGGGTGCAATGCCAAGCGGTTGTCACAGCTATCAAATAGCACCGACACCTTGAAAAATAGTGGTAGAGGGGTAGAGGGAGGGGGGCACCAGTGTTCTTTCTCGCCCAGGGCACTAAAATTTCTACTTACGGCTCTGCATCACAGGATCTAACACAATCGTACCACTCCCCATATCCACTGTCATTTCACATTGAAAAAGTCTGTGTATTGAGATTTCATGAGGACGTGACCAGTGACATATGTTTCGTTACGTTGGTCATAGGCTCAAACCTGTTGTGTAGATATTTCTTCCACTTATAGGGAAACCCAACCAATAGGGTTCTATTGTTAGCTCCAGTATCTAATAAACCAATGAAAATTGTTTATTGTGATGATGGATACACAGTGGGACCTATCATAATTAGGAAATCTTCTTTACAAAATCCAGATAGTGTAACCTAGGTAAAGTAATTTATACTGATATGCAGAGTTAAGCGTTAATGTATTGAATAGTCTAGTTCAAAAATGATCTATGAAAGAAGATAATAATAGGAAAGTCAGGTAGGAAGGGTTTTATAAATTCAAGTAAATTCAAAAAATGTAACTTTTTTTTTAATTGATAAAAGCCATTATATAACTAGACACACTTGGACTTTTGAGACATTTTCCAAGGAGATTTCCATTTTATTTAAGAACTTTACTAAATACCTCCCTTCCCAATAACAGTAGTTTGGTGTCCATCGCTTCCCTGGGACCTCTGCAGAACATTTCTGGCTATCAGTAGGATCTCATCTATGTGAGTGTTGGGATCCTGCTAAATTGTGTGAATGAAAGTCCTATTATTGGTAGAGAAGATGTTTTAGAAAAATTCCTAACTAAAGTTTTAAGAACATTTTTAATAATTCTCCACTGATCCCTAACAAATCCATTTTGTGCACCAAAGCTGGGTACACAGGGAGGCAATTATCTTACAGTTCAGGCGATTCATGACTGTTTAATCAGATATTGCAAGTGTGTGTACGCCCCCACGATCAACGATGAAACGGTGTCGGGGAAAATGTGGCAGTGTGTACGCACTCACCACCAGCAGTGTAGGCAGATTTCTGTAGTGTGTACAGAGTCACGACCTTTTCAGCAGATGGTTATGAGAGATGAAGAGCACAGATCTGAAGGTAAATCATGTAGGTGTGTACACAGGAATCGGATGCTCATTGGGACTTTAAAATTGTTGGTGAAATCGTTACAGAAATTGCATCGGAAGTAAGATTACAAGGTGTGTATCCAGTTTTAGAACATCAGAAGTATTTAATTCATAAATCTACATCCTATAACAGATTAAACCACTAGGGGTCACTCTTTACACATATCAGTTACATGAATGAAATTATACAAAGTAACATTCCAGGTGAGATAGAAAAGCAGTTAGAAAATAATCTCTCCTGAATAAATTAGACACAATATAACAGCAAGACAAAGACAAGCATTCAAACTGGGGCTTCAGATGGATCCTGAAAAGGTTTCAACTATCCTGAATCAGCCATAGCTGGTGAGTTTTTCTGCCCAAATACTCTTCAGTCAAAGCTCATATTATCATTTTCACTGAGTAAGGGGTTGACTCCATTTGGTGGTTTCCCTGAGCCGTCTCTACCTTCCTTTAGTGCCCACATCCCTCTCCATCCTTCTTCTTAGAGGGAGACCCTTCTCCAGTTGGGGTAGAGGTCATATTATATCAACGTAATCTTCCCTATTTCTTCTTTTCTAAAACATTTCTTGCTGCAGAGGAAGATGAGTCTATTGGGAGCTCCCAGCTGTCCGCTCACATTTTATTATTATTATTACTTTTTATTTATAGGGCGCCACAAAGTATCCGTAGCGCCGTACAAGGACAAACAATGGCACAGTACAAGGTGAAACAGCACAGTACAAGTTACAGTAAGCACTATAACTCTGGGGGCTCAGGCACAGCATGAAAGAGAGGGAGGGGAAAAGTGAGTATAGGCAGGTAACTATGGCCCAAGAGGGTGGGCACGGATGACAGGTTGAGAGTCACTGAGGGGAGCGGAGAGAAGCGAGAGGAGACAGAGGGCAGAGGGACTGAGAGGAGGTGAGATGAGTAGCTGGAGAGTGCAGTAAAAGTGATGGAAACAGGAGGTAGGAGAGCCCTGCTCAAAGGAGCGAACAATCGAAAGGGAAGGGAAGCCAGACAGACACATGGATGAGACAGGAGAAACGGAGATGGAGACGAGGAAGGGGGGAGAAGGGAAGAAGGGATGAGAGAGAGGTAGCTGACCGGTGGGAGGTTAGGCATGAGACTGGAAGGCTTTTAAGAAAAGGTGGGTTTTTAATGTATGTTTGGAAGAGGACAGATTAGGGGACGTTCTGATGGAGATGGGGAGTTTGGTCCAATGGAGGGGAGCGGCGTGGGAGAAGTCTTGGATACGTGCGTGAGAAGAGGTAATCCCACATTGTCGACCAGTCACGGGTCCTTGTCTCAGGCCAGGGAGCCAGTGCAGATGTGTAAATCTCTCATAGCCCCAATGAATTAGTTAGAACGCTAATCTGTCATTCTGGGTCCATCTTCCTCTGTGCACTTTTTATTTCTCTCTCTCCTCCCTCTCTCTCTCTCTCTCTCTCTCTCTTCCTCTCTCTCTCTCTTCCTCTCTCTCTCTCTCTCTCTCTCTCTCCTCCCTCTCTCTCACCTCTCTCTCTCTCTCTCTTCCTCTCTCTCTCTCTATTTCTCCCTCTCCCTCCCTCTCTCTCTCCTCCCTCCCTCCCTCTCTCTCCCTCTCCCTCTCCCTCTCTCTCTCTCTCTCTCTCTCCTGTCCGTATACTGTTTCCGATGTTCTCTTACCTCCTGTGTCCTATTTATCTCTTCCTCTGCTCTGGGTCCTCTTATCCCCTTTCACACCAAAATCCCGGGTCAGACACGGGATAATGAACACGGCTTAAACCCGTTTTGAAACCCAAACACCGCACTTTGGACCCGGTGTATCCCGGGTCATCACTTTCACACTGGACTTGTGTCAGCCCTGCATTGTCAAGATGAGCCATAAAGGAGACAGCAGAGGATCATATAGACGACATAGCAGGTTGTTAAAGATGAGTCATAAAAAGTGGGCAGTGTCTGCATTGCTGTAATCATGGCTGACGAGAGATATCGGCAGCTACTGTGCAGTATAAAGGTCCTGCATTATTCTGGATCCCTTCGGTGTCTGGGTGCAAATGACAGCTTAATGCAGCTGGTTACAGTCTGTAATCTGGCCCAGTGTTATTTCTGCAGGAGAAGGGCAGAATTTTTGGCTGAGAGGGCTAAAACTCAATGCCAATACTTACACAGGAGGAGAGTCTTTATGTTGTCCACAATTGGCAGAAGAATGTGGGTCAGAGGATGACGTCATGGACAAGCTTTCTGGTGTACTGTTGGAGGTTCTGATGACGAGCACAGTATGGCACACTTCACATGTCACGTGCAGCATTTCTAGAACTCATCACCCCGGCTCTAGCAAAAGAAACCACAAACTACAGAAAAATCATTGAACCAAGTAGGAGACTATCCATTGTGTTGTGGTGGTCGGCAACCCCTGGAGAATACAGCACTATTTAATGCTGGTTGGGTGTAGGGCTATCCGGTGTTTGCACTCTATTGCATGAAGTGACTGCAGTATTGGTGAAAACCCCGCACCACCGTTTCAGGGACATCCTTGACAGACAGATGTGAATGAGTTCTCTGTACAGCGCTGCGGAATCAGTGGCGCTATATAAATAAATGATGATGATGATGATGATGATCCTTGTGTTCTTTTTCCTTAGGGGAACAGTATAGACTATAAAAAATGTAAACAACAGTAAAATTATTATTATTATTAATAATAATAATATTAATAACAACACATAAGATCTGCAGTAAGGCTACGGAGGAACGCGCAGAGTCACATTCCAGTCATTCAAAATACGGGGAAGGTAACTTGCAGGAACAGCTGCTAACGCTGATAATTAACACTTACTATATAATGTGGATATTTTCATTATGATTGCAAATAGCGATTGCAAAACGTATCACTACTATAACGATAAAAATCTTTAATGCTTATTCCATACAGTGTACAATAATGTTTTACCCCTGGGAACAAAGATGTGTACAGAAGTGTAGTGTAATATATAGATACTTCCCAAAAACACTTTTTTTAGGAGAGCAAGACATGCATATATTTTCCATAATGCATGTGTTCTGTTTATGAATACTCTTGCATTGCATAGGTAAGCTAATGGATACTGAGCTGTGGTAATATATAAAAATTGTATTTACATTCTTTCTATACAGTGCATAGAAAAAATGGGTGGGGTGCGTAATACCGACAGTGGATATGTCGGCACTTAACCTGCTGATACTTCCATTGTGCCAACAGGTTCACACTGTCCATATTGTGATTGGCGTCATTGATAGTGTCGCTAATCACAATACCGACATTGAAAGAGTAATGGAGGTGGGTCCGGGGTACAGTCATTGTCACTAATCACACGATCGACATTGTGAACCTGTCAGCACAATGGAGGTGTCGGCAGGTTAAGTGTCGACATTTTCATTGTCTGAATTATGACCGCCACCGGGAAAAAAACAATAATACAAATCATATGTAGAATGGTTTGCAGTTCAACAGCTGAATGTGAGTCCCTTTAGTACATTCAGGTAAAATCAAGAGAAGAGAAGAGTCCGCTGACAGGATGGGATTCCACCTTAGCATATATTTATTATTTATATGTTATATTGCCACAGGGGGGCGCTGCTCAACTTCATTATGAATACAAATCCAAAAGAATGTGCTTAGGCGCACAAAGTAAAGTTACCCATTGACGCACTCCAGTCCAAATATATTGTTAAGATCACTTTTATTATTTACTATTAAAATATCAATTATTTACAAAATTGTTTCCTAGGGGTATATTTACTAAACGGCAGGCTTGAAAAAGTGGAGATGTTGCCTATAGCAACCAGTCAGATTCTAGCTTTCATTTATTTAGTGCATTCTACAAAATGACAGCTAGAATCTGATTGGTTGCTATAAGCAACATCTCCACTTTTTCAAACCTGCAGATTAGTAAATCTAACCCTAGTGCTATACAGGTCCAAAAAAAAAGGCAAAATTGATTAAAATCAAGAGGAAAGAGATTAGAATAGAAATAAATCAGATTAAAATCATGAAAGTACCCGTCAGTAGAACCGGATATAGTGGTATGTGATATTATAAATGCCTCATTTCAAATCACAGTTATCACAGTCATTGCTTTTGTTCCAATAAATGTTTATTTATATTGATCCTGGAGTTGTCCTGTTTCTTTCTTAGGCCTATTGTGTATGTTTTTCAAATTTATTAAACACACATAATATTAAAGATATTGTTTCTGAACAGATCTGATACTATGAACATGTAGTGCAACAATATATCACAACCGAGATCAAAGCTATTCTTATGGTCCTCAGGTTCCTATACAACCAGGGGTATGGTGTTAAATAAACCTTATACAATTAGGGCTATGGAGTTAGATATTGGTATCCCTGCAATATCTCATCTCATCAGTTATTATTACTGTGCTCAATCTTGTATCCTCTTTTGCTTTTTTACTACTGTCTCTGTTATTTTAGAAGTCCCATTTATTACTATGTATTTCAAGGGTTGATCTGAGGTGTCCAGCAGTAATATTTGTAATTTACGTGATGATGGAGAAATTGTATATTAAGATTCTGAACCAATCGAGTAATATATTCATAAAAGCAGGGTTTCTATAATATCAAATAATATACTACAGTGATTAAATGCTAATTATTGTTATAATTGTGCTGTCTTGATCCTATAATGCTCTGCAAAGGGAGTGATATTATTCTCGCTGGTTCATCTGCAGCACTTGGTTCTTTAACTTGTGGATCTTTAAGTTGTTCTGCCACAGAATTTTTACAGTTGTTTATGATTTCATCCAATGTCTTCTGGGTATTGAGCAATCGAGGATTAAAATCATTCCAGTTCATCCTGCTGACAAACTGATTAATAAATTCTTCTCGTTTCATTTTGGCTTCGGCTTGGACGGCGATCTCCGTGTCCTCTAGCAGGAGGTGTTTGTACTTCATCTTTTCTCTCGTTGATTGTCCCTCATATATAACTACAATAATGAGCAGTAATAATATCCCGAATAGACCAGAGATCTGTATAGAAAATCAGATTGAAACCATTGAGGTTATTCATGCAATGAATGTGAAATAGCACAATGCATATTAATATAATTATATAAATGTAATATATATGTTTTATGCGGTGTCACTGGGTTATTTCACAACTAATCATCGCTGACTGTTCCCACGGCTGCTGCGTGGCCAAACCAGACACTAAATGACTTTGAGCATCAAACGCGCAACAAGGTGGTGTCAGATGACAGATGGTATTGCTGCCACCCCCTGGGGTACTTCACCACTTCACAATGTCTGTGCTGTGTTATTGATTACTTGTATTACTGTGCATTTGTATTCTGCAGTATTATCTAGATTATTATTATTATTTTCATGTATTTGCATTATAATTGCATGGACTTCAATAGTGTCACAATCTTGAACTTCCAAGACAATAGGAATCATTTACTAACATTGCATTTAGGTAGCATAGGTGTCATTGTGTGCCAGTGTGAGTATTATAGGTGGCAGTAGGGTAGGTGTGAGGGTGTAATAGTGTGAGTAGTATAGATGGGAGTAGGGTAGGTGTGAGGGTGTACCAGTGTGAGTAGTATAGATGGGAGTAGGGTAGGTGTGAGGTTGTATTAGTGTGAGTAGTATAGGTGGGAGTAGGGTAGGTGTGAGGATGTACCAGTGTGAGTAGTATAGGTGGGAGTAGGGTAGGTGTGAGGTTGTATTAGTGTGAGTAGTATAGGTGGGAGTAGGGTAGGTGTGAGGGTGTACCAGTGTGAGTAGTATAGATGGGAGTAGGGTAGGTGTGAGGATGTACCAGTGTGAGTAGTATAGGTGGGAGTAGGGTAGGTGTGAGGATGTACCAGTGTGAGTAGTACAGGTGGGAGTAGGGTAGGTGTGAGGATGTACCAGTGTGAGTAGTATAGGTGGGAGTAGGGTAGGTGTGAGGATGTACCAGTGTGAGTAGTATAGGTGGGAGTAGGGTAGGTTTGAGGGTGTACCAGTGTGAGTAGTATAGGTGGGAGTAGGGTAGGTGTGAGGATGTACCAGTGTGAGTAGTATAGATGGGAGTAGGGTAGGTGTGAGGGTGTACCAGTGTGAGTAGTATAGGTGGGAGTAGGGTAGGTGTGAGGGTGTACCAGTGTGAGTAGTATAGGTGGGAGTAGGGTAGGTGTGAGGGTGTACCAGTGTGAGTATTATAGGTGGGAGTAGGGTAGGTGTGAGAGTGTACCAGTGTGAGTAGTATAGATGGGAGTAGGGTAGGTGTGAGGATGTACCAGTGTGAGTAGTATAGGTGGGAGTAGGGTAGGTGTGAGGATGTACCAGTGTGAGTAGTACAGGTGGGAGTAGGGTAGGTGTGAGGATGTACCAGTGTGAGTAGTATAGGTGGGAGTAGGGTAGGTGTGAGGATGTACCAGTGTGAGTAGTACAGGTGGGAGTAGGGTAGGTGTGGGGGGGTACCAGTGGGAGTAGGGTAGATGGGAGTAGGGTAGGTGTTGGGTTGTATTAGTGTGAGTAGTATAGGTGGGAGTAGGGTAGGTGTTGGGTTGTATTAGTGTGAGAAGTATAGGTGGGAGTAGGGTAGGTGTGAGGATGTACCAGTGTGAATAGTACAGGTGGGAGTAGGGTAGGTGTGAGGATGTACCAGTGTGAGTAGTATAGGTGGGAGTAGGGTAGGTGTGAGGATGTACCAGTGTGAGTAGTACAGGTGGGAGTAGGGTAGGTGTGAGGGTGTACCAGTGGGAGTAGGGTAGATGGGAGTAGGGTAGGTGTTGGGTTGTATTAGTGTGAGTAGTATAGGTGGGAGTAGGGTAGGTGTGAGGGTGTACTAGTGTGAGTAGTATAGGTGGGAGTAGGGTAGGTGTGAGGATGTACCAGTGTGAGTAGTACAGGTGGGAGTAGGGTAGGTGTGAGGATGTACCAGTGTGAGTAGTATAGGTGGGAGTAGGGTAGGTGTGAGGATGTACCAGTGTGAGTAGTACAGGTGGGAGTAGGGTAGGTGTGAGGGTGTACCAGTGGGAGTAGGGTAGATGGGAGTAGGGTAGGTGTTGGGTTGTATTAGTGTGAGTAGTATAGGTGGGAGTAGGGTAGGTGTTGGGTTGTATTAGTGTGAGAAGTATAGGTGGGAGTAGGGTAGGTGTTGGGTTGTATTAGTGTGAGTAGTATAAGTGGGAGTAGGGTACATATTAGGGTGTACTATTGTGAGTAGTATAGGTGGGAGTAGGGTAGGTGTGAGGGTGTACCAGTGTGAGTAGTATAGGTGGGAGTAGGGTAGGTGTAAGGGTGTACCAGTGTGAGTAGTATAGGTGGGAGTAGGGATAGGTGTAAGAGTGTACCTGTGTAAGTAGGGTAGATGGGAGTAGGGTAGGTGTTGAGTTGTATTAGTGTGAGTAGTATAGATGGGAGTAGGGTGGGTGCGAGGGTGCACTAGTGTGGGAGGTATAGGTGGGAGTAAGGCTGGTGTGAGAGTGTACCAGTGGGAGTAGGGTAGATGGGAATATGGTAGTTGTGAGGGTGTATTAGTGTTAGTAGGATAGGTGGGAGTAGGGTAGGTGTGGGGGTGTATTAGTGTGAGTAGTATAGATGGGAGTAGGATAGGTGTCGGGGTGTATTAGTGTGAGTAGTATAGGTGACAGTAGGGTAGATGTGTGGGTCTATTAGTGGGAGTAGTATAGGTGGGAGTAGGATAGGTGTGGGGGTGTATTAGTGGGAGTAGTATAGATGGGAGTAGAATAGGTGTGGGGGTGTATTAGTGGGAGTAGTATAGGTGTTAGTAGGATAGGTGTGGGAGTGTATTAGTGGGAGTAGGATAGGTGTGGGGGTGTATTAGTGGGAGTAGTATAGGTGGGAGTAGGATAGGTGTCGGGGTGTATTAGTGTGAGTAGTATAGATGGGAGTAGGATAGGTGTGGGGGTGTATTAGTGGGAGTAGGATAGATGTTAGTAGGATAGGTGTGGGGGTGTATTAGTGGGAGTAGGATAGGTGTGGGGGTGTATTAGTGGGAGTAGTATAGGTGTTAGTAGGATAGGTGTGGGGGTGTATTAGTGGGAGTAGTATAGGTGGCAGTAGGGTAGGTGTGGGGGTGTATTAGTGTTAGTAGGATAGGTGGGAGTAGGGTAGGTGTGGGGGTGTATTAGTGTGAGTAGTATAGATGGGAGTAGGATAGGTGTCGGGGTGTATTAGTGTGAGTAGTATAGGTGACAGTAGGGTAGGTGTGGGGGTGTATTAGTGGGAGTAGTATAGGTGGGAGTAGGATAGGTGTGGGGGTGTATTAGTGGGAGTAGTATAGATGGGAGTAGGATAGGTGTGGGGGTGTATTAGTGGGAGTAGTATAGGTGGGAGTAGGATAGGTGTGGGAGTGTATTAGTGGGAGTAGTATAGATGGGAGTAGGATAGGTGTGGGGGTGTATTAGTGGGAGTAGTATAGGTGTTAGTAGGATAGGTGTGGGAATGTATTAGTGGGAGTAGGATAGGTGTGGGGGTGTATTAGTGGGAGTAGTATAGGTGGGAGTAGGATAGGTGTCGGGGTGTATTAGTGTGAGTAGTATAGATGGGAGTAGGATAGGTGTGGGGGTGTATTAGTGGGAGTAGTATAGGTGTTAGTAGGATAGGTGTGGGGGTGTATTAGTGGGAGTAGTATAGGTGTTAGTAGGATAGGTGTGGGGGTGTATTAGTGGGAGTAGGATAGGTGTGGGGGTGTATTAGTGGGAGTAGTATAGGTGGCAGTAGGGTAGGTGTGGGGGTGTATTAGTGGGAGTAGTATAGGTGGGAGTAGGATAGGTGTGGGGGTGTATTAGTGGGAGTAGTATAGATGGGAGTAGGATAGGTGTGGGGGTGTATTAGTGGGAGTAGTATAGATGGGAGTAGGATAGGTGTGGGGGTGTATTAGTGGGAGTAGTATAGGTGGGAGTAGGATAGGTGTCGGGGTGTATTAGTGTGAGTAGTATAGGTGGCAGTAGGGTAGGTGTGGGGGTGTATTAGTGGGAGTAGTATAGGTGGGAGTAGGATAGGTGTGGGGGTGTATTAGTGGGAGTAGTATAGATGGGAGTAGGATAGGTGTGGGGGTGTATTAGTGGGAGTAGTATAGGTGGGAGTAGGATAGGTGTCGGGGTGTATTAGTGTGAGTAGTATAGGTGGCAGTAGGGTAGGTGTGGGGGTGTATTAGTGGGAGTAGTATAGGTGGGAGTAGGGTACATATTAGGGTGTACTATTGTGAGTAGTATAGGTGGGAGTAGGGTAGGTGTGAGGGTGTACCAGTGTGAGTAGTATAGGTGGGAGTAGGGTAGGTGTAAGGGTGTACCAGTGTGAGTAGTATAGGTGGGAGTAGGGATAGGTGTAAGAGTGTACCTGTGTAAGTAGGGTAGATGGGAGTAGGGTAGGTGTTGAGTTGTATTAGTGTGAGTAGTATAGATGGGAGTAGGGTGGGTGCGAGGGTGCACTAGTGTGGGAGGTATAGGTGGGAGTAAGGCTGGTGTGAGAGTGTACCAGTGGGAGTAGGGTAGATGGGAATATGGTAGTTGTGAGGGTGTATTAGTGTTAGTAGGATAGGTGGGAGTAGGGTAGGTGTGGGGGTGTATTAGTGTGAGTAGTATAGATGGGAGTAGGATAGGTGTCGGGGTGTATTAGTGTGAGTAGTATAGGTGACAGTAGGGTAGATGTGTGGGTCTATTAGTGGGAGTAGTATAGGTGGGAGTAGGATAGGTGTGGGGGTGTATTAGTGGGAGTAGTATAGATGGGAGTAGAATAGGTGTGGGGGTGTATTAGTGGGAGTAGTATAGGTGTTAGTAGGATAGGTGTGGGAGTGTATTAGTGGGAGTAGGATAGGTGTGGGGGTGTATTAGTGGGAGTAGTATAGGTGGAAGTAGGATAGGTGTCGGGGTGTATTAGTGTGAGTAGTATAGATGGGAGTAGGATAGGTGTGGGGGTGTATTAGTGGGAGTAGGATAGATGTTAGTAGGATAGGTGTGGGGGTGTATTAGTGGGAGTAGGATAGGTGTGGGGGTGTATTAGTGGGAGTAGTATAGGTGTTAGTAGGATAGGTGTGGGGGTGTATTAGTGGGAGTAGTATAGGTGGCAGTAGGGTAGGTGTGGGGGTGTATTAGTGTTAGTAGGATAGGTGGGAGTAGGGTAGGTGTGGGGGTGTATTAGTGTGAGTAGTATAGATGGGAGTAGGATAGGTGTCGGGGTGTATTAGTGTGAGTAGTATAGGTGACAGTAGGGTAGGTGTGGGGGTGTATTAGTGGGAGTAGTATAGGTGGGAGTAGGATAGGTGTGGGGGTGTATTAGTGGGAGTAGTATAGATGGGAGTAGGATAGGTGTGGGGGTGTATTAGTGGGAGTAGTATAGGTGGGAGTAGGATAGGTGTGGGAGTGTATTAGTGGGAGTAGTATAGATGGGAGTAGGATAGGTGTGGGGGTGTATTAGTGGGAGTAGTATAGGTGTTAGTAGGATAGGTGTGGGAATGTATTAGTGGGAGTAGGATAGGTGTGGGGGTGTATTAGTGGGAGTAGTATAGGTGGGAGTAGGATAGGTGTCGGGGTGTATTAGTGTGAGTAGTATAGATGGGAGTAGGATAGGTGTGGGGGTGTATTAGTGGGAGTAGTATAGGTGTTAGTAGGATAGGTGTGGGGGTGTATTAGTGGGAGTAGTATAGGTGTTAGTAGGATAGGTGTGGGGGTGTATTAGTGGGAGTAGGATAGGTGTGGGGGTGTATTAGTGGGAGTAGTATAGGTGGCAGTAGGGTAGGTGTGGGGGTGTATTAGTGGGAGTAGTATAGGTGGGAGTAGGATAGGTGTGGGGGTGTATTAGTGGGAGTAGTATAGATGGGAGTAGGATAGGTGTGGGGGTGTATTAGTGGGAGTAGTATAGATGGGAGTAGGATAGGTGTGGGGGTGTATTAGTGGGAGTAGTATAGGTGGGAGTAGGATAGGTGTCGGGGTGTATTAGTGTGAGTAGTATAGGTGGCAGTAGGGTAGGTGTGGGGGTGTATTAGTGGGAGTAGTATAGGTGGGAGTAGGATAGGTGTGGGGGTGTATTAGTGGGAGTAGTATAGATGGGAGTAGGATAGGTGTGGGGGTGTATTAGTGGGAGTAGTATAGGTGGGAGTAGGATAGGTGTCGGGGTGTATTAGTGTGAGTAGTATAGGTGGCAGTAGGGTAGGTGTGGGGGTGTATTAGTGGGAGTAGTATAGGTGGGAGTAGGATAGATGTGGGGGTGTATTAGTGGGAGTAGTATAGATGGGAGTAGGATAGGTGTGGGGGTGTATTAGTGGGAGTAGTATAGATGGGAGTAGGATAGGTGTGGGGGTGTATTAGTGGGAGTAGTATAGGTGGGAGTAGGATAGGTGTGGGGGTGTATTAGTGGGAGTAGTATAGATGGGAGTAGGATAGGTGTGGGGGTGTATTAGTGGGAGTAGTATAGATGGGAGTAGGATAGGTGTGGGGGTGTATTAGTGTGAGTAGTATAGGTGGGAGTGGGGATTCTTGACCCATTATCACAGCATTATCACAACTTTAATTCTGTTAAGTTTCTGGAAGTCTTTCTAGTGTATGACATTACTACTGTGTAAAAGTGCTGTATGTTATGTTTATTAAACAATAATATTCAGGTGCTGCAAGAAAATGGACAATTACTGTATTATTTGATACTATACAATTGTTTTGCAAAAGGGTCATAGCAACTATTCACAGATGTTATGAGGATCAAATTGTTAAATAAAAAAGTTAATCTTATGCATCCAGCAGTCCCGATTTATTATCAGCGGAAAAATGACCATGAAACGTACTATAACTCTTTATTCCACTAATTAATTTATCTGCTATACATTTATGATCCATCACATCTGATGAAGAGGAGAACCCCCTTTATTAGAATTCTATTTAGCAAACCAGTTTCTTTGGCTTTGATATATGATCTATACAGATGTTTGCTGGCTAGGTTTCCTCCCAGTTAATTAACACATCTTAAGAAACCAAAAGGCAACCTATACTGGCACCTTCGGGGTGAATGGGGAAAACACATGTTAATTAATTCACTATAACTCATTTGCTAACAGGAATTAGAAGGAGAAACACCATTACCCGTTATCTGGAGACCTTGCGTGGATTTCACATGGACCCAAACGGGCAGCGGTAAATTGTTTGAACATGAGGAAATATACATAAATATGAGTCATATTATACACTGTTTATTGCTACTGTTCTGATGTAGAACCATAATGATAGGAGTTACATTGTGACAGCACGGAGGGCTGATATATATGGAGAGATTACATTTGGTTCCCATCCCCAATGTGTGGGACATCCTCTGATTATACTGTTTGTGAGACCATAGATTATCAAGACAATATGATGATGTGTTTAATGGAAAGGCTTGGAAAAGTTAGATTGAGTAAACTGTGTAATTTAGGTAATTGTATGGTGTTAAGTATTGTTTTAAATGTAACATGCTAGAATGGAGATTGCAAGTGATGTGTAATGGAAGTTTATGGTTATAGTCTGTTTTGAGTTGATTGAAAAGGCTAATGGAGATTACAAAGGAGATTGTTAGTGTGTTTAGAAAGTGACTTGGAAAAGTTTAGAAAAACATTGTGTTATTTACACTGTTTGTACACAGAAAAACTTTGTGAATAAGTGATGTTACATAGTTATTTGTATGAGATATGGGGGCATATTTAATAAAGCATGATAGTGCTTTTAACGGGTAATTAAGGTCCCACAGTGTCCTCCGCAAATTTATTAAGGGGGCATCGCAGCAGATATCATGGATATCTGCTGCTTTGCATTCCTCTTCGTTTTTGGGAGCAGTCACCATTCAACAGAATGGTGACTGCTCCTGGCCGCAATCTAACAAGTCCCGGAAAAACATTTTTTTCGGGAACTTGTCATGTTAATGTACCAGCTGAAGCTGGCGTACATGAGGAAATCTAATGCTGTCAGCTCTGCTCCGGAGAGCAGAGCTGGACAGCGCATGTGTGGAGGGATCACATGATCCCTCCCTGTCACTCACAGCTCTCTCTCTGCAGAGACAGAGAGGGGATCTGTGTGCGCATGTCCAGTTCTTGGAACTGGACATGCGCAATTGAAGAGTGAAGAGAAGACCCGGAGACAGCGCTTCCGAAGAGGGGGGTAAGTATGATTTTTTTTTATCACTGAAACAGCAGTTTTTCGGAACTGCTATTTCTGTGCAGGGCTGTACATAAATGTGAGAAGTAGTTCAATCCTTATCATTGCGATAAGGATTGAAAACTACTTTTCACTTTATGTGAATATTGATAAATGTGCCCCATTGTTAGAAAGTGAAGTGTAAGCGTAGATCATTCATAGACCATTTGGGAAAGTTTTGCAGTTCTGCATATACTGTTTGTTACATGCAGTCTAGTGCTGGATAGATTTAATGGACAACATGGCTCATGTGTGAGTCATGTGAGAGACATGTGAGTTAGGCTTTGTACTAGATCCAGACACACATGGTCTGTCCTTCATTTTGTGCACACACACACACACACACACACACAGTGTTACAATGCAATCTGTCTTACACACACATTATCTTACAATCTGGTTGCACACACACAATTCTAACACACATACTGTATCTGATCACACACACTGTCCTGGTTGCATGCACGCACACACATTATCATACAATCTAATTGCACGACCACATACATTATCTTACAATCTGATTGCACGACCTTATACATTATCTTACAATCTGATTGCACACACATAATGTCTTCTAAACACACACACTGTCCTGATTGCAGGCACACACACATTATCTTACATGTATTATGCTCTCTACACTGTTATTATATGTGTAAATACTGTTACTGAAAGTATCTATTGTTAATAAGAATACATATTATCTTTAATGAGACTTTTGAAATTCTTTCTTGATATTTTATGATCTGATAATGAAGGAAGTTTATTAAATGGCTATTACAATATTAGTATTAATAGTATATTTGCCACATCATTAGACCCTCATGATAGCAGAGAGCATTTTATGGAAAGTAAATAAATCTTACCTGAAGTTTCTGGAAGAGATAATTGTCTTCTACTGTTGTCCCATTATTGTATATTAGTGTCGAGGTCGTAGAATTCGTGGCTTTCGTTGTCCCAGAAGCAGACACCACAATACAGTCAATGTATCGTCCATCTATTATTAAAATAAATACCCAAAAGATAGGAAACTTGAAATACATTATTATGGCTGCAATGGGACATAAGATCTTCAATAAGCATTTGCATTTTCCACACTGTGAGCAGATTCCCGTCTCTGTTTCTTCCATGCCGGGAGCGTTGTCTCTGTTTTTACAACATGTATGACAGTTGATACCTTGATAAGCAATTGACACAATGATGATCATTATTGTTGGTAGGCAGAAAAATACTAAACCATAAAAGATGCCCAATCCCTTGTCTCCAGGGCAACTAAATTCTGTGTCTATAAACTTCTCTAATAGAAGTAGAACTATGGCCAAAACCGAGCCTTGAAAAATGTCAAAATTGGATTTGATGAAGGTTCCGACGTTTTGCATCGTTCTGTTTCTTATATACAGATCAGAGAGATGTCGGATTCTGTCCTCACAGTGAGACACTGATATATAGAGGTTATTTAAGTCAGGGTTTTTTTCTACATCTTAGTTTCACTTTTGTTGAGCTTTGTGTTTCTTTCCATAAACTGACATTTTATTAGGTGGAACCAGCTGCAAAACGTGAGAAATTCAAATAGACATTGACACTTTGTTAGCTGTAAAGTATATGAGAGTGGGCGAATATTGTAAATAAAAGTAATTTATGGTGACACGTTTAGTAGGTAACTTTTAGGCCTCTGCACTGGACCCAACATCAGACCCAGATTATACTGTTTAAATTTGCAGCAAATATTATTTTCTTTCCCAAAACCAGACTCATCTTTTTGTCCTCCCATCAGTTACACCAAACTCCAGACCGAATACGCTTGGCACCAAAATGGAAGAGAAGAAACATCTGCACATTGGTAGATCCAGGAGCTCCTCAGATCCCTGTTATAAGTCACATTATGTAACCTATGTGATCTCTCCCGGTGTGATCACTGTGTGACAGAAGCTGTCTGCACGTTGCTGTGGGATTGATCCGGGTCCAATGTCCAATGTTTCCACACACGGATCTCTCCCACCGTCACTGGGTCCTGTCAGCAGTGATCATCCGGTCATCAGTCATCATCTTCCCACCCCATGTAGCATTTCTGATAATGATCCCAGCAGTTCTGAACAGATTATTTTGGCATCTGGTTAATTTTTGGGCCCACACACATTGCAATAACGGGATAATCTAAATAAAAAAAGAAGATAGAGCGCACTCACTAGATTTATATTATGCAGCACCTCAATAGAAAGTAATGTTGCATTATGTTGCTGGAAAGCAATACTACGTTAGTCTTGTTTTCAAAGAAAAATATATCTGAAATATATGTATTGAAGCAAAAATACATCTCCTAATCACTTAAAGTGATTAAAAATATGTCAGTGAAATTGATAAGCAAATCAAAACACTTGAAGGCAGATGCAAAATTAAATGAACACACAGAACACAATATGGCACAATGGCACAGTGTTGTAGCCTTTTCGTGAAAATTCTACTCTCTTATCTTCCTACTCTACCTCCTGTCCTCTTCATCCTATTCCCTCGCAAATTGGTAGATCCCTGTCTCCTGTCCTCTAACTAAAATCTGTAATCTCTCTCTTCCTACTGGCATCTTTCCATCACTATACAAGCATGCAGTGATTACTCCTATTCTAAAAAAAACAAGATTCCGACCCAAACTCTCTCTCAAATTACCGCCCCATCTCCCAGCTCCCGTGACCCTCCAAGCTTCTAGAGAGACTTGCCTACACTCGCCGCACACACTTTCTTTCCGCAAACAACCTGTTGGATCCTCTTCAGTCTGGCTTTCATTCTCAACACTCCACAGAGACTGCGCTGACCAAGGTTGTCAATCCTCAATCCTCCCCCCAGGAGGAGGTGGAGATGAAGCCAGTGGAGGAGGTGGAAGTGGAGGCAGTGGAGGAGCCTCAGATGGAGGAGGTGGAGGTGGAACCAGTGGAGGAGCCTCAGATGGAGGAGGTGGACCCAGTTGAGGAGGTGGAAGTGGAGGCAGTGGAGGAGCCTCAGACAGAGGAGGTGGAGGAGCCTCAGGCGGAGGAGGTGGAGCCAGTGGAGGAGCCTCAGGCGGAGGAGGTGGAGCCAGTGAAGGAGCCTCAGGCGGAGGAGGTGGAGGTGGAGCCAGTGGAGGAGCCTTAGGCGGAGAAGGTGGAGGTGGTGGAGGCAGAGAAAGAGGAGGGAGAGAAGGAGGTGTTGGAGGCAGTGGAAGAAGACGCGGATGCCTTGGTAGAATGTAAGTATTGACATAAAAGGAGTGACATAATTTGCTAACATTTAGACGTCCATTGTGCTGTGAAAAACACCATTATTTCACACATGGTCAATTAAAGGAGACAGACTTAAAAATGTCACAGGTTTCCATCATGATGGTCATACAAAGTATTTATGGAAAATACACTCTCCACCCTCCCTCTTCCATGGGCACAACAGAAATGAGTATATATAGATATATAAATCTGCAACCAGAAAGCCTTAGACCTCTTGCTCCTAATGTATTTTGCATTCTATTAGACACTGCTGTAATTTGAACATTAGGTAACAGTACACATCTCTGCTAACTCCTGTGTGTTATCAACATTCGGTAATCAAGTAATCCAAATTTTTTTTTCATTTTCAGTTCATGAATACACGTCCATCAGGCCGCGGCATCCGCCTTCTCCGTGTCAAATATATGCCCGGATCAGGTGAAATAACAAAAAAATTCTAAATATTAAACAATTGCCAAAGATTTAAAAATATTGGATGACCTGTATGTATGCTTAATATTTTTTTTTGTAATTTAATTTTTTATGGTAATATAGGTTGATATAGTGTTAATATATTAGTTCAAACACAATCATTTCTGTGTGTGTCTTTATTAATTAATTAATACAGTACATTTGCACAACATGGGGGTATTAGGGCATTAACAAATGTAGATGTCCAAAAAAAAAAAAAAAAGGTCTTTTGTTTTCTTACTACAACATCATCATTTGCAACATTTATTTATATAGCTCCACTAATTCTGCCTCACTGTACAGAGAAGGCCTTGCTATCCCAACAGAGATTGCAATGTCAAAGTTATAACACAAACAGACTGGGGTCAATTTGTTACCAGCAAATGAAGCTACTAGTATGACTTTGTGAGGAAAGACACACTAACATGTGGAGAACACTAACATGTGGAGAACACTAACATGTGGAGAACACTAACATGTGGAGAACACTACCATGTGGAGAACACTAACATGTGGAGAACACTAACTCCACATAAGGCAGGAAATAAACTCATGGCCCCAGCACTGAAAGGCAGAGGCGCTAAACACTCAGCCACCGTGCAGACCCAGTGTTGGCTGCTGTGTTTTTCTTTATCAGACGGGGACATAACAAATAAAAAATGGGTGGGGTACGTAATACTAACAGTAGATATGTCGGCACTTAACCTGTCGACACTTCCATTGTGCCGACAGGTTCACATTGTCGATAGTGTGATTGCCGTCACTGACAGTGTCGCTAATCACAATGCCGACATTGCAAGAGTAACGGAGGTGGGTCCGGAATACAGCCATTGGGCCTGAGTCATTAAGGCAAAAAGGGAGTAAATGTTCTCTGGGACAAACCATGTTACAATTTAAGGGGTGCAAAATAATTTATTATTTGCACTTACGTTAAATACTGACTGTTTTTTCATGTAGCACACAAATACTTGATAGCTTTATTATTACACTGAAATTTATAGTTGATCTAGGACATGCCCTACCCCAACTATAAATCTGTCCCCATATTTTAAATTTACCTCCCCCTCCAATGCAACATGGTTTTGCCTAAGTGCAAATGTTACTCCTTTTTTATGCTTTGCTCTCCTTAATGACTCAGGCCCATTGTCGCTAATCACACGATCGATATTGTGAACCTGTCAGCACAATGGAGGTGTCGGCAGGTTAAGTGCCGACATTTCCATTGTTGGAATTATGACCGCCACCGGGAAAAAAATCAATAATACAAATCATATCTAGAATGGTTTGCAGTTCAACAGCTGAATGTGAGTCTCTTTAGTACATCCAGGTAAAATCAAGAGAAGAGAAGAGTCCGCTGACAGGATGGGATTCCACCTTATATATATTTATTATTTATATATGTTATATTGCCACAGGGGGGCGCTGCTCAACTTCATTCTGAATACAAATCCAAAAGAATGTGCTTAGGCGCACAAAGTAAAGTTACCCATTGACGCACTCCAGTCCAAATATATTGTTAAGATCACTTTTATTATTTACTGTTAAAATATAAATTATTTACAAAAGGTGCTTGTTGCTTTTTATTGTTTCCTAGTGCTATACAGATCCAAAATAAGGTGAAATTGATTAAAATCAAGAGGAAAGAGATTAGAATAGAAATAATTCAGATTATAATCATGAAAGTACCCGTCAGTAGAACCGGATATATTGGTATGTGATATTATAAATGCCTCATTTTAAATCACAGTTATCATAGTCATTGCTTTTGTTCCAATAAATGTTTATTTACATTGTATCCTGGAGTTGTGCTGTTTCTTTCTGTCTCTGTTTGGATATTTTATAAGTCCCATTTATTACTGTGTATATCAAGGGTTGCTCCGAGGTGTCCAGCAGTAATACTTGTAATTTACATGATGATGGAGTAATTGTATATTAAGGGGGGAATTCAATCGGGCGCCTTACTGTAAAAAGTAACGGTGTCTGTGCACTATTACCGTTATTATAGTAGTTTCAATGCCGGTGTTTTGTTCGCAGAACCCTGAGCTGCGAGCAGAAAGCCGGGTTAATATTACCGAAATAACAGTAATAGGTTTCACGCGGCGGTACTTCAGGGGTAATTGAATCCCCCCTAAGATTCTGAACGCCTCTTACCGGTCCGGTAATATATCCATAAAAGCAGGATTTCCACAATATCAAACAATGTACTACAGCGATTAAATGCTAATTATTGTTATAAATGTGCTCTCTTGATCCTATAAAGCTCTGCATAGGTATTGATATTATTTCCGCTGGATCATCTGCAGCACTTGGTTCTTTAAGTTCTTGTGCCACAGAATTTTTACAGTTGTTTATGATTTCATCCAATGTCTTCTGGGTATTGAGCAATCGAGGATTAAAATCATTCCAGTTCATCCTGCTGACAAACCGATTAATAAATTCATCTCGTTTCATTTTGGCTTCGGCTTGGACGGCGATCTCCGTGTCCTGTAGCAGGAGGTGTTTGTACTTCATCTTGTCTCTCGTTGATTGTCTCTCATATATAACTACAATAATGAGCAGTAATAATATCCCGAATAGACCAGAGATCTGTATAGAAAATCAGATTGAAACCATTGAGGTTATTCATGCAATCATCATCATCATCATCATTTATTTATATAGCGCCAACATATTCCGTAGCGCTTTACAATTGCAATGAATGTGAAATAGAACTATGCATATTAATATAATTATATAAATGTAATATATATGTTTTATGCAGTGTCACTGGGTTATTTCACAACTAATCATCGCTGACTGTTCCCACGGCTGCTGCGTGGCCAAACCAGACACTAAATGACTTTGAGCATCAAACGCGCACCAAGGTGGTGTCAGATGACAGATGGTATCGCTGCCACCCCCTGGGGTACTTCACCACTTCACAATGTCTGTGCTGTGTTATTGATTACTTGTATTACTGTGCATTTGTATTCTGCAGTATTATCTAGAGAAATTATTTTCGTGTATTTGCATTATAATTGCATGGACTTCAATAGTGTCACAGTCTTGAACTTGCAAGACAATAGGAATCATTTACTAACATTGCATTTAGGTAGCATAGGTGTCAGTGTGTGCCAGTGTGAGTATTATAGGTGGGAGTAGTGTAGGTGTCAGTGTGTGCCAGTGTGGGTGATATAGGGGGGTAGGTATGAGGGTGCCCCAGTTTCAGTAGTATACATACACTGTCTTACACATTGTGTATTACAATCTAATCACATACACACTGTCCTGATTGCACACACGCACGTTTTACAATCTGTCTTGCACACACAAACACACATGATCTTACAATCTGATAACACACAAACTGATTGCAAGCACATTATGTCTTCTGATCACACACACTGTCCTGATTGCACGCACACACACATTATCTTACATGTATTATGCTCTCTACACTGTTATTACATGTGTAAATACTGTTACTGAAAGTATCTATTGTTAATAAGAATACATATTATCTTTAATGAGACTTTTGAAATTCTTTCTTCATATTTTATGATCTGATAATGAAGGTAGTTTATTAAATGGCTATTACAATATTAGTATTAATAGTATATTTGCCACATCATTAGACCCTCATGATAGCAGAGAGCATTTTATAGAAAGTAAATAAATCTTACCTGAAGTTTCTGGAAGAGATAATTGTCTTCTACTGTTGTCCCATTATTGTATATTAGTGTCGAGGTCATAGAATTTGTGTCTTTTGTTGTCCCAGAAGCAGACACCACAATACAGTCAATGTATCGTCCATCTGTTATTAAAATAAATACCCAAAAGATAGGAAACTTCAAATCAAATATTATGGTTCCGATGAACTTTAAGACCTCCCATAAGATTTTGCATTTTCCACAATGTGAGCAGGTTCCCGTCTCTGTTTCTTCCATGCCGGGAGCGTTGTCTTTACAGCATGTATGACAGTTGATACCTTGATAAGCGAATGACACAATGATGATCATTATTGTTGGTAGGCAGAAAAACACTAAACCATAAAAGATGCCCAATCCCTTGTCTCCAGGGCAACTAAATTCTGTTTCCATAAACTTCTCTAATATAAGGAGAACTACGGCCAAAACCGAGCCTTGAAAAATGTCAAATTTTGATTTGATGAAGGTTCCAACGTTTTGCATCGTTCTGTTTCTTATATACAGATCAGAGAGATGTCGGATTCTGTCCTCACAGTGAGACACTGATATATAGAGGTTATTTAATTCAGGGTTTTGTTCTACATCTTAGTTTCACTTTGTGGAGCTTTGTGTTTGTTTCCAATGACTGATAAGTTGTTTTATTGGGTGGAACCAGCTGCAAAATGTGAGAAATTCAAACAGAGATTTGACACTTTGTTAGCTGTAAAATAAATGGGAGTTGGGCGACTATTGCAAGTACAAGTAATTTATTTTGATACGTTTAATAGATAACTGTTGGGTCCTCTGCACTGGACCCAACATCAGACCCAGATTACGCTATTCACATTTGCAGCAAATATTATTTTCTTTCCCAAAACCAGACTCAGCTTTTTGTCCTCCAATCAGTTACACCAAACTCCAGACCACTTACCGCTGCCACCAAAATGGAAGAGAAGAAACATCTGCACATTGGTAGATCCAGGAACTCCTCAGATCCCTGTTATAAGTCACATTATGTAACCTAAGTGATCTGTCCAGGTGTGATCACTGTGTGACAGAAGCTGTACACACTATACATGTTTTACAGATTTACCGTCAGATCTGTGCTCTTCATCTGTCATAACCATCTGCTGAAAAGATGGTGACTCTACACACTCCATAGAGATCTATGGACACTGCCGGTCGTGAGTACTTACACACTGCAGGATTGGAGCGACATTGTTCCATGTTCCATCGTAGAACAACTTTTTTAGTCCGGTTTAAACATTAAATGAAATGATACAATGTGCTTTGAAACGATAATCATTCATCTTTGGAGCGTACACACTAATGCGATATCGCGCCAAAGTCGTTTATCGTGTGGTTTACCCAATATCCGGCTAAGAAACTTGTAGTGTGCACCCAGCCAAACTCTCCCTCAGCTCCCATGTCCCTCCAATCTTCACGAGAGGCTAGCCTGCACCAGGGGCGGACCCAGACATTTGCCCTACCCGGCCTGCACTCGCCTCACACAGCCGATTGGACCCTCCTCAGTCAGACTTTCATTCCAAACACTACACAGAGCCTGCACTGACTAATACAATCAATGATTTGTTCAATGCTAAATCTAATCGCTTCTACTTCTCCTGGACCTCTCTGCTGCAGATGACCCCGTTGACCACTCTCTTCTCCTACAAATGCACCATAGTGAAAGTAATTATTATGTTTGAGGAATAATGATGTCAGAGGATAAAGATGGGGATATTTTTCACATCTAGTTCTGCAAGGATCCACAGCTCCAAGCATTATACATGGATTGCACGTACTATCCAATGCATGTAATGTTTGCTGAAAGGTGTAACCACAATTTATTTGGCAGTGCAGTGAATTTGTCATAGTAACAGTATCATAATCAGATAGTTGTATAATTGCATTCACTATAATGCTGGTAATGTTTTTGTAAGAGGTGTAAGGGAGTGATTCTCTAAACACTGATATATATACCTACTGATCCGAGAGGATTACAGACCTCATATATAGTACACAAGGAACAAAATCAAGAAAATGAAGGACACACAAGAAGTATTTGCCCAAACATCTATGTTATTAAACTCATATGTGTCTATTTATTTATTAACATTAATTTATAGAGCACCAGCATTCTCTGCAGCGCTTCAAAATTGGAAATGAACACAGTTCATATAAGATATATAAGACTGGGTATTAACCAATAAACAAAGCTGTAGGAGGGCGCAGCTCACAAGCTTACAATCTATAGGACAATTGGGAGTTTGATACATGAGGATAAGTGACACATACTTTATAATGGACCAGATTACAATAGAAAAAAGTACTTAGTGGGGCTATATGATACACAGTGATGTTGGTTTGGGGTCAGAGGGCTGTTTGAGTATAGTAGAAGGAATGTAAGTTTTGTGTGAACCGTGTAATCAGGTAGAATAGGTTACGGAGGTTAAAAAGGTGGTCGGGGAATTTTTTAAGCTTGTCTAAAAAAGGTTTTCAGGGAACGCTTTTGGCGAGGTTGGAGGTGCAAAAAAAAAATCTCGAGGTTGCCAAAAGATTCAGACTCCCTTTATCAAGATGTGTATTAACCAGCATGTTGATAGGATATACATATAATAGGACACACTTTGCAATTTTCAATTAAACCTGGACAGAGGACAATTCACAGTGACCACAATGACCTCACAGTTTGTTTCTATTATCACCGAGCTATAGATAAAGAGTCTAATGTTGCACTGATCAGTGTCAGAATTGCTGTGTTCTCCTCAAGCGTCATATTTAGTGTCACATTAGATACTAGAGAATTTAGGAGTGATCGGGACATAGACTAATATGCCCTAAGAATAAATAGATTGTGCACATGGGCAATAATGGTCAATCTAACAAGACTACTCCTATGTCAATATATTTGTCAAGCATAGAATGATGCATGGTAGCTTTATCATGAAATATTATTAGGTAAACGTTAAGGAAATGAAAGCAAAAAAAGGAGTAACTTTGCACCTTGGCAAAACCATGTTGCATTGGATGGGAGGTAAATTTAAAATGTGGGTCAGATTTATAGTTGGGGTAGGGCATGTCCTAGATCAACTTTAAATTTCAGCGTAAAAAAAAAAAAAAGCTATCAAGTATTTATGTGCTACATGAAAAAACAGCCAGTTTTTAACTTATGTGCAAAATAATAATCTAATCTGCACCCCTTGTATTGTAACATGGTTTGACCAGGATCAAATTTACTCCTTTTTTTTCTTACTTTCCTTAATGACTCAGCCCCAGGGCCTGTAATATCAGCTTGAATTACATATTAGCAGGTAAACTCTATTGTCTGGTAACTGACAGTATGTAATGCACTGTTGATTTTGTGCACCAATTATAAGTTCAATACTAGCCAAGACAAAATACACAGACAATGAAAGATTAAAAATTCTTTTATTACAAATTATAAACAGTTGACGTGCCAAATTTTATAGATACCCTTGAAGTTATTGAGACCAAATAAAGTGACAGATATATTCAGATGTCGAGATGAAACTCATAGCATGATAGATATGGGTTAACATGACATATTATTATAAAATGCAGATTACTAATCCCTTTTGTTAATATTATATAGGCTTCTATGGACATGACGCAGTGGTGCACACAGGGGGGGGGGGGGGGTCCTCCCCTCCGCTAAAGAGGTGCCCCAGTACTATCCAGCAGCCGCGGCGCTGTCAAAGAATCATCCGCGGCGGTGCTGTATTGTATACACCACCGCCGCGGACGCTTCTTTGAACCCCCCCCTTAAAAATCCTGCGTGCGCCCCTGTGACCCGTGACATATGTTTCATTACGTAGCTCACTCATAGGCTCAAGCCTGCTGTGTAGATATCTCCTCCACTTATAGGGAAGCCCAACCAATAGGGTTCTATGGTTGGCTCCAGTATCTAATAAACCAATGAAAATTGTTTATTGTGATGATGGGCACATAGTGGGACCTATCAAAAAAAAAACTCTTTTTTGAATATATAGAAACCATTATATAACTAGACACACTTGGACTTTTGGGACATTTTCCAAGAAGATTTCCACTTTATTTAAGAACTTTACTAAATCCTCCCTTCCCACTAATAGTAGTTTGTTGCACATCCCTTCCCTGGGACATCTGCAGAACATTTCTGGCTATCAGTAGGATCTCATCTATGTCCAAGTCGGGATCTTGCTAAATTGTGTCAATGAAAGTACTATTATTAGTAGAGAAGATGTTTAGTAAACTTCTTAACTAAAATGTTAAGAACTCTTTAAAATAATCCTCCACTGATCCCTAACAAATCCATTTTGTGCACTAAAGCTGGGTACACATCAATGCAATTATCGTGCAGATCCTGCGGTTCACGACCGTGATCAGATATTGCAAGTGTGTGTGTACGCCCCCATGATCATGTTGCAGCACACCAATACACATCTCATCGTTTGATTTAGTTTTATCAACTTCCTAAAAATCAGTGATGGAACGATGTCGGCAAATGTGGCAGTGTGTACATACTCACTACCAGCAGTGTAGGCAGATATCTGTAGAGTGTACAGAGTCACAACCTTTTCAGCAGATGGTTATGAGAGATTAAGATCACAGATCTGAAGTTAAATCATGTAGGTGTGTACACATGAATCAGCTCATCGGGACTTTCAGTCGTTGGTGAAATTGTTACAGAAATTTCATCTGACATATGGTTACATAGGTGTGTACCCAGCTTAAGAACGTCATAAGTATTTAATTCATGAATCTACATCCTTTGACAAATTTGGGCCACAAGGGGTCACTCTACACATATCAGTTACATGAATGAAATGATACAAAGTAATAGTATGATATAAAATTTAGTTAGAAAATAATCTTTCCTGTATAATTTAGACACAATATAACAAGACAAAGACAAGTATTCAAACTTGAGCTTCAGATAGATCCTGAAAAGGTTTCATCTATCCTGCTGTTCCCGATGTTCTCTTCTCTCCTGTGTACTTTTTATCTCTTCCTGTTATTGTCCTCTCTACTACACGTGTCCTCTTTATTTCCCCACATGTTAAAAACTAAATGTAGCAAACAGGAACCTAATAGCCCCAGTATAAATCACATACAGTCCATAGACTGAGCATTATAAATCACATCCAGTCCACAGACTGAGCATTATAAATCACATCCAGGCCATAGACTGAGCATTATAAATCACACACAGTCCATAGACTGAGCATTATAAATCACATACAGTCCATAGACTGAGCATTATAAATCACATCCAGTCCATAGACTGAGCATTATAAATCACATCCAGTCCATAGACTGAGCATTATAAATCACATACAGTCCACAGACTGAGCATTATAAATCACATCCAGTCCATAGACTGAGCATTATAAACCACATCCAGTCCATAGACTGAGCATTATAAATCACATACAGTCCACATACTGAGCATTATAAATCACACACACAGTCCACATACTGAGCATTATAAATCACATACAGTCCACAGACTGAGCATTATAAATCACACACAGTCCATAGACTGAGCATTATAAATCACACACAGTCCACAGACTGAGCATTATAAATCACATACAGTCCACAGACAGGCCGGACATTATGTTATCCTATAGACCCAACAATACCATGTAAACCACAGCCAGAAGTCACCACCATAATAGATACAGAGTATCAGTGACATCCTGAACTACACTCAGGATACTTTGTATCACGTGGGGCACACACCCCCCGGACACCCTATCAGATTGCAGGATCTGGTGAAATAATAATAAAGAAATAGTCTATTAATAAAGGTGACAATAATCACAGGGTCACTGAGGATGAGGGATTGATGGAGGTGGAGTCCTACAAGGGATCTCCTAACTATGTGACCTGGATACTTAGTCAATGTAACAAAATGTGTTTAATTACCAAGTGTCACATGACTCAATGTATATACTGAGTGTTCTGTGATCTCAGATGTGCAGCTCTCAGGATTCAGTCACTTTATATGGAGGTTGGATGATGACCACACTGTTATTATGACATCGAGGACCAGTGACTGATACATTGTAACTGTATGAATGTGGGGGTGTGGTCTGCTCCAGGCCCCGCCCACACGTGACAGAGCGCCGGTCACGTGACCCGCGGTTATATTATCCGCCAGCTCCGGGCTCCGATGTTTCCGGTGCTGAGATGGGAGAGTGTCCGGTGTTCCACGAGCGGCAGCGGCTGGAGCTGTGCGCGGTCCATGCCCTGAATAACCTGCTGCAGAGAGCGGAGATCACCCAGCTGCGGGCCGAGGAGATCTGCCGGGGGTGAGAGAGGACAGGAGACTGTCAGAGAGAGAGGGAGTAGGGGGCTGTCAGAGAGAGAGGGGAGGGGGCTGTCAGGGAGAGAGGGGGTAGGGGCCTGGGGGCTGTTAGGGAGAGAGAGGGTAGGGGGCTGTCAGGGAGAGAGAGGGGGGTTAGGGGGCTGTCAGGGAGAGAGAGAGGGGGTAGGGGGCTGTCAGGGAGAGAGAGAGGGGGTAGGGGGCTGTCAGAGAGAGAGGGGAGGGGGCTGTCAGGGAGAGAGGGGGTAGGGGCCTGGGGGCTGTTAGGGAGAGAGAGGGTAGGGGGCTGTCAGGGAGAGAGAGGGGGGTTAGGGGGCTGTCAGGGAGAGAGAGAGGGGGTAGGGGGCTGTCAGGGAGAGAGAGAGGGGGTAGGGGGCTGTCAGGGAGAGAGAGGGTAGGGGGCTGTCAGAGAGAGAGAGAGAGGTAGAGGGGCCAGGGAGAGAGCGAGAGGACAGGAGACTGTCAGAGAGAGAGGGGAGGGGGCTGTCAGGGAGAGAGGGGGTAGGGGCCTGGGGGCTGTTAGGGAGAGAGGGGTTAGGGGGCTGTCAGAGAGAGAGGGGTTAGGGGGCTGTCAGGGAGAGAGGGTAGGGGGCTGTCAGGGAGAGAGAGAGAGAGGGGGGGTAGGGGGCTGTCAGGGAGAGAGAGGGGGTAGGGGGCTGTCAGGGAGAGAGAGGGGGTAGGGGGCTGTCAGGGAGAGAGAGGGGGTAGGGGGCTGTCAGGGAGAGAGGGGGTAGGGGGCTGTCAGGGAGAGAGAGAGAGGGGGGGGTAGGGGGCTGTCAGGGAGAGAGAGGGGGTAGGGGGCTGTCAGGGAGAGAGAGGGGGTAGGGGGCTGTCAGAGGGTTAGGGGGCTGTCAGAGAGAGAGAGAGGTAGGGGGGCCAGGGAGAGAGAGAGAGGACAGGAGACTGTCAGAGAGGGTAGGGGGCTGTCAGGGAGAGAGAGGGTAGGGGCCTGGGGGCTGTTAGGGGGCTGTCAGAGAGAGAGGGGTTAGGGGGCTGTCAGGGAGAGAGAGGGTAGGGGGCTGTCAGAGAGAGAGAGGGTAGGGGGCTGTCAGAGAGAGAGGGGTTAGGGGGCTGTCAGGGAGGGAGAGGGGGTAGGGGCCTGTCAGGGAGAGAGAGGGTAGGGGGCTGTCGGGGAGAGAGAGAAAAGGTAGGGGGCTGAGAGAGAGAGAGGGTAAGGGGCTGTTAGGGAGAGAGAGAGGGGTTAGGGGGCTGAGAGAGAGAGGGTAGGGGGCTGTCAGGGAGAGAGCAGGAGACTGTCACACAGTGAGAGAGCGGACAGGAGACTGTCAGAGTGAGCAGTGAGATAAGCATGAGATTGTATGGATAGTGTTGGGTATGAGTGTGGATTTTGGGAGAGGATTATTATCAGCAACATTTCAGTTTTCCTCCTCTTTGGGGTCCCAGAACTCTGATCTTTCCTCCAGCGTTAATGTGATTATTGAGTGATCTAATTGATTGGTCTTTTCTTTCCCAGACTGTCTCCGAACTCTGTAATAAATCCGCACCGCAGTTTATTGGGCACCGGAAACTATGACGTCAACGTAATCATGGCGGCTTTGCAGACTATGGATTTTGCCGCTGTTTGGTGGGATAAACGACGGTGAGTGTCAGTTTTCTGTATGTGACAGCTGAGAACTGTGTACATTAGACAGAGCAGGTTCAGATACATTGTATACACTGGATCGTGGCAGGATTGTCATCTGCAGTTTTAAGCCTCAAACCTATAGAATATACGATGTGGGTTTAATCCAGATTCCGTTTTCTGGGAGGGAGATGTGACCTTAGTATTACATTTGATCTTGGTGTATAATATATAAACAAGCTTTGGGAAACGAGACCTGATATTATTGAGCGCTCCTCACATTGTTCCTCTTTTCACAGGTCGCTGGAGAGTTTGGAATTAAGTGAAATATTTGGCTTCATCCTAAACATCCCGTCTCCCATCTCCTTGGGCTTCCTCTCTCTACCAATCACACGCAAGCATTGGATCGCTGTGCGCCAAATGAACGGGGTCTACTACAACCTGGACTCCAAGCTTAAATCTCCTGTGCGGCTCGGGGGCCCCAGGGAGCTAAAGTAAGAGCCCGATGGGCAGTTTCCCAGACAATGGTTTTATATTCCATTATCTATAATAAACTAGGTGTAATTTTAAACACATTTCCCTTGGCCCTCATTTGGGATGACAGGTGTCATATATTACATGTTACTATTCCAGAAAAGGAAACTGTAACCATGATTATCCAACAGGGGCCACTGTGGAGGGCCCACCATGGCTACCTCCCTCCCCGTACGCTCCTGTACATAATAACCTCTCATTCTGAGCATGTAGCGGATACTGCGATCCTATGGTTTAATTTGGCTTACCCCAGGGACCAAAAGCTGCCAATTCCCCCCTGGTTGTTTGTATTGATCCACATCTTCACCTGAGCTCCTTGTATGTACAATTATGCCCAAAGCACAATAACATGATTCAGTCTTCATCGTGGTCTGTATGATACTTGGGTCATATTAAGGACACTTGTGCCACATTTGCCAACAGCTCTGAGCAACGACACCTCCCCGAAGGTGGGAGACATTGTCCTCTCCAGCCCCCACATCCAGAACTGCAAGAAGGGGATACATTGTGTAGAGGTTACTGTTTTATTCTGGAGGTAGAGGATGGTTTGGGAGCAACCAATGAGAGAGTAGATTGGTGCGGACCCCGTCTCACTAGAGGAGGCTCAGTTAGTAGCAGAAGGAGGCAGAGTTGTGAGTATTCACATTGAATACAGTAATATAGACATTACACATTATACAGAAGGTGAGTGTGCATGATGTGTATATGAGGTGAGTTGTGGAGCCGGTCGGTGACTAGGACATTATAAGAATGTATACATTCCTTGCCACTGCACATTCCCATGTGTCATGTTCCTGTAACGTGTGGGGACACGTGATCCCATAACTGCTCAGACGTGTAATCTCTTGGCTCATTACTGTTACGGAGCATCTCAGGAATCCTGTGGTTATGATGGCGTATATTTGTGGGTGTGGTGTGACCTACGTTTGTGAGACGGCGTCTGTAATGGACGATGTTTTATAATTGGACCATAAAACTACTTCTATGTGTTATAAATTCACCATAAAGATCACATTCTCTGGCCACAATTCATTGAATGAATAATACTGGTCCCTAGTGGTAAGAGATATGGGAATACCCATCTATTATCCAGTAATAACTCGCTACTTGTAACGTAAGTAGTAATTCTGTAATGTTCATGTAAGGAGAATGTGTCACATTTTGTGTTATGATGTTACATAAAGCATTTTGTAAGGTCATCCGAAAATGGAGAGTCTATATGCTCCCTCTGCTGTATGTTATTGCAGGAAGTCTAATCACATCAAGCCCCCCCCCCCCCATGTAATACACATGGGGGGGGGGGCAGAGGGAATGTACACTGTGAATTGGACAGTCCTTTTCAACCAGTGTCTCCAAAATCCAGTCCTCCATTCCCCCTAAAGTGCAGGAGAAATAATTATACGACCTGTGGATCTGTTACAATGTATCAGTCAGTAATGATTATACCACCTGTGGATCTGTTACATTGTATCAGTCAGTAATGATTATACCACCTGTGGATCTGTTACATTGTATCAGTCAGTAATGATTATACCACCTGTGGATCTGTTACATTGTATCAGTCAGTAATGATTATACCACCTGTGGATCTGTTACATTGTATCAGTCAGTAATGATTATACCACCTGTGGATCTGTTACATTGTATCAGTCAGTAATGATTATACCACCTGTGGATCTGTTACATTGTATCAGTCAGTAATGATTATACCACCTGTGGGTCTGTTACATTGTATCAGTCAGTAATGATTACACTTGTGCTCCAGTCAGGAGATATGGAAAACCTGCACTGTTAGAGCTCCCTGAGGACTGGATTTGGGAAACCACTTTAGACAATAGTACTCCTGTTTAGGGTCACTTGTTTTCCATGTAGCACAGATCTGCATGCAGATGTCAGTGTTTAGCTAGAAACCACATTGCATGATGGAAGATGTAGTTTCCTAGCAGCAGTTTTCAGTGACCTCACTGAGAACCGTGACTCTCCCCTATACCTATAGATCTACACTGAGGCCGCAGCCAGGAACTATATGTGTGTACAAAAAGCTCCTGCAAATGCATTCATTGCCTTGAAAAAAATATATTTTAATAGATATTGAAATGTGGAAAATAAAGATATTTGTTTTTTCTACATGCCCTTTAATTTAACATGTAGTGCCCTGATACAGCCTGCAGGTGGCGGAGTTATAAGAGGGGCATTAAGTGGAGCAGCGGTATCATTTATTTATATAGCAGTTATAAACCAAGACTGGGTATTAGACAGACAGAGGTAGCGGGGCGATGCTCACAGTCTATAGGAATGTGATACATGAGGATAATTGTCACATATGGCATATTAGTCCAGTCATAGTGTAATGGGAAAAACTGTTTAATAACAATAATCAATGTTTCATTGTAACAGATTTGATGCAGATTATCAGTGCAGTAGTAATATATGTATTGGGGTAGTAGTATTATATATACGGTAGTTGTAGTATTATGTATATGATAGTTTTATATATTCACTGTAATAGTTAAAGCGCTACGGAATATGTTGGCGCTATATAAATAAATGATGATGATGATGATGATAGTAGTATTATATTTATATTTGGTCTGTGTCTCCCGCAGAGCATTCCTCCAAGACTGCATCTCCCGCGGCTCTTGTGAGATTCTCCTGGTGGTGACGAAGGACGTGGAAGACGCCCGGCTTTGGATCAATGCGGAAGATAGAGGCACATGAGCCCCCCCAGGTTACTCAGACCCCCCCCCCCCCCCCGCATTCAGCTGGGCTGAACTCATCACCCAAAGACTGTTAAGTTATAATAAGTTATTTATTGGGGTGTCTCTCACCCCCTCTTCCAGTTCAGGTCACACCATCTCATGGTGATTTAGGGACATCTTTGTCCTGACTCTTGTACCAATATGCACTACTATTAATGCCTTAAAGCTCGCCCTTTATTTGTACTGGTGCTGAATATTAATATATTACGTGAAACTACTTTTATGCTAATTCTATTAAACACTATTTTATACAAGTAATATAACGTGGCCCGTGGTTTGTAACATACAGAAAAATGTGAATAGTAAATTGTATAGAAGAGATTATTATTTCAGTGATACTGTCCCTATTTTCTTCTATGCCTGTTCAAGCTTATAAATAGGGACTGTGAATTAGCGCTGCAGAATCATCATTTTGTATATAGAGTGTATAATATAGTAGATTCTTTTAATCCTATTTCATATAAATACATTTTATTTTAAACTTTTGGAATCTGATTTGCTGCAATCTCTAATTATATTATTGTAGGTTACTCTAATTTTCCACCTTCTGGTGACGTTAACTTATTGGCTTGTACGAGCCCTCTGGTAACTTCTACTAAGTACATTTCTTCTGGCTCCCTTCTCTGTTTTCCACCAAGACTTTTATATCATCCAGTTGTTTTTTTTATAAATCTATTTATTCGTTTTTTTTTAATTTTTGAACAAAAATGACAAGTACATTATATATTATATCAGTTACATACTCTGATGAGTTCAGATACAGTTAAGATTTTCAGAACAATTTGACACCAGACTTCAACATCAAATATAAACATAGATCAAATAATTGTACTGTTTAAATTATGCAAAAGAAGTGTGTATAACCTTATACCTATTCACCTATGAATGTAACTGTTTGATAAGGACGTTAGCAGCCGAAGAACAATACTAAAAACAAAGTTAAGGAAACATAGAACAGGGAAAGGATGAAAGTGAAAGGGGGAAGTAGTTGTCTTTTATTTAAGAAAATTAAAATAAAGAATATAGATCAAACCTTTATCCATCTAATAATGATCTGTGTCCTTAGGGGGTTCAGAAGGGCCGAATTAAGGGGTTACCATCACGGCTTTTCAAAAGTCAGAATAAATTTTAGATTCCAGATTTTGGATTTCAACCAGTTTGGGTCTTTCTCATTTATTAGACTTTATATCATCCAGTAATTTAATGTTTGTTGCTCTGCAGTTGCTTCCTAATAATGTCCAGCAATTTGCTATAAGAGTATAGAACAGAGGAGTCTGGGAAATGCGTCATGTGGAGGAAGAGGCAGCTGTGAGCCAAACACTCAGGATCGTCCATAAATGGTGAATACTAAGAGGAAAGACTATTATGTGCTTGGCTCCAAGCAGCGGAGTGGTGGGGAATCCCTCTACGTTCATATAGGACAGACCTGGATAAGTCTGGGTGGTGGAATGGTTTGTAGTTCAGTCTCAGACCTGTAGCATTCAGCATCTTTACCCTTCAATATCATCCCACAGATATATTTTGATTTTTAAACAAATGGAGACTCCAGACTGTAATCACATTATCCAAAAACCTTCAGATTCCAAACGTGCTAAAAGTCTTATACAATTTACCCGACAGTTATATTTCATTTGTAATGATTATGTTATCAAAAAGTAACTGGTATAATGTTTAATTGTAGCCCTGGGAAAACATGGTAACACTGGGGGGGTAATCGTATCACCATGATGAAGGATTACCCGGATCTAACGCACCAGCAAGATACAGGTCTTGTTTCAGTTTTTTGTGTGGTGTCAAAAATACACAACTGGTAACAGCTGCAGGACGGACATCACAGACAGAAGTGTATTTAGGGAGCAAGAGAGCTCATAGCGATAAAATCAAGGTGTAAATGTTTATTATTAAGTTATTTGCCTTTTTACTTGCGGTTTAACTGATTGACACATGTATATTCTGGAAAAACACATTATTATAATCCTGCTTATATATCATACATGTATCTGACGTGTGACAAGGCCTCTCGTGTGTCTCAAATCTCCCCAGGGATTCCGATACAATTGTAAAAGAAACACAAAGTGTCCTTTATCCCCAAACTCCAGAAACGTTTAATGATTTCTGTGAGTCCGGATCACTCCCCCAATTACTGATTCCAGTGATCCCAAACCCCAGTAAGAATCCCCTGTAGCCTAATTCCTACAGATCTATGTACTTGTCAACAAATGTCAAAAGTTTGGCTAAGAGTCTGGCTCTGCGACATAGCGTGTCATAGCCAGAATTGTCCGCCCAGGCCACAGGTGCAAACGCAGGATTTGTAGAGGGGGGTTTCCACACCACGCTGCCAGTGGGCGTGACCAGCATGCATGGGGGCGTGGCTATAATTTTAGACGTTGCTTGGCTGCTCTCCAACTCTTCCTATCCCCATAATATACATAGGCAATGCTGCGTGTACTACTGTTAGGTGCACACAGCTCTCCCTTTTCGAGCAGAGCCGTGTGAAGCGGAAGCAGGGTCCAGCTACCTCAATTATACAGTGCCCGAGGCTTGGAGGGGGGTTTCCAGGCACTAGGAAACCCATCCTCTGTTTGCCTATGGACCAGACGGGTGAATCTACAAACACAAACCTCAGGCAGTTCTATGCTCACTTGGGATTAAAACGGTGGTCTCGACGCTACCAAGGCTTGTGTGTCATGGACCTATTGATGGGGAGTAATGAGGGCATTTGGTACAGACCCTAAAGCTCTATTATGCATTGCAGCTGGGGCGTTGGAGACCACGGCCGACAAGGTCCTCAGAACAATTGCAGACAGTAGTTGAACAGACAGGGTCAGGTTTCATATATGAAAGAAAATATCATCTATGGGAGAAGAGGATTTAATGGATCAGATATGAAGCATCACAAATCTACTCAGCGGGTAACGTAAATGTCTTTCAGCAAATTTGTGAGGGATTTGGAGTCCTTTAGCACAATGTCCTATAGATATTTACACCTTGGACGAGCTCTGGGTGCATTTTGGGAAAAGGGACAATAGATTTGGTAAAGAAAACTTATATCCAGTTTATATTAATTTTTGCCAGGGGATCTTAATTCCGAAGGATTAAATTATGGGATAAACGGGAAGATGATCGGGAGACCATCCTGATGGAGACTGGGCACGAATGATGGTGATGGGTGCCCTTAAAGCAGCTTCGTCAGTAAGATTCAGATATATGTCCATCGTAGGGTGTATCTCACCCCCATAAGATTAATGACGTTTGGAGGAGGACAGAGGCCAAATTGTCCTGAATGTGGTGGAGTGTCGTACTGGTATCTCCGGTGGCAATGCCACAAGGTACACAACATCCAGCTTGGTGTTACACATCACAGAATGCCCTCAGGTTCTGGATTGGGTACCTTTGGTGAATGATGCCGTTGGTGAGTCTGAACAGATGGATTAAATGACAGCATGTACTGAGAGGTGAGGAGACCGTCCCGTCTCCTGTCTAACAATCGTGAGTCCCAGGAAACAATTTGTATGTTCATAGGTGTAAGATGTAGTCATAATAACTGGGACCTGATGCTATAGAACAAAAACATAATGAACCGTGTAATATCTTGATCCAATTATACATAATCACAATATTAAAAGATTGGTTATGGAGAGGAACTAAGGGTTGGGTACGAATCTCTGAGAAGTTACATTGTATCCAATCTGGGAAAATAAAAATAGTTTTTCTCTGAATTTAGAAACTGTGACATTATGTTTAAAGAAACGTGTTAATATGAGACCTTAAAGCTGGAGAAATATGAATGAATATTTCATGTTATGCAACTAATAATGTATTATATTTTGTGGAAATATTAACTATAGATTAAGAAACATTATGATTTTTAGTTTTTATAGTTTTAGTTTCACTGTTACATTGTATTTGTCCGTTTTACTTTAATGCCATAAAATCAATAAAAACAAATGTGATTTAAAAGAAAAATATAGGGGGATGTTGTACAGCTTGGACGCTAGATCACTGGTTAATGGACCTCTATCTATGTTGTTATTGTGAACATTGAATTACCGTGATGAAGCATTATGTGTTTTTACAACCAAATGAAAAGCAAAGTTTCAGAAGATCGGTGGAATAAAGAAGTTTGAGTCACTGCGAGCCAGAACGATACTATACGTCAACAGAGTAGGAAACTGTAACGTATACATAAGGTCATGACTTAAGTTAATTAATAGTACAAATCATTGCTGTTGATAGATTCACCCTTCGGCAAATGTCATGTGAGGGATTAAAACACTGCAGTTTATACACTTGACAATCAAGTGTGCTAAGTCTCTATTTACTATTACGTGTACAAGAATATTTATCATGTTTAAAAGTCAGCACTTTAATCACTTATACGACATTACACTTTTGGCTGCTCTAATGATTCTCGCAGACGCCTGTAACAGTGTAAGACATAATCCTGCATCTGTAGCCTTACAACCCCGTTCAATGATAAAACCTTTGACAAGCGCTACCGGAGAATTAGGTTTATTAAAAAGAAATAAAATAACGTAGTTGTTGGCGTGATGCCTTGTGAGACAGTGGTTAGAAGGGAGGTATAGAAAAATCTCTAAATATATTAGAACTTTGACTATGTTCAATCAGCTCTGAGTTTTTGTTTTTTTTTTATTTAAAAGGCTATTCGTGTGTTACCAAGACTTCCTATCATTTTTTTTTATACGGCCTGTTTAATTGTAACAAAAGTTGTAGTGGACTGTGATTTATAGACTGGTTTGCTCAGCCAAATCAACTCAAATTGTAAGGGTCAATAATCAAATATATTGAACGTATGCTACCCCTGCAATTCCCACTGTCTGCCTCTAGGTGGCACCACGTCCCCCGGTTAGGGCCGGAAAACCTTTTAACCAGTTATCAGACCTCCCACAAACAACTGCAGGAATATTTACCTCTATCGCAAATCCTACCAGGCGTAAAAGAATAATGACATCACAAATACAATATCACAAAATAATAAATATAATTGACTTCTAATGATAAATCCAGGTGTCTAATTCCTTGGGACAACACACTCTTCTTTTTCATTTATTTTTAAATTGCAATGTGAAATAGATTACATTTATGTTAGGACATTTCTTGAAGGTCTATATTTAATCCCAACAGTCCAGTTGCAACTATGTATCAAAGAGCAGATCCCTCTGCGGTTCTTCATCCTTCATCTCTGGTCCGGAAATTCCTCCAAGATATATGTTACACCTAGGAAATAAAACCACAGTGAGCACAGCTGGTCACATGACCTCCACCTAGTAACACGTATGACAGAAGCTGGGACGTGAACACAACTCAGGATCTCATTTGAAGGATTCATTTATGGATCATAGCTAGAAATGAACGGCGGCCGCTCCTCGTAGTCTACTCATTTTATTTGTTCAACACTTGTTCCCCGGCCATCGCTGCCAAGATTTAAAGGGACGTCAACTTTTAATTGACATTTTAATTCACAGTAAAATAGAATGTGAAAAAATGGCAGGACGAGCCATGGAAGACTAACAATCACTCGGAACAAATAGCGAATGGGAAAAGTCCTGGCTCACTATTCAAATAAATAGAGGAATATATATATATATATATATATATATATATATATATATATATATATATTTATAATGTAAGTGACTGGGCACCACGGTGACTCAGTGGTTAGCATTTCTGCCTTACAGCACTGGGGTCATGAGTTCAATTCCCAACCATGGCCTTATCTGTGAGGAGTTTGTATGTTCTCCCCGTGTTTGCGTGGGTTTCCTCCGGGTGCTCCGGTTTCCTCCCACACTCCCAAAAACATACTGGTAGGTTAATTGGTTGCTAACAAATTGACCCTAGTGTATGTGTGTGTGTGTGTTTTAAGGAATTTAGACTGTAAGCCCCAATGGGGCAGGGACTGATGTGAATGAGTTCTCTACAGCGCTGCGGAATTAGTGGCGCTATATAAATAAATGATGATGATGACTGGAATGTGATAGTGTTACAATATAGCAGTAGGAGAAGTGGCGGTATGTCACCCGTATACCCCCCACTTCCACCACTAATATATATATAATAGTGTGTGTGTGTGTGTGTTCAGTCCTCGGCTTCTCTGAACTCCACCCTGATCGGACTTTTTAGCCAGTGGTGCCTGAAACTTCCATAGAGACCTGTCCTTGGAGTTAGGATTATAAACTAGTTGAAGTGCCAGTGCCTTTGTTTTACCCTTGGGCATATAATGTGGAAATGTTTGAGCATCAAGTGAGGCCACATATGACTCCTATAGATTGAGAGGTGCTGTGAAAACCAGTGGTCGGGCAGGCGGAGTATGACCTAAAGACTTGTAGTCATGGAGGAGTAAAAAGACGTCAGTCACTACCAGAGAATTGACTGCACCAGTGATCGTAGAATGGGGCCTTTTCTCTCCCACTGCTTATACAATTCCGCATTGAACAAGTTCACAAGTCACTGGTTACATGGTGGGTACTTACTACGTTTTGACAGGAGAAGCCGTTGCAGCCCGTTGGACAACACTTTTGGTCACCAGAACACTTGGAGTCAGATTTGCAATGTACGGCTGGGTCACAGGTCGTATCATCGACAATCGCAGGGCAAGTACCGGGTTTGTCTGAAAAAGAATTGAGAATACATCTAGTGCCGGATTCTCCAGGGCGGGCCGGCTGTGCGGTGCCCCGTTAACCACTCACCATCTGGAACCTGGCATTGAAGTCCGTTACAGGAGGTCTCGCAGCATTTGCGATTTCCTGCACATTTGGCATCTGTTAAACACTGCTTATTACACGCTCCCAGAGTCAACGGTTCCGGTCGTGGACATGTCCCGGGTTTATCTGAAAAAGATGGACTGTAGTTACCGGACTGTACGTAGGACCATGAAGTTTGCACTGGGTGGGACTTGTTAATCAATTATTGTCTGCCACTAATCCAGCATTGGCCACCAGCGCTTGCAGGATTTTGATGCAACCAGGTTGAAATATCATCGATGCACTTGGAAGTCCATAGCACCAAAACCAGTAGCCAGAACTGTGTTTGGTCATGAAGCCTTTCCTCTATCAATGTAGCCAATAGGAGCTGGCCACCACTAGCTACCAATGACAGCGCTGGTAATGTTTAATACTGGTCTATTGGAGCGCTATAGCAAGGTGTTCTTGGGTTGTACAATATTTCAGTATGAAGGGGGTGGTAGTAAATTGATCACTTAACTGATCACATTCTGGGGGGGGGGGTATTCAATTGTTAGCGAGTTGGGAGGGTTTTCCTCTGCGTAAAAAAAATAAATAAAAGCTCCCGCAGGTTTTTGACGGCAATAGTGACCGTTTTGAGTTAGCGCAGCGGGAAAACTCGTGCAATTCAATTAAATAAGAGGGAACGCTGCCCCCGTGCATTAAACATGTGTTTGCGAGATTTTAGGGGAGTTAAGGGGAGTTTTAACGCGGTCATGCATAACACAAGAAAAAGGTTTTGTATACATTTCCATACATTAGATTGCATTACACATTGATAATATCTACATTACAGTACTTTCTGTAGCATATTTTCTAATTGAACTATTTGTTACCATACAATCATCTATACCATGTCATAACACATTAACACATTCATATTTGTACCAAAAACTTACATAAATATATTTAGTGATTTTATTTTTATTTATTTTTTTAATTTTTTTTTTTTTATTTCATTATTTTTTCACAAGACAATTAACTTACACAAGTTAGGCATTAGTGATAAACATAAGTTTAACTTTTTTTCACATTATTACATGATCTCAAATACTTTTCAGAGGTTTTTTATTTTTAACACACCCCAAAGCGGTGTGAGATAAAACAGCATATTTGCCTGTTTAACGCGCCGCGTTAAACAATTGAACAGCTTATAACGCGGCTGCCTCTCGCACACCCTATACCTTCAATAGACCTTGTACTGGAGCGCGAGAGGACCGTTTCATGAACAAAAACCATAGCATTAAAAATGGAATTGAATTGCGGGTAAAGTTAACCCGCTCGAAAATGATAAAAAAACTGCGTTAAAATGACTTAACGCGGTCAAAAAAAAACAACTCACTGACAATTGAATACCCGCCTTAGGAGCCAATTCAATTCGGCCGCGTTATTCTAGGAATAACTCGGCCTGCTCACTGCTACCGTAAGTACAGTAAAAGTGCGCCGTATTACCGTTAGTACAGTAATTTTAACACTGGTTTTTGCTCACATCCCTTGGGGCCACGAGTTAAAATCCGGGTTAAAATTACCGTATTAAAGGTAATAGTAATCCTAGACTAACGTGGCCGAATTGAATCTGCCCCTTACACTGTAATTCCACTTTTATTTTATTATTATTATTATTATTATTAATTTTTATTTAAAGGGCGCCACAAGGTGTCCGTAGCGCCGTACAGGAACAAACGAGTTACAGTACAAGGTGAGACAGCACAGTACAGTAAACAGTAAGCACAGTAACTCAGTAAGCTCAATGCACAGCTAGAGAGGGCAGGGGAAGGGGGAGGGAGGATCCGCAAACAACGGAGCCCAAGAAGGAGGGCGTGGAAGACAGGGAGACCCCCAGAGGGGACGGGGGGAGGAGGGTCCTCGAGGAGGAGGGCTAAGTAGCTGGAGAGCAGAGTTAGGAGTGGTGGAAACAGGAGGAGAGATGGCCCTGCTCAGAGGAGCGTACAATCTAAGGGGAGGAGTGGACAGACAGAGAGACACAGGGGAGAGAGGGAGAGTAGGGGGACAGAGGCAGAAGATAAGGTAGGAAGTTAAGTGAGAGACTGAAAGGCTTTAAGAAAAAGGTGGGTTTTTAAAGCCCGTTTGAAACTGGACAGATTGGGGGAAGTTCTGATGGAGGGAGGGAGCTTGTTCCAGTGGAGGGGGGCAGCGCGGATGAAGTCTTGGATACGCGCGTGGGAGGAGGTAATAAGGGGGGAAGAGAGGCGACGGTCAGAGGCAGAACGGAGAGGGCGGGATTATTTGCTGTTTTTCTGATTAATACCATGCATGTAATAAACCTATTAATGTCCCACTGTTGTCTCTAAAGATCACTTGTTGCCCATTTTGGGATCTACCTATAAATACCGAGTTATCTCACTTTTCCCTTGTAAACTAGATCCTTTAAGAGGTTCTTGCAGCAAAGGACTTAGACCGAAGGGCCTCCAGGAAGTACCGTCCCCCTTGGGACCCCCCAATATATCCTGCTCTATGTACCACTACTCCTGGGGGGTATAAAGGTTTATACGACTTCCAACAAAATTTTGAGCCAATGTCAAGTAAGTAAAATAGACAATTAGAAAACTGTGTTCAATTTAATGAGAGTAAGATTGTTAGATTGTAAGCTCCTGTGGGCAGGGTCATCTGTAACTTTTGTTTCATGTCATTGAGTGTTATTTATGTCATGATCCCTTCAGTGTATAGCGCGGCGTAATATGTCAGCGCCGTATAAAGGATATTATTATATATAGGAGATATAATCGGTTATTGTAGATTATGACGGTATTAGACGGTACAGGGGCCACACAAAGGAAGGAACGTTGTCTGAGCTTCATACACAGATCTTTGTTGCTTCTTATATACATTTATCTACAGTAGAAAGGACGTTATTCCTTGTAGTGGACAAATGTCTTCAGTATCTCATACAATTAACAGAAGATAATATTTCCTGAGGCTATTGCTGAAAGATACAGCTATATTTTACAAGACGGCTCCTGTACACCTTCTGCAAAGTGACATTACACCAATGACATCCGCTCTCGGATATTATTTTGGGAATATAGGATTTCAAACAAGTGGTGAGAAGTAATTAGTAGACTAAATGACTATTTAATTGGTTAATTTGAATTTATTATGAAGGGATTCATTTTATTTACACCTACATACACAGAGTGTCAGTAGAATATGTATTTTGATGTCTCTGTAACGTGGTGGAATTACTGCGACATCTGTGTATTTCTGACTGTATTTACAGTATAGTTGTCAGTTTATTTGAAGGTGAATTTATTGGATATAATGTTTCTCTAATCTTTTTCTATTTTGATGAGCGGTATTTTAAGATACAAAT
Organism: Mixophyes fleayi; assembly: GCF_038048845.1. Taxonomy (NCBI): domain Eukaryota; kingdom Metazoa; phylum Chordata; class Amphibia; order Anura; family Limnodynastidae; genus Mixophyes; species Mixophyes fleayi. The sequence goes on from NC_134409.1 coordinate 139,219,506, forward strand.
TCCTGCTTTGGAATCTCCTGTCCAGAAAACTTTTATCAGCAAGAAAAGCAGTAATTTATTGTAGCACTTGATTTGGTCACACAGAGATGATCACTAGGGTTAGATTCACTTAAAATTCTAAAAAGGAAAAGTGGAGGTGTCGCCTATAGCAACCAATCAGAGTCCAGCTCTCATATTCTATAATGTTCTAGATAAATGACAGCTAGAATTTGATTGGTTGCTATGGGCGACACCTCCACTAAAACAGTTAAATGCGTTTTAGTAGATTTTAGCCAAAATGCAGCAAATTTCAGAAGAAAAACTTCCTAAAACTGAAAAATCCTTAGTCCCACATCTTTAACTTCCTGATAGTTAACTCCATACATACATTTAAATATATACATTTGTCTGGAAAGAAAGAGTGTACATTTGTGTTGCTTCCTTCAGAACAAACATTGTTGGAAAACAAACTATTTTATATTTCTGAATAAAACAATTATACACCTAATACTGATGTATTTTTCGTGGTTTTTCCCCCCCTAGGTGGAGCACTGAAGACTTTTTACATTAACTTCTGAGGCAGATAAACTTGTCCACAGGAGAAGGGACTTCTGGGAAATCCCATTAACGTTACTGTGAGATTTGGGCACTTAGAGAACACCCTCCTGTTACAGACAATTGGGACAGGTCATTAATAGTGTATCTCAAGGCAAATACTATCTATAATAACTATAACAATCTGTTTTACTGACCATAGTACAGTGAGCACGACAGACAGAGTATTACTGTACTTATAAGTAACGTATACAATGTTACTTTCCATTACTTACAAAAGAGGTTCCAGGAACTGAAATTGATTAATAACTTCTCTTCAGGGATTAGTAAGAGATATTGTCCTTCATCATCGCATATATACTGACAACAGAAAGATGACGCCAGTCCGTTACTCACTAGTCTGTGTTACGAAGAAACAGACGCGTTTCGCAGTGAAAGTTTGTGCATTGGAAGGACAATGAATACTTAGTAAATGTCCTGTATTTATGTGATGATATTAACTGTTTTTCATTGTAAGTTTAGGGTAACATATGTTGTTGAACTACAAGGGCTAGCACTGACTACTGGAGAATACAAAATTTAGGGGCTATGGTCACTGACTGTCACATGACACAGAGAGACTTGTTAGAGAACCACGTTCCAATCCCAATGTCAGATATTTCTGGACACGACACTTCACCTCTTTGCTCCAGGCAAAAAAAAAAACAGTATACTAAAAAAAACAACTCTGTGTACAAGCTGCATGCAGTCTATAAAATACACAATATAGAAACACACAATACATCTGCATTCAATAATATAACTTACTGCAATTGTCTTATTTTAATAGATCTAAAGAACATCTGGAATATCCAAATCAATATTTTCCACAGGCTGCAAAGGCTTCATTCTACTTTAATCTTTTTGTACTTTATATCCAGTTAGAAATATCTATCCCAGCGGTATGAAGATTGTGACTCTAGCTGTGAAACTACAACTCCCAACATTACCTATCATGTTAAATCAGACTGGGACTTGTAGTTCCACTACTGTTGGAGGTTACCAGAGCCTGATCCCTACTAATAGTGTTATATAGTCAGTGTACTAAGTACCCAACACTCTCAAAGTGAATCTAAAATAGTAATGCGATCGATGAGTATATTGAGGTACATTAGCTACAGGTTTAACAAACTCAACAAGACTTTAAGTAACCTGAGATCTCTTCTCTAAGCACCTGACCCTCTAACTAATAACTTATAGTCCCGGTGAGGTTCACTGATTGTACCTGAATGACCTGTCAGATACAGTGACAAATGTCTGCAGTTTCCTAATAAAATGGCTATTGTGTAGCGACCTAGATACAGGGAGATATAAGACACAGTGTTTCTTACTAGCAGCAGCTGTGGTGGTTGGAAACCCGGTCACACTCGTCCCGTGGACGACTAGAAGAATCACCAGGAGATATGTCGGCGTTTTCATGCTGCTCCCAAACTTCAGACAGACGTCAGTCTCTGCAAAACATCCAAATAGCTTTTAAATGTAAGTGCTGGTATGGGTGGGGCGTCCCAGGGTAGGATTTGTTAGGACGGCCCCGTCTCCCTCTTACCTGCAGCCCCAGGCAGAATTCTCACCAAATTCCTTCTCTCCCGGGGTCACAAGCTTTAAACTATTTCATGTTGTCAAACAAGAACCCTGAGAGGAAATTGTTTGACTTGTCTCAGAATGGAACACGGTGATATCGTGTTTTTCTGCTTAGATACAATGATTAGAAACAGTGTTTCTTCTATAGAGAGATCTACGTTTCGTTGTGCAGGGATCAGAGGAAACAATCAACACCTCACAAATTGTGCAGTGTTGTTCTATATAGTGCAGCAGTCCACGTTCACCCACCTGCACCTCTCCATGTAGATAAAGTAATATAAGTAATGTAATAATAAGTAATGTAGATAAATTTGTATAAATAAGGCAGTTGCCTTCCCATAGTAGACAGACATTTTGGAGGCTGAATCACTATCCAGTCTCTGAATTCAATCAGAACCAACAACATCCCCAGTTGGATCTCTAAGTTGTGCCATTTTCTTCAGATGCGTTAAACGCGCCTAAAGAAATATGTTGGTGAATAATACCAGTGATACTTGGCTTCTCCCACAGAATGTCTGGGAGACTCCCGGATCTAGCCAGAATTCCTGCAAAGTGGGTGGCGATGCGATGATGCAATTTACAGCAAATTGCTATATCGTGGCCGCGCCATGCAATGACGCCAATCACGGCGTTGCACAATGGGCGAGCGGGGCAAACTTGGGTCTACCAATGCGTTGTTACATTGCAGCTGTGAACAGTAAACTTTGTTTTATGACTATTGGGGGCGTATTCAATTGTCGGCAGAAACGCCGAAAATCCCGAGGTTATTACGGTAATAGTGCGCGGAAAAACCGTTACTACGGTAATTTTCTCGCTGGATTTGAGCTCGGAGCTCCCTGAGCTGCGAGCTGATATCCAGCTAACTACTACCGTAATAACGGTAGTAGTTTTTACGCGGCGGGATCTCGGAACAATTGAATGCGCCTCTTAGTATCAGAAAAGCTGTAGAAGTGCTCACACCTGTTTTATATATGCAACAAATTGTGTCTTTTCTAACAAATTAGATCACACCCCTCTGACTATATTAAATGTTGGGGTGTATGAAACAATGGCAGGATATTTGGCTACATGACAGGACAATAGGAGTAAATAATCTGTCTGGACCTCGCAACTGACTGGGGCATAAACTTGTTTTTCTCCTCTTTACGGGAGAGATTCAGACGCTGCAGATAGGTTTTGAAATATGCGCAGGAGCACGTTAAATACTTATGTCTGTATCTTGAGTTACGCATTACGCCTAGGCACATCTGAACTCTAAATACGGACGTAAGTTAGGACTTGCATGACAAGCATAACCGCAATAAATATGCCTACAACACACATGAGTCTGATGTAATTCTAACTCTAACTATGTGTGTGGCTCAGGGGTGTGTGGCTAACCTGCATCTCCGCCCCCTACCTACACTTGCACGTGAACGAACCATCCACCACATGGGACCAGAAAGGTTAGATACGTGTCTCCAAAAAAATAAATAAATTGCAAAATCTGCATTGACAATGGTACAGTTCATTTGAAGAGCATGTTGGACCTGTCTGACATTTTCCATGTGCATCTCCTCCCTTTCAACATGCACCAACTGACTATGACAAAATATTGCTCAATTGTGCCTGACACGGGGAATGTATAGACACAGCTTTATTGTATCACCCTATGAGCAATCACAGAGGATTGTGCTTTCTTTCAGATCTTCAGCTCTTCCTCTTCCACGCCCCCCGATGACATCACACACTAACCCAGATGACATCACACATGCCCTTGGCTACGAGGTCATGTCCCCAAAAAATTGTATTGTGAAAGAATTATCACACCTCAGTATGTCCAAATATGAACCCAGTACATTTATTTTTGAATTGAGTTGCATGAATACCAGATAAGCAAACATCCATACATTGCTGCAAATAGGGAGGAAGCAAGTCCTGTGTATTGTGTTCATTAAACCTTAAGCAAAATATTTTGTAATGTATACACCGAATGTGTTGATAGGGTCAAACCTATACAACAAAGGTGAATTGGCTGCTATCAATTGACGTGTGTGTCTGTGTGTGTCTGTGTGTGTGTCTGTGTGTGTGTGTTAGGGAATTTAGACTGTAAGCTCCAAAGGGGCAGGGACTGATGTGAGTGAAGAATATCCTCCGTACAGCGCTGCAGATTTAGTGGCGCTATATAAATAGATGATGATGATGATGATTCTATCGTAGCCTTTGTCAAACAACCTTGCCACAACGCATTCTTCATAGTTCCTGCCTTAAGATACACTAGAAGCTACAGCATCTGGTAAATGGCAAATGAAAATGGGTTTTGGGTCAAAACTACTTACTGAGTACCAGTGATCCTACAGCAACGGGACAAAGTGTCTCACACAACCAGCTGGTAAAACCAACTGGATCAGATGGTTCCACGTGGAAGATTATTCTTGGACCTCAAAACAACAACGCTTCACGTTACCATCTGCACTTCTGTTTGGGATGATGACCTCAGACGCACGACATTGGATTCAGGTTTTCATGATGGTGTCTAAGAATGATTTTGGAGCCCACAAACAGTGCAATGGCCAAAATTACAAGCCAAAATGTGTGGCATCATTTTTGACCCCAACCGAAAGTGCTACGTGTGTGGCGTATGTTTTCTCTCCCCGTCTTCCCGTGGACATCTTCAATCTACCTCTGAATGTGCGTGTCGGAGGTTGTGGTAGGGGAATTCACCGAGAAAGGGTCTGATGTGTGTGAATGATTCTCTGATTGTAGAGCACTGCACACTAAGTTGATGTTATATATTGTAAATAAAAGATATTATTTTTAGTATCATTATTATCTTAGTCACCAGTGCTCCGTAGCGCTGTAAAGTAGGTAAAACAGGGACATACATAAAACAGGGACATACAAGGCAGACAAAATAAAAGCAGACATGGAAACAAAGGGTATGGAGGACCCTGCTCATTAGAGCTTACACTCTAAGTGCAAGAGGGCACAGCTGAAACAAGAGGAGCGAGTGTGACTCAGAGTGGAGATTGGGACAGTTGTGAGAGGGCATTAGTGTGAATAGTGTTATCGGGGATAAGGTAAGGTCTAATAAAGTGATGGGTTTACAAAGAGCATCTAAAGATTTGAAGGCTGAGGGAAAGCCTGATTGGGCGTGGTAGGGAATTCTATAAGTGGGGAGCAGCACGGGAGAAGTCTTGTATACGGGAATAAGAGTTACCAGAGACGAGACAAGGTACAGGTCAGAGGTAGATCTAAGAGGGCGGGAGGGAGATTATTTTGATATGAGATTTGAGATGTATGCAGCGGTGGTGTTGAGGGCTTTGTAGGTAACTGTGAGTAATTTGAATTTGATTCTGGAGGACACAGGGACCAGGTGTAGGGATTTGCAAAGTTGTGCAGCAGATGTGGATCGTGATAGAGGAAGATCAGTCTTGCAGCAGCATTTAGGATGGATTGAAGTGTGGATATATGGGTGTCAGGAATGCCAGATAGCAGGAGGTTACAATAATCAAGACGGGAGATGATGAGAGAATGGATAAGAGTTTTTATAACATGTTGAGTAAGAAAAGGGCATATTCTGACAATGTTTTTAAGGTGGAGTCGACAGGACTGGGAGAGAGTCTGGATGTGAGGAATAAAGCAGAGGGCGGAGTCACCTGTGACACCAAGGCAGAGGGATTGGGAGACTGAGGAAATTGTGGTGTCATTGACAGTGAGGGAGATTTGAGGGCAGGTGGTGACTCTGGCTGGAGGGAAGATAATAAGCTCTGTTTTGGACATGTTGAGCTTTTGGTAGCGTTGGGACATCCATGTGGAGATAGCAGAAAGACAGTTGGTTACATGAGATAGTATTGAAGGAGAGAGGTCAGGGGAAGAGATATAGATTTGGGTGTCATCAGCGTAGAGGAGGTATTAGAGGCCGAATGAGTGAATTAGTGCCCAAGAGAAGAGGTGTATAATAATAATGAAAAAAGTAAATGGCCAAGAACAGAGTCTTGTGGGACCACAACAGATAGTGGAGTGGAGGGGAGGATGTGCCAGAGGTAGAAACAGTAAAGGAGCGGATCGATAGGTTGGAAGTGAACCAGGAAAGAACTGTATCACAAAGGCAAATGGAGTGAAGGGTGTGTAGGAGAAGAGGGTGATCAACAGTGTCAAAACCAGCAGAGAGGTCCGGGAGGATGAGTATGGAGAAATTACCATTAGATTTTGCAGTAAGTAGATCATTGGTCACATTTGTGAGAGCAGTTTCAGTGGGATGTTGGGGCAGAAGTCTGATTGCAGAGAATGGAATGAGAGGAGAGAAAGTGAGACAGGCGTTTGCACACTAATCGCTCAAGTAGTTTGGAAACAAAGGGAGGAGAGAAATGGGGCGGTAGTTGGAGAGAGAGGCGGGATCGAGAGATGGTTTCTTTAGAATTGGTGAGATGAGAAAATGTTTAAATAAGGATGGAAATGTGCAAGTGGAGAGAGACAGGTTGAAAAAGTGAGATAGAGGGTTGAGAGGACGGGTTGTAGGGTGAGATGACTGCAGAGACTTCATCTTCAGTTACTGGAGAGAATTAATTAAGGGTGGTTTGGGGAGTGTAGGTAAAGGTGGGTAGAGTGAGTGGACTGAGTAGAATTTGGCATGCGGAAATATCTTGTTGAATTGTGTCAGTTTTGTCTCTGAAATAGGTGGCAAAATCATGGTCAGTGAGAGAGGAAGGAGGAGGAGGTGCAGGTGGACAGAGAAGAGTTTGTATGTTCTCCCTGTGTTTGCGCGGGTTTCCTCCGGGTGCTCCTGTTTTCTCCCTCACTCCAAAAACATAGTAGTAGGTTAATTGGCTGCTATTAAAAAAAATGAACTTAGTCTGTCTGTCTGTGTGTCGGTATGTTGGGGATTTAAACCTTAAGCCCCAACGGGGCAGGGACTGATGTGAGTTCTCTGTACAGTGGCGCTATATACATAGATGATGATGATCAATAAATGCTTTGTGCCTTATCTGAGGTGTATTAAGATTAATAAGGATTGCTTCAGTATTTTATTCATTGCCCCTACCCAGAATTATTAACTGATGGGCACAAAAGATTTACTGCACCATCCTAAAATCCCATACTAGGTTTATACTCACCTTGGAGGATTGTGCATTAACAATTATTACACATTATTACACTAATAAGCCCTGACATCATAATGTCACACTACAAATACAATGTATCCGCCAGCGGGTGAGATAATGACTCTGATTTAATTATTAACAGTTTATATATAGTATGCAAATTAGTATTTTAGCTAGCTAGGAATGTAGAAATATCAGAGCACATAGATATGTATATATACAGCCACTTAATCAGTATTAGTGCAACAGATATAAACTTTACTTATCAAATATAGTAATAAGAACAATGTATGTGTGCACAGAAAATCTTCATAAGACTAGAAGATAGTAATAAAGTAAATTGATGATGGTCCGTATATAATCCTTTGAGTGTTCGTAGAATTTATTATGTCCTCCAGGTTCGGTCCTATGCGAATCGCATTACAGTTTAGTGTATAAGTACAGCTACAATGTTACAATGTGATGAAAATAATATTTAGTTCTAAAGTTTAAATATATTATAGAGGAATTAATCGGCTGTGACCCTACATCCTTTAAACCTGCAAATGATATCCTCACAATTATAACAAAAACTGCCAACTGCATTGAAATACGGGGAATGTGTAATAAACTTTCTAAAAAGGAAAAGTAGAGGTGATACCCACAGCATCCAATCAGGTTCTAGCTCTCGTGGCTAGAAGTAGAAAGTTTGACACATTTACCTGCACGATTGATCGATAAAATGCAGCTTTTGTCTGCTTAGTGACAAGAACACTGCTACCCCTCCTGTTTCTGTGTGAGCAATGGCACTGGAGACTGGAGAGTGACAAGAACACTGCTACCCCTGTTTCTGTGTGAGCAATGGCACTGATATTATTAGAAAGTGGAAGCGTTTAGGAACAACAGCAACTCAGCCACAAAGTGGAAGACCACGTAAAATCACAGAGCGGGGTCAACGACTGCTAAGGCGCATGGTGCATAAGAGTCACCAACGATCTGCTGATTCCATAGCTGAAGAATTCTGAACTTTCACTGGCATTAATGTAAGCACAAAAACTGTGTGGCGGGAGCTTAATAGAATGGGTTTCCATGGCCGAGCAGCTGCATGCAGCCTCACATCACCAAGACCAATGCCAAGCATTGGATGGAGTAGTGTAAAGCACACCGACACTGGACTGTGGACTGTGGAGTAGTGGAAACGTGTTCTGTGGAGTGACGAATCACACTTCTCTGTTTGACAGTCGGATGGGCGAGTCTGGGTTTGGTGGATGCCGGGAGAACGTTACCTGCCTGACTGCATTATGCCAACTGTGAAGTTTAGTGGAGGAGAGTTAATGGTATGGGGCTGTTTTTCAAGGTTTGGGCTAGACCCCTTATCTCCAGTGAAGGGCAATCTTAATGCTTCAGCATACCAAGTCATTTTGGACAATGCTATGCTTCCAACTTTGTGGCAACAGTTTGGGGAAGGCCCTTTTCTATTCCAACATGACTGTGCCCCAGTGCACACAGCAAGGATTACAAAGACATGGTTTGATGAGTTTGGTGTGGAAGTACTTGACTGGCCCGCACAGAGCCCTGACCTCAACCCCATTGAACACCTTTGGGATGAACTGGAGCGGAGATTACGAGCCAGGTCTTCACGTCCAACATCAGTGTCTGACCTCATAAATGCTCTACAGGATGAATGGGCACAAATTCCTACAGCAACACTCCCAACATCTTGTGGAAAGTCTTCCAAGAAGAGTGGAAGCTGTTATCACTGCAAAAGGAAGACCAACTCCATATTGATGAATATGTATTTGTATATAATGTCATTACAGTTCCTGTTGGTGTAATGGTCAAGCGTCTGAATACTTTTGTCCATATAGTGTATGTATCTAGATATATATATATGTGTTTGTGTAATGTGTGTGTAATGACCGATTCTGAGAATAGTGCTGGCAGACTGGTATTTTTATTATCCTCTTCCCTTCCAGTAAACAATTTGATTAGAGAATGTATTTAAGAGTATTAAGTCAACAACCATTTGGAAAGAGTAAATCCCTGCCCAGAACATACATATGAAGTTTACTTTGCAATGTTGACACAAGAAAGGATAATATTTCACAGCCTGAGATCAGAGAACACTGATTAACAATTACCCCTCCGGACATTACCTAGAAGGCAGATGATGCGCTGATCTCGTCAGAGGAAGTTTTATTGTTGGATGTTCTGTAATCCCTTTGTATGGTATTCTCTGGAGATTTGCATACAATGTTGCAAATTGTTTTATCATGTGTAGAATATTCCTTTTACGACCAGAGCTGATTGACAACAACAATGACAGTAAAAGTTTCACAATTACACATTACATAAACTGTATAGTGCAGGGTTGTCCAACCCGCGTCCCGCGGGCCACATGCGGCCCCGCACGCCTGTAAATGTGGCCCAGAAGGAGTTTTGTTTGTGGCAAGGGGGCAGCGCTGTTAATGGGAAAAAAAAATCCTGCAAAAAAAAAAAGAAAAGAAAATACTTACCTTGCGGTCACGCGGTCACGCGGTCACGTCAGCTGGTACTCCGGCTCCCTCCCTTGTCTCCTCCTCCGTGATGTCATCACGCCCAACATCCATTGCGGAGCGCATCACAGAGGAGTCACCCGCGCGAGAAGAACAATCAGCAGCACAGAATTGGAGAAAAGAAGAGACGAGGACAGGAGAACAAGCCGATTAAAAGGTAAGTTAAGGGGGATTTTTTTTATTATTTCAAGGGACGCTGACCAGTGAATAAAAGTCACCTGGTCCTGGAGCATCATGGACCTTATCTCCCTGCTACATACCTCTACTTGTAATACTAATGGGGCATTATATATTATTCTCTTTGGCCCATTATAAGTTGTTATCCCTTAACTAACATAGTGGTGTAATTAGCAAAACAGGTCACAATTTGGGGTCACAGTGATGTATATGTCAGGTACCGCAGGCCTGGTCAGGGCACCCTGATATACAATGCCTGGCTTAAATGCACTTTATTGATATTGCATCGCAGTGCCGTAACGAGGGCGGTGCGGGCGGTGCCGTTGCCCCGGGCGCAAGGCCAATGGGGCGCAGCAGCCGCCCGCTACCTGCCTCCATAGCTTCAGCCCTAAGAGAGAGAGAGAGAGATACTTACAACAGTTGGACGCTTCAGCCCTTAAGTCCGTCCCGCAGTGGAAAGCATGTGCGTTCCAAATGCCGAACTTCCTGTGTTCCACTGTGGGACGGACTTAAGGGCTGAAGCGTCCAACTGTTGTAAGTATCTCTCTCTCTCTCTCTCTCTCTCTTGACGTTATCAAATATGCCACAAGCTGTCAGAGGTGCACGCTGCGCAGTAAGCATGGCCCAGTTCAGAATACTTCACTGCATGCTCAACCCCAACTAGAGTCTACTCTGCAATCTGTACTGTGCTTGGAGCAGTCAGGTCAGTACATTTTTTTGTTGCACACAACTGTTCTTTATTCTGTCAATTATTAATGAGCTAAGCAGTGGCACAAGAGGTCTAGCCTTATTTTTCTAAAAATAGAGGGGGACTAGTACATCAATGAGGAAGTATAGGAAGGGTTACAAAGAGGGAAATGGACACAATATTAATACAGATACATTAAAATATGTAATAATTGATCAAAAATGGTCATAGATTTAAGTTGTTCCTAGCTATATTATGTAGATGCTGTATGTTGAGGTTCCATTAAATTGAAATGTGTGGGGTCTCAGTATTTGCCAACATTTCTTGCTTACCTATTACACTCTGAATTAGTGGTGAACACCTGGAGGTTACATGAATATTGTAAAAACTGATTTTTATATACTCTGTACATTATTCAGGTCTTGTGAGTGCTTCATATCCTGTGTGTGTGTGTCTCTCTCTCTCTCTCTAACTCTCTCTCTCTCTCACTCTGCGTGTGTGTGTGTGTGTGCATATATATATATATATATATATATATATATATATGAATTCTTTCAGTAAAGTGCTAGCCACACCCACATTAGGTTGACCACACCCACTTGTCACATGCCACTCCCACTTAGATGGGGGGGGGGCGGTGCCCTGTCTCGCCCAGGGCACCAAAATTTCTACTTACGGCACTGTTGCATCGAAACAATACAAAAAGTGATTATAGTATAATAACAAGAGAGGATTTTTTGAACAGGGCGACTGAAAGGTAAGTATAGGGGGATTTGAAAAAAAAGTGATATATATATGTATGTTAACTATGATTTCTATGGTTTTTTGGATGATCAGCTATCGTTATTGTTAGTGTATCTTATGTGCGGCCCAAACCAACTCATCGTCTTCCAATGTGGCCCAGGGAAGCTAAAAGGTTGGACACCCCTGGTATAGTATATCTGATACACAGAGCTTCTATTCAGTAGCACATTGGGATAAATATTGCATTTTATGAGATTAGAAACGGAAACAATCACAAAAATTCTCTTTGCCTTAATTCCTACCTAAAGTACTGTTATACAAGTGGTACAAACTTTAATTATTTGTTTGCAAAAGTATAAGGATCAAATATGCAAATATGTACACTTTAGAGTCTAAAGCTGTGGGATACATATATATATATATATATATATATATATATATATATATACATACGCACAAACATACTGTATACATATATACACGCACACATATCCCATTATATATATTGTTCCTCTATAAGTCACATAATTTTTTGCACTGCATTATTATTATTATTGGGACATAAATAGTTACTAATATAACAGCTCGATCTCTAATAGTAACTAATTTGGCTGCTGCTATGAATCTGCGCCGTGGACCTGTCTGAGACTCTAAACTGGACGTCATATTTTAAAGGTATATAAGTATATTGTACAAGTGTTGTCGTGTACAGTTGTTTCATTTGTAATTACATCATTGCTGTTTATAGATGACTTTGTAAATTACAGATTTGCACCAAATGGAAAAACTTTTCCTAGACCCATAATTTTCAAAAGGTTTTGCAGCCACGAAACACTGATGATATTAGAAACATGTTTTTCCTTCTCTCTAATGATCCAACTCTGCTGCTGATAAGGGGTTAAGAATCTGACTATTGTTTTAGCAGCTACGAGGGAGCTGATCAGCTCTCCACACAAAACTTCCAGTGAAGCGAAGTGGTTTCCTGGCACAAATCACCTTTAATTAAGTTTGGGCCCAGAGGCGTTCAACAAAGAATACGCTCATGTTACCAGCGGTTGGTTGGCGCCAACACACTAATCACAACGAATTACACCGATTAATTGTGTAGATAAATGTGTAGTCATCCCGAAAGATCCCACGTGCCGGAGTGCAGACATACACCTGAGAAAGCGGCCCACAATGACGGTACCGAGAACTTGTCAAAGACAGCTCCACGTTCACTGTTCGGAGGTGGATTCTGACAAGTCACGCCTGATCTGCAGCTGGGGGCACCCACCATCGCCTTCGTTATTAGGAATTCCTCTGACCTACATCGAACTATTTGTAGCTTAACAAACAATCATCACATGAAATCCGGCCACAACCGCCTTGGATACAATTCTTGGAAATTAATGAGCTCTTGTACCCGCAGGGAATAGGAGAAAACAATCCTCTTAAATAGGGTTACATGAGATGTTTACAAGATATATGTATTACAGAGTTCTGCACACGGGTAGATGGCAAGCAGTAGGGTTCAGCTTAGCAAGTCAAAGACCTTAACATACATTAATAATATCCCAAAACCAGCACCCACTGCTGCCCTTATATCCATTACCTCCTGTTTATCTTATTCAGTAACATTCATTTCTATGTTTAATGTTTATTCCATCCAATTCTTTATTGCGTCTAGAAGACCAC